>NC_138551.1:28445881-29045881 GCF_964273705.1 Natrix helvetica | reverse complement strand
TATCTTTTAATCTGTTGTATTTGGATACGGACTGTACACCGCCCCGAGTCCCTTTCGGGAGAGGGGGCGGTATATAAACGCTAATAAATAATAAATAATAATAATAATAAATAATAATATCGAATCCTTGTATTAAAAGTACTAAAATAGTTCCAAAGCAAGCAGTTGCTGCTGCTGTTGTTGTTGTTGTTGTTGTTGTTGTTGTTATTATTATTATTATTATTATTATTATTATTTTCATTTAAAAAAATTAAATGAAATAGAATTCTCATAATTAAAATTATAAGAAATTCAAGAGTTTTAGCTATTTTGCGATATGTGTTACAATAAAACAAATGGCTCTCTCTTTTAAGGCAATTTCATTTTTTGATAGCCCTTTCAATTTAATTGGTGTACTCCAATAGGCTTTTGCAAAGCAGGTTTTGCTTTCCTTTTTTTTTCTGCCTAGTAAAACAAAGATATAAATAACAGGACAGCCAAGGTCAGCTGTTGTAGCAATGCAAATAACACCGCAGCTTTAACAATTCAAAAAGAGGTGTTTTGCATATATGATCAAGTATTGTGAGCCTCCCTTTCAAAAGCTTATATAGGCATAGTTTTCAATTTAAGACCTTAGCCATTATTATTATTGATAATAATAATAATAATAATAATAATAATAATAATAATAATAATAATAATAATAATAATAATAATAATAATAATAATAATAATAATTTATCACCAAATAAGAAAAACAGTTTGGCTTGGTAGAATGTAAATGGCTTTTAAGTCACTTGTTTGCAAGGTGGGTAGGTTGGCAAGTAAATAAGTAAAATGTAACTTTTCAAGAAACAAGAACATTTAAATAGTTATTTTGCTTGATTTTCTGGATTAGCACAGAGCTGTCATAAACATTCTACAAAGCAAATCCCATTAAGTTCAATAGTGCTTACTCCCAATAAGTTGTTATAAGATGAAAACCTTCCTTACTATTAAATTCTAAAACCAAATTGCTTGTTGTATATTCAGATTAAATCCTTAAAAGCTGAATGGGCACAAATTGAGAACCAGTTTATCCTCATTTGTAATCTGTTATCTGCTCACCAAGTAGAAAACTGATTCCTTACATATTAGTTTATGGTTGCATTCAGTCCAGTGAGAGATTCTCATATATACTATGACTAAATTACAATCCTTTAGTTTCTTGTTAGAGTTGGCAGCTCTGTTTTCAACCCATCTGAGGAAATCAGGTTAAAATGAGAATTATTATAAGTAATTAATCATATAGATTGAATGAGCTTCATCAAATAGGTACTCTAACAGTTTTATCTAACACTCCATTTAACCACATTGCAATAAAGGTTTTACATATTACAAAGGTTGTCAAAAATCAGAAAGGGAAAAAGAATGGATTTTTTTTTTCATTCTTAAAGATTGTATTCTTTTATACTGTGAATATTCTAGGATTCCATGAGACATTCATTCTTTAGTTCTTGATTGACTTGTTATAAAATGTGTAGATTAGATTAACGTTGAGGTTTATACCACACAGTTTGGGTGGAAATTGAGATTTTTGCCAGTTCCAAATGAAGTGGAAGAAACACCCCCATTACAAGAAGTGTCTGTGTGTGTGTGTGTGTGTGTGTGTGTGTGTGTGTGTGTGTAGGTCTCAAATAAGTTCTCACATATTCTAGTCTTAAAGTGGTTTGGAAAGCCCATGGCTTTTCTTAAAATAAAGTCAAAATAAAAGTTATGGAAAAACTAAAATGCTCTGCTCTCTGGGCATATAGAAAACCACTGTTTTGAAACTTTTAAATGAAACAATATAACAAGCAACATTGAATCTAGTAGCATAAGATTCTTTCTGACATGCTTATATGCCCCAATATAGAGGTATCGATATAAGTTTCTTTTTTACGATTTTTTGTTTGATTCATAATGACAGATTTGAGTATAAATTTATACTTTGTAGGCTACTGCATTAGGAATGAATAAATAGGGTTAAAAAGAATAAGATCATATCCATACAACCAACAGCATATTCTGTTGTTTCAGTCCTTATGCAAATCAGATTTTATGGAGAGAGAGAGAGAGAGAGAGGGAGGGAGGGGGAGGGAGGGAGGGAGGGAGGGAGGGAGGGAGAGTGAGATAGAGATAGAGATAGAGATAGAGATAGAGATAGAGAGAGAGAGAGAGAGAGAGAGAGAGAGGAAAGGAAATCCGCAGAGGGTATGATTTTTCTCCTATGATTTTTCTCCTATTTCTCCTATTCTCCAATTCTAATCTATGGTTTCAGAAGAGTACCCGATATGTTATTTCAAATCATTCTAATGAGGTTTGGCAGAACCAACACATGGACATGAAAAATGTCATTAATGTTATTCCATCTCAAGGTCAATTCTGTAGCGAGGGATAACCCTGATAAATGTCCAATGAAACATAAACTTCAACTAACTCTCCCTACATGTTGGTATTCTGAAATTGTGGTACAAGTGAGCAATGTGGGAAAATAAATCACGAGTTCACAGTTACCCTCCTTTTATTTTCTTAATAGCTGAAAGTGAACGCACTATACCAGCTTGGAATGATTATTGTTGACTTTAATAGCATTATTCTGGAGTAAGTAGAGTACACATTTTTTAGGACTATCACTTTAAGATAGACAACATTTATTTATTTTTATGTGCACCAAGACTATTTATAAAGATAATCAGATGAGGGAAACTTAACTCCATTTTCTTCTGGAATGTACCTTGCTGTGCTTCTGACATTTCCTCTTTTCCCAGCATGGCTTCATATTTTTGTATTGAGAACCTAATTAAAATTTCATTTTAAATATGAATGGGGTAAGCATACAAATAATTCAGAATAGCTGAATATGTCATATTCAGTTTGACAATTATTACAAATAGAAAAAAAAAAAACCACAGGAGTCTGCTACCACTTTTCCAACTCACAAATTTTGTAAAAAGAAGGCTGCAACTCTTCCCCTGAAGTGAAAGAAAACAATTTTCCAACATATGTGTTTTCAAATTAGTTTGCTAACGGTTCTAAATAAAAAGTATGTACTGTGAAATTATGCACCATATTATCTGAAAAATGAGTGCAGGAAAACATTGAAGCAAATTAAAAATTAATCTAACATATACAGTAAATAACATGTGTTGTCAACTTACTCAGAGCACATGTGCCCATGTTTTGCCATTTTTTTTATTTTAAGCATAGCATTGTTAAAGAAATGCCCTTTTAAAAATTTCCCATGAGAAACATATTTCAGAACTAGGGAATAAAATCTCTTTTCTATCAAATGGCTGTGATTTTTAAATGATTTGAGGATATGTGAACTTTATAAAGTTGTGTTTCCCCTATTAGGTTCAGTTATATGCTTTTTTAAGGGACACGGTAGCGCAGTGGCTAAGATACTGAGCTTGTCGATCAGTAAGGTCATCAGTTCGGCGGTTTGAATCCCTAGTGCCGCATAATGGAGTGAGCTCCCGTTACTTCTCCCAGCTTCTGCCACCTAGCAGTCCAAAAGCATGTAAAAATGCAAGTAGAAAAATAGGGACCACATTTGGTGGGAAGGTAACAGTGTTCTGTCCGCCTTTGGCATTTAGTCATGCCAGCCACATGACCACGGAGTTATCTCTTCGGAGCGCTGGCTTTTCGGCTTTAAAACGGAGATGAGCAGTGCTAGAGTTGGGAATGACTAGCACATATGTGCGAGGAGAACCTTTACCTTATATGTTTTTTTAATATATAGGAGAAGTGACCAAACTGTCTCTCTAGTTTTAAACAAGATATTATGATTTAAGCTCATAAATCAAAAATTTGTTTCCTTCAAAATCAAGTTTGACCGGTGGATAAAATTAGTTGCAGAGTGATTGAATCTGTGCAGTATGAATTTTAGATAAAAATAAACATAATGTCCAAGTTCATACAATTTAACTGCTTCTATAGCTACTAATGTAGCTTGATAAACAAGATCTGCAGAAATAGAATATATTGTTACCTTCATTGTTGGACAATATATTGTGTAGCTATAGAATAATAATAATAATAATAATAATAATAATAATAATAATAATAATAATAATAATAATAATAATAATAATAATAATAATAATAATATTAATGCTTCTAGACCGCCCCCTCTCCCAAGAGGGACTCGGGGTGGTGTACAGTTCATACAAAATATAACAAGATACAATAAAATTAAATATGTACAGTTAACAGTTGACATGGAGGAGGTTAAAATGCAGTTAAAAGAACTGTACAAAGCAAATATATTATAAGTTTAAACCCTTAAAAACAGATACAGTGAATTTAAAAATCCCTAAAATAACCAGATATAATACATTTGCCAGGAGGGACAGTTGAATTATGCCAGGCCTGCTAATCGGAACAGGTGGGTCTTCAGTTTTTGCCGGAAGGAGCGGAGGTCAGAAGTGGTTCTAATGTCGGGGGGGAGGTCATTCCAGAGGGTTGGGCCCATCACAGAGAAGGCCCTACTCCTCGGTGTCGCCCGCTGGCATTGCCTAGTGGATGGCACCAGGAGAAGTCCCTCCCTGTGTGAGCGAATTGGCCGCAGGGATGTATGTGGGAGGATGCGATCCCGCAAGTAACTAGGTCCCGTGCCATGGAGCGCTTTAAAGATGGTAGTCAGCACCTTGAAACGCACCCGGAAAACCACAGGCAGCCAGTGCAGCTCACGCAGGAGCGGTGTTATGTGGGAGTACCTTGTACTCCCGCGCGGCTGCGTTCTGAACTAACTGCAGTCTCCGGACGCGTCCCAAGGGCAGCCCCATGTAGAGAGCGTTGCAGTAATCCAGGCGGGACGTCACCAGCGCATGAGTGACCGTGCGTAGGGCATCCCGGTCCAGTAGGGGGCGCAATTGGCGCACCAGGTGAACCTGGTGGAACGCCCCCCTTGCCACGGCTGCCACATGGTCATCCATTGACAGCCGGGCATCAAGGAGGACGCCCAAATTGCGCGCCCGTTCCACAGGGGGCAATTGTTTGCCCCCTATGGCCAGCGGTGGGGTCAGCTGGCTGAACCGAGGTGCCGGTAGCCACAGCCACTCAGTCTTGGAGGGGTTGAGTTTAAGTCTGTTGTCCCCCATCCAGACCCCGACGGCCTCCAAACACCGGGACATCACTTCGACAGCCTCGTTGGGGTGGTTTGGAGTTGAAATATACAGCTGAGTATCATCAGCGTAGAAGTGATACTCAACCCCAAAACCACGAATGATCTCACCCAGCGGCTTCACATATGTGTTGAACAGGAGAGGCGAGAGGACCGACCCCTGTGGCACTCCACAAGTGAGTGGCCTCGGGGTCGACCTCTGTCCCCCTGTCAACACACATTGCCTCCGGTCGGAGAGGTAGGAGCCGAACCACCGCAAAACGGTACCTCCGACTCCTATCCCCTCCAACCGGCGCAATAGGATACCATGGTCGATGGTATCAAAAGCCGCCGAGAGGTCTAATAGGACCAGGATAGAGGAACAACCTCTATCTCTGGCCCTCCAGAGATCATCAACCAACGCGACCAAGGCTGTCTCTGTGCTGTGCCCGGGTCGGAAGCCGGACTGGTGTGAGTCTAGATACTCGGATTCGTCAAGGTGTCGTGGAAACTGCTGCGCCACCACATTCTCAACAACCTTCGCTAGAAACGGAAGGTTGGAGACTGGACGATAATTAGCTAGCTCCATTGGGTCGAGCGAAGGCCTCTTAAGTAAGGGCCTCACCACCGCCTCCTTCAAGGCGGTTGGTAAGGATCCCTCACCCAATGAGGCATTCACCAGGCCCAGAAGCCAGCCTCGGGTCACCTCCCAAGATGCCAGTACCAACCAGGAGGGACACGGGTCCATTAAACATGTGGTGGGTCGCAGCCGTCCACGCAACCTATCTAAATCCTCGGGGGCAACAGAATCAAACTCCTCCCAGGATGGTCTCACAAGACTCGCTGTTGGCGGCCCGTCTGGTCCACTGAGTGGGGCCCATCCGCTCCGGATCTGAGCGACTTTGTCCTGCAGATATTCCCCAAATTCCTCTGCTCTGCCCTGTAAGGGTGCCCCCTGCGTCCTCTGTGACAAGAGGGAGCAGGTCACCCTAAACAGGGCGGCAGGGCGGTTATCCGCGGACGCAATAAGAGTGGCGCAATATCTACGTTTGGCCGCCCTTAATGCCACAAGGTAGGTCCGCAAGTAGGATCTTACCTGTGTTCGATCAGATTCGGAGCGTGAGGACCTCCACCTGCTCTCTAGACGTCTCCTGTGGCGCTTCATCACCCTCAGCTCCTCGGTAAACTATGTAAACTATGTCAACAAATATTCTATTAGTAAAATTGGTACCTTTAAAAAAATTAAAAAAATATCCAGGGGTCACAGATATTATGCTTAGTGCGGTACATTTCTGAATGGGCTTGTAAGAGACAGCACTATTGAATGGATTTAGAAGAGACAGCACTAACCTTGTTAATGCAACATAAATGATGATAGAGGATGACAGAGTGACCCTATATAATGCTGTAAATCCTGAGAGGAGAAATGGCTGGAGACCTATAGATACAAAAGATTGGAAAGAACCTTGAAGGTCCTTCTAATCCAATCATCAACCCAGGCCAGGAATCCTCATACGATTCCAGCAAATGGCTGTTGACTCTTTTCTTGAAACTTCCAATGAAAGAGCGCCCATGATTCCAGAAGGCAGATAGTTCCATTGTTTAAGAGCTTCGTCAGTCAGAAAATGTGTCCTTGTTTTGAGTGTGGATCTCCTTCTTTCAGTATTCATCCCAGTTCAATTGACTCACACAGTGACTTTTTAATAAGAATTAAACCTGAATTTGCACTTTCTAGATAGAAGCCCTTTGCTTCATCTACTACTTTTTTCTTTTTATGGTGCCTCCAAGTCAATGTTGACTCTTGGTGACTGCCTGAACCAACTCTTCTAGTTTGGGTATAAATCAGAGCCTCAGTTTGGTAACATGCAGATGTTAACACTGTGCATTACTTCGGTGGGGCATAGATTGGCATTCTTTTTCTTGTAATAGAACATAGACTTGTTTAAGAGGCACATGTATAGACCTTCCCATCTGGATTACTTGTTGCAATGTTTAGTCAATTTTCCTCCAAACAGAAGGAAATGGAATCAGTTAGAAGGCACGTTGGGATAATTATCAGCACTTTGAAAATCAAATGTGCCTGATTATTCTAGGATTTATACTTTAGAACAATTCTATTATTAATTAGGCCATATTCCAGACAGGCAAATTGAGCAGTTTCAGGTGTGGGAAAGATATGTCTTTTGCTGCTAAGCTGGTAAGGTACTATTCTTTCTTATATTTTTCATGCAGAAAGTCTCCTGAATTTACTCATTGAGATTTGGGGGGAAAATCACTCAAGTGTTGTTGCAGATGTTGGTTATTTGTCCTTTTCATGTTGCCTAAAGTTGAAATAAAAGCTTGGCTGTAGACATTAGACTTGACAATATGCGTGCCTCGGAATGCTGTGATTGATTTTAAAACAATGCAGCACCAGGCATCTGCATTCGCCTTTTCAAACAAAGTGTATTTTAACTGAAAATTAGTGTGGTGGCTTTACTGATACAGTGTGTTTGCTTATTTGGGATATGGTCATCCAACATTTGATAGCCATCACATTAAGGTTAGTTCTGCATGAAAATAAGAGTAGAGGATCAAAGCAAGGGATTACTGAGATTTTCCCCATTGCCTACATCTACTGTGTTGTAAGGTGCCATGCTGTGTTTATTTACTGACCGATCTAGACTCAAAAGCACCTAATCAAACTTTTCTAACATCTATAATGTATGTCCTCTGTTTAAATCAGGGCCCTCAATGCAATAAGAATTAGGCTTGTTTGAGACTTTATCTCTTAAATTCTGGTTAAAGCAAATCCTTCACGGAATCTCCTTGTTAGACTCATTTTAAAACCAATTATGATTTATCAAAGTATGGCTTTTCAGTTTTGACGATATCTATTCTTGTCCTTGATAAAACTTGAACTGAAATAAAACAGAAGGTTTGAGACCTAGACTGACAGAATTGGATTTTTTTTAGCTTCATTATAGTCTAATCACCTCTTTCCTATATATTATTTTTACATTTATCATGTCCACACAGGGTATTTTTCTCCCAGGTGCAAATTGATATGTTTATCCTTCTGATGAAAACAGATATACTGGTCTCCTTTTGAACATCATGCTTAGGTATACTCGATACAGAGGTTGAAACCATATCCCATATATTATTAAAATGCTCACTTTATATACAATTGTGAATACACCTTATATATCTACTGTTAGAAAACTTGTTTCCTTTTATAATTATAAGATGACCCTTCTTCATTGTGACCGATTTTTAGGTTGGTCTATGAAGGTTCCAGATTTTTTATCAGGGGAATACTTAACAGAAATTGTCTGAAGCAATCTTCAAATGGTTCAAGGTCTCTTTTGTGTATGAGTCCCTCTCTGTATTTATGTTTGTATTTGTTTGTGTTTTATCTACTTATTGGGTACATTTTTAATGATTGATCTTGGACTGTAAATAAATAAACTAACCATATCTTGTGGCTGAGCCTATGCAACTTTATTACTTATGGTCTATGGAAGCAGAGTGACGTACTACAGGTCATTGGTGCTTAATGACTGCCTTGCTTAAACTAATCAACAGTGCTGAAAAGGTATCTTTACATCTGGTCCTCACATTTATAACCATTGCAAGGTCCCTTGTGTGATCAGGATTTGGAACCTTCACAACAAGTTGGCATTTATGACCATTGCAGTGTTCATTTAATCACAATTTGTGCACTACACAGCCAGCTTCTGACAGTCAATGGAGAAGTGGCAGTGAAGCGAATAGTTGGGAATGGCATGACGTCTCACTTAACGACTGTGTCACTTAGTTGAGAGTTGCCAGTCCTAATGTCTACCTGAGTGAGCTTTCTCGTTCAGTTCAATCTGTAGTAAAGTAGATGAAGCAGTTGGGAACAGAGTAGCCAAATGTTGCAAAACCTATTTTTCTTTTTGACTTTTAAGTATATCACCCCCCCCCCCCCCCGTTCCCACAGCAAGCTTATTCTAATTTGGAATAAGTTATTGCAGTATGGTTTAGGGGAAGAGGAGAAGATAATTTGAATCTGCCATAAGGCCCACCTGATTTCACATCCTATTAGGGTGAAAGATTTGGATCAGATCATCCATTCAAAATATCTACAGAGCCCTCATATCCTGGACATAAAACTGTTTCAATTCCTCTTCTCGGGACGCCTCTACATGTCAAAACAGAAACAGTTTTGCCATTATTCTGCTGAACATCTAATTCCCACAATACTGGTAAATAAGTATATTTAACCATGTAGTATGGATATATTACTATTATCCTTCTCATCTGTTACACTACCTTCTCTTATGGGCATCATTATTATAATTATTACTTTGTTATTATGATTATTATTGCTTTGTTATTTTGCATGTACACTGAGAGCTTATGCATCAGAGGCTAATTCCTAAGTGTGTCTAATCACACTTGGCCAAATAAACCTGTCCTTATCCCTATCCCTATCCCAACCCTATCCCCACCTAACTCAACCAAGTGACTCTGGGCGGTTTACAGCTCTAAAATTATAAAACAATTAAAGCAATTAAAAACATTAACCCAACAAAAACACCTTAAAATAGATAAGTACAAACAACAGCCATGATAACTGATCGTCTAATAGTAAAGCCAAGTAATGGAGCCCTTAACATATTCTGAGCCCTAGGCCCGAGTACATAGGTGCTGCTTTCCCAGTGCTAGAATTGTTCCTCCTCCCCCGTTCTTTTCATATTGGGAAATTATATAGCATTCAAGTTTCCTATACATTTACTTCAATTACATGGGGATTTTTGCGTGAGTGGAAAAGGATATCTTTTGTGGTTCCTGTTGACTGACAGAATTGGTAATCTGCACTCTTCTTCTACTTTTATAGAGCAATATAAATGGGCAGCCTTTTAGGGTTGCTGTAATTCTAATCTGCCCACAGGGTCTCAAGGGACAAGATAAGAGTAGGGAGGTCCCAGAAATAAGAAGGTAATATGGTTTAACCAGTTTCCCCAGTGCAAAATAAACAATATGAAACAATCATGACAGCTGCATTTCTGTAAGATTGGAAGGGCGGTTTAGGAGCCAGTCAATACCTCTAAGATTATGAAACAGATGACAGATATGCCTATTAAGAAGGAATAGGGCCTCATTCCTGTCATATCCACTATCTGTTCCTCATAGGTAGTATGTATTATTTCAATCATGTCCAACTAACTAGCTGTTATTGATGACATGTTATATATCTGACAATGGCTAGGGTATGTGCTTAGAAAAATTACCAGACTAAAAATCAATAGTATTGATATCTTTACTCTTTGTTCATTTATACATGTGACTTTTTTAAAAAAAATCAAGCATTATCTTTAAATTTTAGATTTAATCTTCGACTCAACATTTTAAATACAGCTTCTTTGAAAACTTCTGCTTAAATGAATATAGGTTGCATCTACCAAGAGAGACTGTTGCACTGTTGGAAAGCTCTTACCTTTATGAAGTGGTTTTTAATATGTAATTTTAATCTTCTTTTATATTTGTATATTTAGGGAGGTATATGTTTCATCTTAATATATTACATATGCAATGCTCTAAAAGTCACTGGATTTTATTTTCAAAAGTTTTGCTTCCTGAAATTTTTTTGATGATTATGATAGACCAAACAGAACACAAATATAATTTTAGAATGACTTAAGAATGTGAAATTAACTTTTAATGACTGTAATGAATTTACTTATATAATGTTTCTGACATACTGCATGAATTCAACAGGACAAAAACTGTTTTGCTGCTGATCTTCACTTGTATTCAGTGTCCAATGGCATCTAGCTGCAGTGTCCAACAATATTTATCCATCATTGATTGATTCTAGTTTACCTGATAACTGTTTTTTCATTGTGGTGATGTCCTCGTGAAACCTTTCATCATGTTCATCACGTACTGCACCTAGATTTTTTGGAAAGAAATCCAAGTGTGAATGCAGCAAATGTATTTTCAGTGACAGGTTGCACTTCCTGGTCTTTTATGCTGTAAGAAGTTTGTCAACCAGCTGAATGTAGTTTGGTGTTCTGTAATTTTCAAACAAATTCCCAACAAAATCCTTGAATGCTTTCCAGGCCATTTTCTGTAGCTCCACTAATAGATCTTCAAATTTTTCATCACTGATAGTCTATGGACCATCTGATCTATGGACCAACAAAATGCCTTTCTCAATCTTGGCATCAATTATTCCTAGAAACTTCTGTTTCAAACAATGAAAACCTTCATCTTCCTTGTTCATTACTTTGGTAAAAATTTTCATTAATCTGAGTTTTTATGTGAAGTGGAGGTAAAAATATCTTTGTCGGATCAGCCATTGGTTCATGTCCATGTTTTTCTGCTGGAACCAAATTCTTTTGGAGTGACCATTTCTTTTAATACAATGCAACTCTCTTGCAAAGCTGTGCCATTTGCATATGTAACAACAGTACTTGTATATTCAAGCTGCATTCCAAGTAGCAGATCACTACTTTTAGATCTCCACAAATATTCCAGTTGTACTTGGTATACTGGATGTGCTTCTACAGCAGTTCCATGTTTTCTTTTCTTTTTTTCCATTTTATTTTTTGTCACATGTGCAGAGTAGTTAATTCTTACTTACGTATGTATGCTATGTACTTTTGTTAACCCTACAATGGGGAACAGAAACTAAAAGTTGAGAAGAATAACTTTAGTCCATTAGATAAATTTACAGAATTCATAAAATCAAGTTGTTGAAAGGCGCACTGAATAAACTGGAGTTAGTTTTTGCTCATTTCCCGCAATGCACAGAAAAGGACCCTTCAGGTAAGCCAATGGTCATTTCAGTAATCCAAATAAAAAACACTTGAATGCTCCTGACTAGGAGTGCCTATAACTTCTCTGTTTAATTGTTTCTATTGTTCTTATTAAATAGTTCTTATAGATAGAAATAATTTCACAACATTCACTTATAATCTACCTTTGTGGAATTTACATGCTCTGTTTTGTATCTTATATTTTGGAAAACAAGAGAACCTGTCTTGACCTTTTTTATGTGACATCCTTTCAAAAGTATACTGTTATCTTTTCTCAAGTTAAACATACCTTGTTCCTTTAGTCACTTCATGGTATTTAGGTTCTGCTTCCCTGATCATTTTTTAATTACCTTTGTAAAACCTGTATCTATATCTTCTAAGTTTTCTTAAAATGCAGTTCCAGAATTGGACACATCACTTGAATTAGAGTCTAATCAAGCCAGAATAAAATAAACCAGTAATTATTTATATATCTTCCTTTGGTGAAATAAAGTTGCACTTGACTTTATGCAGCTGAATTGTGTTCCATTTATAGTCAACTACTACTCTAATAACTTATTTCAATACTATTACTAACAACCTAGATATCCTATACATGGTCATTTGACTTCCAAAAAACACTTTGCAAACACATATTTATAAAGATAATCTGCAATTTTATTTCTCTCGTCTAGGGTATAATTTTGTGTCGTCTGTAAATCTGATAAAGCATTCCCTTCACTTTCTTTTCCAAATGTCTAATAAGAAGGTATTGTTTTCAAGATTTTTTTTACAAATTATCTCTTTTTAATCTGCTGTAGTGTTTTCCAGGTATCAATATCAGATTCTAGTTGCTGGACCTTCCTTCCTCCCTTCTTGAAGACAGTGAAAGTGTTTGTTTTTCTTCAGTCATCTGGCATATCACAAACATTCCAGAATTTCTCAGATAATATATAAGGCCACATCATCATCAGCTAGCTTCTTCAGAATCCTAAAATGCAAGGTGTCCATTTGTTCGGTCTATTTAAAGGCTTCAAAATACAGAGATATCTCACAACCACATTTCTACGTTTTAAGCTTCAATCTTGCCTCTTTTTTTCTGCTCTTGTAGGGCACAGTTGATTTTGTTTGTTTGAGAAGACTAAAACCAAAGTATGGCTTGAGCATTTTTTTGTTTTCATTGCGTAGCTAATAAATTGCTATTTTATTTTAAATGTTCATTTTAACTGTAACTAAATAAACATTTTTTGTTATTTCCAACCTCTTTTGCTAACTTTAGCTGATTCTTAGCTTTGCCAACTCTACATTTCCAGACTTTTTATTTTTTCTGTTTCCATTTACTAAATATGTCACATTTAATTTTCAGATCTCCATTAAGCTTTTTGTGTATTCACAAGGCTTTCTCTCCTTTTCTATATTGTTCCCTTTACTAAAATATTCTGGAATTCTGCTTTGAGCATCCCCTTCACTAGAAATTACAAACCATAGTTATTTCACTTTTTCTACTATCTTCTTCTGCAGTGGGATTCTATGTATCACTGGTATGAAATCAATACAATATGCTTTTTTGAAGTCCAGGATTATGCTCATTTCCCCCCTTTAAAACAGGATTCCAGTCAGTCTCCCCCCCCCCCCAAGCCTCCCAATGTTTCTGCTAAGGATTGGTATCAAATCAAAAGATATCTAACCTGCTTGTGCTTTCTTCTCTCTTAAAGAAGTTGACAGCGAAATGCATTGGGAATTTCCTGGAAGGAACATGCTTGGTAGTGTTTATTTTCCAATGAATTTGGGGTGTAATTAAACTCTTATAATGCTGTCTCCCTTAGGAAGATCTACAATTCAGTCACATATCCTGAATTGTTTGGGTGATAAGAGACATTATTTTTGCCAAAATCCTTTCTATTATAATGCCAAGTTCATTCGTTTGTTTACTGGGTAGCAGTGAATATTTAAACATAGCATATAACATCTTGCTTTCTGTTGCTTCTGTTTCTTTTGAACAACTTATATATTTAAAATGCTATGTTCCACTCAAAGAATCTATGAATCTATTACAACTAGAAAATTGTATATGCATTTCTGAACTAAGACCTCAGGCTCATTTTTGTTTTCCATAAGTTGAGTATTAGTTCATAGGTAACAAAGGCTTTGAATTTTAGAAATCATTTTTTTTTCCTGATTGGTAACACTAATTTATATGATGCACAATCTGAGACTAGGTTTTTTGTTTCCATCTGTCTGCCCCCTCCCCATCTCCTATCATTTTGAAGTTCTCCTAATCAAGATTGTAACAGAGGCAACATACCAACTGAGAGGTAATGATTTATAGATCACTCTGTGAGCTTTTACATTACACCATAAGTATGTCTAGTTCTTTTTTTAGTCCTGTCTGTCAACAAAAGTCCTCAAGGTTCTATTCAATCAATATCTTACAATTACAGTACATCAGCTTTACCCAACCTGGAATATTCCAGATTGATTGAACATCAACTTTCTCAAACACTATGACACATTTTCATAATATTCACATTTTTGTGTACTCAGCTTCCTTCCTCCCTCTCTAGGAGAAATTATTACACATATTTCATATAAAAATATAGAGCAAATGAATTCCTCCTCCACTCTTATATAATATGTAAGAAAGCACAAAAGACTTATTTTTGTGTGGGTGAGTGAAGTTCCAGCAAGAGCATTTGATCACAACACCTCCAATCGTCTACATTTGTCACTGTATTCTTAAAAGTTTTTTTGTATGCTGAACAGATAAAGGAGTGGGATGAAGTTCTCCTCCTCTGCTGCCTTGGGCTCCACGCATTCAGATTCTTATCATAGTCTAATTTTGAGTAGGGGTGCTAAGGATACTTGAAGAATATAATATTTGTGAATTCTTGTGAGAATTAAACTTCTCCGCACATGTAATTAGGCTTTAGATCTCACACCTCACTTTTGTGACGCACCTCTAAAAGTTTTATTACTCTATTATGATATAAAATATTAACTGGAATCATATAAATTATGTTTAGGTATATATGTGGGGATATACTGTAATCACCATTATTTTAGCCATCGTCTATCCACTTCTTCCACATGTTTCCCACCAGTACGGGCTTTATTTTGCCAATTGGACCTGCAAACTGTATAATATATATTCTACACACATTAATGGGCATACATATATATCTATAGATTCACACATGAATATATATGTTTGCATATGTAATTTTGTGGGAATATGAAGAATGTGTGTGTACACACACACACATGCGTATATGTTTGTGTGTCTCTGTATGTGTTTTTGTGTGTATCTATCCTTGTCTCTATAGTAATTTGTTGACAAATAGATTCAAATTTTAATACCAAATATCTATCTTCTCACTTGGATATAATGTATATCCTAGTAATATATTATATTTATCCAATTTGGCCATAGAGAATTACTATTTTCTGAAATAAAGAGCCGAGTTTTTCTGTAAGTGGTAAGTAGGTAGTTACTGGTTATTTTTAGGTATATTGAGGACTTTATTAGGTACTCACAGTTTAGGTTAAGTTGCTTCATTACTATAGCTTATTCTAAGACTCTGCAGTCTGTGTCTTCCTTTCATCTTTTCTTCAGTTAACTGAAGGTCAGTTTGCAGGCCTCATGAATGCATGCTCTGTGTGTGTTCATTTATGTGGAAACCTGCCAGTTTGTTTAATAAAATATAGATTCTACAAATTTAACTTGCATAAATATCATGTTTGAACATACTGAGACCCTAGTTAGATACATTAAGGCAGTGAAGTAACCTATTGTACTGGGTTAAAATCTCCCTTAAATTACCCAAGAGTAGAAAATATCAATTTTGTACTTATTTTTAGGTGAGGTTATCCCTTATAAAGGGTGGTGGTAGGTCCTTATTTTTCATACGAGTGATTTTCTTTGGAAAAAAAAGAAGAAGCAAGAAATGATTCCCATCATGAAATGTTTCCCTTTCTGGAAACAGGAAGCTCCGCAAACCTCATAAGGAAGCCTGTTCTTTGTGATTTCTAGATCTGTCTATTGGCAATAAATGTCAGATAAACATCCTGAGGGTTGTATGGTTATCTGAGGCTAACAAAAATGTAGCTCCCCCTCCTATGTTCTTTCCAAGTTTATAGTTTGAATTTATCTTCTTTTTTAATGACTGTTTATTTTTTTAAATTCCAAAACTTAATTTTCTTCTGTGCAAAATGCACTATTTATAGAAGAATTTATGCAAAATATAGAGACACACAAACAGAAACATATATTATACAATTTTGGTCCAACCTGTGGAAGAGTTGTATAATTTTCAAGAATTAACAAAACAATTTCTGACAGTTTAAAAATGTAATCAATTTTTAATTAAAATTCAAAGGAGAATGCTGACAGGAGAATCATTCAATAACAAGCTTAGTAATATGCATTGAATGGGATAATGTAGCAGGAAATAAACCAGATGATATAAGTCTCACATCACACTGGATGTTTAGCATCTGCCTAGAAAGGGAAGTGTAGACACCTCTATCCTACTAAGAAAATGTTAAAAGTCAAACAATAATCATTCCTTGTCAAGAGCAGCATACAATTTAGACATACAATGTTCCAGTTTGTGTTAAAGGATATGAAGCCACATATGTAGGAAGAAAAAATATAGAAACGATAGGCAGTTGGCAAAAGCTGTGCTGCCTGGATTGGCAAGTTCACAAGTTTATGTCCAGGAGCATATTTCTAAATATGGTCTCGCTTGAGTTATATTTTGCCCACTTTTCCTGACATTTGTAGAGTGGGAAGAGAATGCTAAGCTGCCAAATGCCTTTATTTTGGTGGTTCCGTTTGGTTTAGTTTATTACAAATAAGAGACAACAAAATTGTATGTAGCTAAGATAGAATCATATTAATTTGAGATAATAGCTGAAGATAAAATGAATCTGAGATAACAGGATATTTATCTAAGTGTTGAGATGACATCTCATGTGAAACAACATAATAAATAGAGTACAATACAATATATCTCAATGTCTTGATTGCTCCTGTGCCACAGCTTATGCGGGTAATATTGGGTGTTAGACACTTTACATCTTTTCAGCATATGATCTACTATTGAACTATCTACTGCTAATTGCAAGGATCTTCAGATTCACTTTCATACATTAGTCACGAGTTTGAGCCACTCAGCTTCGATATTCCGGTTTGGAAGAGGAGACAGCAAGCACCTTTTCATTTGCAGGGGATTACAAGTCTACACACTTCGATCACACCTTGCTTCATAACTGATGGGCTAGAGTTCCCTTAAATCCGTCTCAGCAAATTTCTGACATCGAGTTCCTTGATAAAATAAATAAAAGGTTATTTTACTGTGTGCACTGCTATACTATAAATATTCAAAGATCTGCTAGTCAAAAGTTGCCAAAGAGCGTGCAGTCCATCATCTAAAGCTTGCGCTACATAATGCTATGCAGCTCCCTCCCCCAATTGTTCTGTAGCTGTGGCAGAAAGCCAGTGCAGTTGCTTGAATGCAGACTGTGTTGTCTTTCCTTCCCTCTGAGGCGTTCTGAGCAGAATGGAGGTCACTGACACAGTAACTTGCAAATCGCATTGCAGAGGGAGGCAGAGAGGGAGGTAGATGGTTGCATTCATTTTCTGGGCTTTGTTTTCTTATAAACACTCCTAATTGGTTTCAAATTTATACAGCAAAGGCAAAAATGAAAACTGCATGATAATTAATATATTACTAAACATTTTAATAAGATTCCTTTGGTATGAGGATGCTTATGTTTATTTGAATATTGTGGGTAATTAGAGTAACAGTGTAAGTGTGTCTTAATTTTTCCCATGAGTTTGTCTCATCAACCTGTCATTTATTCTTGCATCTTCTGTAGATGGAAGAGTGTTGGGGGGAAAAAACATTTGTTAAAAGTATACAAACATTACTTTTTAAAATTATGTCTTTCTTTTGGGTTTAAAGTCTATGTGTTTGCTTGCTTGTTTGTTTAATATATTTACATTCTGCCTTTCAGGAACTATTTTCTGCAGTAGAGTCTTATCATAACTGAAAACACAGTTTCTTCAGGTTTCCTATCGCCTCAACTGAAGGGACAATATTTGGGGATTCAGTTTATAAATCTTTTTCTTCTGTGATAGTGTATCTCTTTTCACTATTGTTTGATTTAATTTGTATGTGCTAAAACTGATTCCACCATTTTGGTGCCCTATAGAGTAAATCTTTCTGTAGCAGCTGGATACTCATAAAAGAGATATGTTTGATTCAGTGCATTGTGCATTTATTCATTTTCCACATTTCTTACCTGCTGCATTTCAGACAATTTCAAATGGCTTAAATAGATGAAAGAACCAAATAAAACATCCATAGTAACATCCATAAAACTAGTAAAACAACCCAAACATAAAATTGCACACAATTAAAACAGAGAATAAAGATGGCCTAATAATGCGGTGGCTCAGTGGCTAAGATGCTGAACTTGTCAATCAGAAAGGTTGGCGGTTCGGTGGGTCAAATCTCTAGCGACGCGTAACGAAGTGAGTTCTCGTTACTTGTCCCAGTTTCTGCCAACCTACCAGTTTCAAGCACAGTTTGAAAAAAAATGCAAGTAGAAAAATAGGAACCACGTTTGGTGGGAAGGTAACAGCGTTCTGTGGACTTCAGCATTTAGTCATGCCGGCCACATGACCACAAAGACATCTTCGGACAGCTCTGGCTCTTTGGCTTTGAAACGGAGACTCCTAGAGTCGGGAACGACTAGCACATAGTGAGGGAAACCTTTACCTTTACCTTTAATAAAACTAAAGAAAGATTCTCTGGAACAACTCCATATTTTTAAAAAATTGGAAATCTTCTGTGTTCTGAAGACTTCTTCCAGTCATATCAACAATAAAAACATAGTTGGTCATATACCAACATAAAATAGAAACAAGGTAAATTACATCCGTTTCCAGATGCAATCCACAATACTTCAGAGACCTGATAAAGACTAATAATTTTATTTGTGTTAAAGATGTGATTAAGGACATATTATATGAAGTAATATTTGCTTTCAGCCTTTTGAATTCTGAAATATCAAGGATCAACCTGATTTGAGGATATGTAGTTTGTTTATATCTGACGTAGCCTATGCTTAGAAGAATACAAAGTTTCAGGTGTTAATGTGTTTTTTGGGAGGAGGATAATATCTATAATAGAAACAGTTTAGGATTATAATATCTTAAAAAAGCTGTTAGGGTTTTCCTCCCTTTCCCAGTTTCTAGTTTGAAATATTGGATCAAAGAAAATAAAGCTTTACAAAAGAAGCCACATACATTTGTGTGGTTCACTTTATTAAATGGATTATTGTTTCCCAGTTGTGTACTAATTAGCAGCCAACTGAGAGTTTAACTCTGCCTTTTTCTTTTCCTTTCCTTTATGGGGAACTGGACATTTTATCCCTTAAAATAGTAACTATCGGGAGCCTCGTGTTCCTTTTAAATCCTTATATACATGATACGTACATGATATTTAAAGAAAGAGCAAGAGAAAGATATTAGCTTGCAGTTGAAAGTATTTTCAGTCAATTCTTATTGGCTGAGCCAGAGGGAGGTTCTCAGTTGACTAATATGATGGCATTACAGTATAGAGACCAGAAGAGAACCTGATTAAGATTATCTTTTGCAACTTGCCTCTGAATAGCTTACAATATGCCTCAAAATTGTTCATTAATATTGTAATTATGTCTTGCTGTCAGAGCTTGGATTAAACTATCAGCTGGCAATGAACAATGGATATATTCCAATTCAAATCAGTCCATTTATGGTTCAGTTCAAAGTTTATAGTCAAACACATAAGGCAAAACCAATAAAAATAAAACAATGTTCTATGCTTCATAATTCTGAGACTAAACAATGCTAACAAAAGACGGTACTGTAATTACCTTTAGAGTATTTATTGCATTTTCGTTTAGATATACTTTAGGCATGGTACAATTGAATTTCTTTCAATTTATAACTACATTCATAATTGAATTATATTTGTTAGCAGATAGTCAGATTTGTGACCTAAAACTAATAATTATTGTAAAGTAATTGCATGTTTAATTATTTCTTTGTAAGTGAAATAATCAAATAATAGGCTTCTCATGCACAAAGTCCATTTATTTCATATGATTTGAGTACCTCTCAGCTTTTCCCATTGATATTCATGATATTTGAAATAGTATCTTTTAATGAATTGTACATATTGTGAGGAATAAATACTAAATATTAAAATTTTATTCTATTTTTTAAAAATATTATTGCATTTATTGCTATAATACTATTTCTCAAAACTCTCCAGAAGGGTGAATTATTAATAAAATTGAAAGTATAGTTGCCCAATTTTATTCTGATTTCAATAAGAATGCATTTCACATATGATTTATATTTTTTCATAGATGAAGGAATTATTATTTCCTGACATAATGTTTATTTACTAAGGTTTATGACTTTTTGTGTGACGTCCAGACAAGAAGCACACCAAGATAAACTAAATCCACTTTATTGTAAAGTCACATTAAGAGAATCTTACAAGTCTGAAAGTACATTCCGTTCTTCTTCCCCTCCACCTTTACAGCACAAGAAACTAGAGAGAGTTCCTTCTGAGTCATTTTGTCACACCCACATTTCTTCTATAAGCTAAGCCTCATCTTATTCAACTTTCTCTCTCACTGCAACTCTTTCCCCTGTCTCACATGGTCAGTCTTACATACCATTAATGAATTTTAATATTTGAAAAAAGGATCTGCTAAGTAAAGATTATCTTTTCCAAAAATGAATGGTAAAAATGCAAGCCCACTAAAGCATTTTTTTAGAATAGAATAGAATGGAATGGAATGGAACAGAATGAATTCTTTAGTGACCAAGTGTGATTGGACACACAAGGAATTTGTTTCTGGTGCATAACCTCTCAGTGTACATAAAAAGAAAAAAAATAGATTAATCAAGAGTCATAATATACAACCCTTAGTGATAGTCATAGGTCACTAAATAAGCAATCAAATCATACAAGGAAACAAATAAAACAATATAAATCATAGCAATACAAGCAACAAGGTTATAGTCATAAGTGGGAGGAGATAGGTGATAGGAAGCATAAGAATAATAATAGTAATATGGTCTTAGTAAATAGTTTGACAGTGTTGTGGTAATTAGTTGTTTAGCAGAGTGATGGCATTTGGGAAAAAACTGTTCTTGTGTCTAGTTGTTCTTGCGTATAGTGCCCTTTAGCGTCGTTTTGAGGATAGAACGATTTATGTCCAGGATGTGAGGTGTCTGTAGTTATTTTGTATAGACACAGAATTTTACTAAATTCCCAGTAAATCTGCAGACTCACATTTCAATCCATTTATGACCTGGGATTACCAGATTCCGCATGAAAATAGATTTAAGCAGCTTTTTTTGTTTGTGAACTTTATAGTGGAAGCCAATTAAATAGAATGCTGCAGTTTGCAAGACTGATCTCTAGTATGCTATTAGCTGTGGAGCTAGGCTTGTTTTCCAGTGGGGGAGAGGGAGTGGTCACGTGTGGGTATTCTCAAAGCCTGATTGGTCCAAAAACTGATAGTAAACTTCTTAAATACTCCTTTCTTCCATTCCTGCCCAGTTTCCTCTCAGTCTCTTGGTCCAATCACTTGAGAATTAAGTGTAGGTAGGAAATAATTGGAAATAACTTGTTCTTTTTATTCAATCTGGTTTCGGATTTGGCTAATTGAACATTTTAAAATATACTAAATTCTAAATTTGCAGCTGCGGCCAAGGGGACAGTTCTTCTGCCTCGGGGCGGATGGTGAGGGCCCTGTGGGGCATCAATCCTTCCCCCGTGGTCGTGGAGCCTTAGCCCAATCCCCGGGATTGCGGGGGTGCCAGCTCCTAGGCAGCTGCAGGCTAGGCAGTTGCTCCTGGATGCCAGGAAAGGCAGCATCAGCACCACAAGGTGCTTAAAAACCGCTGGAGAAGCTGCGGCTTGATTCGGGGCGGCGGCTGAACGCTGCGCTTTTAAATTGCCATTGGTGCGAGCAACGCAAAGGGGGGAGTGCGCGCAGCCCCTTCGCGAGGCCCCCAGCATCACCAGGCCATTTTTTCCTTTACTGCAAGAGGCCAGGAGAGCCGGAGCGCGTGAATTCGACCTTTTGGCCTCACACAGACCCCGGTGGCCATTTTGTTTAGCGCCACGTGCGCGCGGCCTTGGTCGGCCTGCGGGGCCGTTTGAGAGGCCCAGGCCGAGGCTTTCAGCCTAACCTGCCTGATCCCAGTGCTTGTGTCGAGATCCAGGTTCTGGAAGGGCCTACAGTGGCCTGTTTTCTTCCTCTCTTTCTCAGGTTACGCTGATCAAGCGTTTTCTAAAGGGGGCAGCTAATCTCAGACCTACCCCCATTCATAGATTCCCTACTTGGGATTTGCCCCTGGTGCTTCGGGCACTGACGGGTCCCCCGTTCAAGCCTCTCCAGTCCGTTCATCTGAGGCTCTTGTCCCTTAAGGTGGTTTTTCTGGTGGCGATTACTTCGGCCCAGTGTATTTCAGAGCTAGGCGCCCTTTCTTCCAAGAATGACCTTTGTCATTTTCACCAAGATAGGGTAGTTCTTCATCTTGACCCAACCTTTCTCCCGAAGATGAACACCCCTTTCCACAGGGCATAGGAGGTCATCCTGCCTGACTTTTGTCCGGTCCATCTTGTGATAGGGAGAGGCTCTGGCACCGTTTGGATGTGCGTCGCGCCCTGCGCATCTACCTCCGACGGACCATGGGCTTTCGCAAGTCGGAGGCGTTATTTGTCTCTTTCCAGCCTGGGACGTTGGGGGCCAGGGTGTCGTCGGCTACCATTGGCCGTTGGCTGCGACAGGCCATCGTGGAGGCCTATGGGGCGGCGGGTCATCCTGTTCCCTCGGGGATAACCACCCATTCCACTAGGAGTGCCGCGACCACAGTGGCATGGGCCACTAGGGCTCCGTTTGAAGACATTTGTCGGGCAGCAACTTGGGCGTCTCCGACCCCCTTCATCCGGCATTACAGGCTAGATTCGTTTGCCTCGGCAGAGGCATTGTTTGGTCCTGCAGAGGGTTGTAGCAGATTCTCCCCTTGGGCCGTAGTTCTTGTTAATTTCCCTCCCTGAGACCGAGCTTGGGTATGTCCCACATGTGACCACTCCCTCTCCCCCACTGGAAAAAGAATGTTGGTCTTACCTGAACGTGTCTTTTCTGGGGGGGAGAGGGAGTGGTCACGACCCGCCCTGATCAGGGTGAGGGGCCAAGGGGAGGGCCGGGAGTTTTCCCGAGAGGTTTTGTTGTGTGTGTTTTTGTTTTCAGTTGGAATGTTCGCCTTCGAGGAAACTGGGCAGGAATGGAAGGAAGGAGTATTTAAGAAGTTTACTCTCAGTCTTTGGACCAATCAGGCTTTGAGAATACCCACACGTGACCACTCCTTCCTCCCCCCAGAAAAGACACATTCAGGTAAGACCAACGTTCTTTCTCTACTTCCATTTCCCTTATAATTATTTAGGATGGAGTTTAGGCTGGACTGGTGAAGCTTTCTTTGAACTCTTAAGAATGAAAAGATAATAGTCAGAATAGCTGCAAATCCCTTGCATGTCCACAATTTTCTCTGCTAGATTTGCAACATATATCACAGTTGCTTGACATTATCCCATTGCCATGCATATAAGGACTAGATTTTTCATTTATTGTACTCTTAAAGTCTGTTTTCAATTTGTTTTTTTCCTATGCCATTTCTGACATTAACATAACTGTTTTAAATATTTCTATTTCTATTACGCCTGAACAAAGCCTACAAGAGTGAATGGAGAATCACATCAAGCCTGAGTGATATTTCTGTAGAAAAATGAACCAAACTAAACCAAAAATGACAAAAGTATGTATCAGGCAGGATTTTTTACTCAATTTTGAAAGTACTGAATGGAATTTTTGAATTTCTAAAACTTTCAATTGACAACTGACTGTACAGAAGAATATTTCACTGTCTCTGGTGTTCTTGCATCATGTAGCCCTGTGACCATGTCTGGCCTGGTATAAACATCTCCCTTGACAGCTCTTTTAAGATGCTCAGCTGGTTTTTGAAATAGCACTTTGCTTAAGCAGATTTCACGCAGATGTCTTTCTCTGTAGGGATACTTCTGTTTAGGAAGCTCCACATGTTAGAGATTTACATAGAACTCTTTGTTCCCCAGTTAACCATGGATGAAAATGTTGTAAACATGATCTTGGAAGATAAACAGCTTTTACTAAAAAAAAAAAAGTTCTGAATTTTCATCTACAGAGCTGTCCACACTTTTTGTGCTATCCTATTAAAAGATAAGCCTAAGGGTTATCAAGAGGTAGAGTGTTTTCTTTTCAACTTTTTCAGGGGGAACAGTGCTTCAATTATTTCAAGTTTGTTGTTGTTTCTTATCCCATGATAAATCGCTTCATCTTACATCCCAAGGTTTGATTTCAGCTGTAGTTCTTTCTCTGTGCCTATTATTTTCAATTAAAGGAAACTTCTCTTTGGCACCAATACTTTTAATTCTCACCATTGTGAATAGCAGGCACGTGAAGAAGGGGTGTAGTTGTGTTTATGACTAAAGCACAACATCCTATTAAGCCCTCTGCATTCTGTTCTAAATCAGGCCCAGCCCTCTTTCTCATGAATAACCATTTCATCTACAGATTATGTTTACCTTCCTATACAGTAGAACCTTGGATCACGAATGATACTTGTAAAGGTATAGAGACAGAATGCTGTCTATTGCATTTATAATATTATAATATTAGGAATTTCAGAAGAATATACAGGCATGTAGATTCATTTTAGAATCATCTAAAGGCACCCAATCTAGTGCTTTGAAGATGTGTTGGATTTCCCACAATGGGCATCATATAACCTTATACTAAATCTGTATCACTCATAGACCTCTCTAAACCAAGGATCATATAAGAACTATCATAAAATGGTATATAATAAAAAGTATTTGTGTGGTTTGAAATTATGGGACTTGATTCAACTTATCTCTGAGGCACCAGATAGGGGGAAAGTATACTATAATGCTACAGTCAATTTTGGGAGCACAGTTCCAGTTTTATAAAAGTATAAATTGTAAATCTGTTATTTATTAGCCTTACATTTATTTCTTTTCAGCATCCTAACATGCTCTAGATATTCTATTGTCATATTTTATTTTTAGTTCAGCGACAAGAAATTCTAATCCTTATAAATTAATGGGAAAATCTATGCTTACTCATTAGATAACAACCTGATTATAACATTATCTTTGTAACATATTGATCTTTAAAATGGACAATAAAACTTGGAAAGCTTTTCAGCAGAATTACACTGACACAGCTTGAGATTGATTGCATAAAAGCTTGTCAGATGATTGCATGATACAATCCTCTAGTTTGTACTGGTGCTTGGATGCAAGTATGTCAAAAGAGTTGTGAGTGATGTTACATTTCCGTACTTCTCTGCCTCCTGTTCCTGCAGAATTCAGAGATATTCTCAATTTAGAATTAATTTAGAAGGATTTGTTTCTGGGGAAACATATGTGAAATGACCCACAGAGATTTTCTGTAGAATGTTCCACTGAAATGCTTCGGTTTGGCTGGAAGCTTTATCCTGAGAGATAAAAGTGCTTACTTTTCTTTTTTTTTAAAGATACTGCTGCTATTTAATATACATATATGACCTTTGTGGAATGTGCCCTCTATGCAAAACAAACAAACAAGCAAAACAAAAACCTAGGTGTGTTTCAGCATGCTCTAAATCCCTATTTTTCAAACTTGGCAACTTTAAGATGTTTGGATTGCTGGCTGGGGAACTTTGGGAGCTAAAATCTACACATCTTAAAATTACCAAATTAAAAAAAACACTGCTCTAAATCTATCAGATGTACTGTCTATCCAACTTAAAAGGGAGCTCTAAAATATGTTTAATACTGATTATTTAAAAAAAAAACTAATAGATTGAAGGTTAGTGAGTTTTAACACTTATATGAAGTAATCCGTAGTAAAATAACTGCATAAAATTTGCTGCAAAGTTGGTTTTCATTGTCACAGACTTTTATCAGGCACTGGCTGCAATTTGCCAGCATTCTAAGTCATAACCATGTTTTAAAAACCAAATTAGCTTGGTTCATGCAACATGCTTAGCTGAGAGTGAACACATTGATTTAATATAATGTTGATATACATAGACCACACAGAATGGCCTTTGCAATGATTCTGTCTTTGCAATCACCTGGAAATTTCTTTGCAGGAGTTCAAAAACAAACTTTAAAATCCAGTGCAGGTGCAGAGAAATATTTCTGCCAGTTTTCCTAATCTAAGGACAGCTCTTTCTCTGTTTCTTCCCACTCTCACCACTACCACACATGCACATTCTTAAACTAATCTTCTGTTTGCTTGTCTAAGTCTGGGCTTTATGTTGGTTTTGCTTTTATTGTACTCAGTAAATGCACTATATTACTATTTTTGTACTGAGGTTTACAAATTTCACCAGTGGCAGTTTATGCTATTTAGATGATAGGAAGATGTTTTGTGTAGTTGATCCCTTATGAAAGGAATTATTTGAGTCAGTAATTATCCCATAGTAGCTTAAACATTCAAAGGAGGCCTTGATAAAGTAAATTAGTATTAACAGAGTACTCCTCTGAAACAGTGATGTAGTTGTGTCTTTTGTCAGGTGTGGTTCTGCTGCTTAAAGGGTATTTCCACTGGAAGTTCAGATCATTCTTGACTTATGATAGCAATTAGAACTGGAATTTCTGTATCTAAGTGATCTGGTCATATAATGCATAGTCGGGTGACTGCATTGCTTAGTAATGGGAATCACAGCAGTCCCAGTTGACATAATAACCTTAGGACCTCATAGTTTGGGAGGCGAAGTATGCTGGGATGCCACAGAGCATGGGGTGTGCTGCAGGCGGGCACTATGGAGTATAGTCAGACTGGCAGGGGCCATGGGTGAGGTCTTCTAAGTGTGGGCCAGTGGGGTCCGTGGATGGATTGGTGGGAGCTGTGAGCCACAAAGAGCGCTAAGATGTGTGGGCAGGCAGGAGTGCTACAACATTTGAAAGATCTCTGGACTTTGTATTGCACAACGAGATTCCTCGGAAGAAAAAGTAGCAGGAGCAACTTTCAGCCTTCCCTGCTGGCTTCCCCATGAACTTTGCAAGGGGGAAGCTGGGGAATTATGATCATATGATTGCAGCTTACTGTAATGTTATAGTTAAGAATCTGGCACTGGGATGCCTTCATTGCTACCAGATGTCATAGGGATGCTGTGACTCCTGCAACTTTGTGGATCATCAAACCTTCTTCTCATTCAACTCTATTGTAATTTTGAACAGTTGCTGAATGAGTGGTTGTAAGTCAAGGAATTTATGCCAATAATAGAATATTACTGATTTTGTGCATTTTTAAATCTTATCTGGTGGTGATTCAACACATTCTTACCATTTAATATGTATGACATGCTTTATAATTACATTGGTGAATAATCTTTTGTGTAGTCATTGTAACTTCATTATATTAAAAAAATAAAACTATATAGCCAAAACAATGGCTGCAACTAGCTAGGTAGTTTTCCGGAGGAATTTTGCAGGATTAGCTAAGATTGGGTATTGTGATGTCCAATTGGCCTTGAGACAGAGTTAATTTGAAGCCACGCCTCTGTGCTCCTTGCTTCTGGTTCCCAGTTTCAACTCTGTCTGGCCGAAGAAAGATAGGTTGCTTTTGGTTCCTGATTCTTCCAAAAACAATCCAGTGCCATCCTGCAAATTCCTTCTCCTTGCCTTCTTCCCTTTGCCTCCATCTGATACCTGGAAGCCTTCCCTTGGTGTGGCTTGCTCTCGGCCACCGGTAAGGTTTTTAAAAGTGGCTTCTTGGGGCTATAGAGGCAGGACCATGTTGGGGCCTCAATTTCCTGTGGGCCACATGAGCTGGGGCAGAGGCTACTACAAAGCCTTGTTTTCATCCCTGCCTTCCTGGGTGGCCATCCCTTCTGCAGCGGCGGTAGCGGCAAGGTCCTGCGGGCCCAGATCGACACCAAAAGGCCCGGCAGCCACACGGCTTACAAAAGGGGCCAGAAAGGTCTACCGGAGGCTGATTTCGTCCCGTGGAGGTCATGAGTGATTGGGGGAGTTGTTTGGTCACTCACTGCTGTTTCTGGTGGGCTGAGCCTGGTGGAGCCCTGACCTGGTGCCATGGCAGATGCAGAGGAGAGACCGGATTCCCCCCCATTGTCACCTGAGGAGAGGACCTCCAGTGAGGCCCAGCAGCTGGAAAATCCTCCAAGGCCTTGCAGAAGGATGAGGAAAGGAGGCACAGGGCCCTGGAAAAGCAGGTGTCCAGGGCTGAACAGAGGGGTAGGCCTAGTTCTCCCTTGAGGTCTAGATCTCCCATTAGATCCAGGTCTAGGTCTCTTCACAGGGGGGATTCCCCAGTGTATCTGAGGGACATTTCACCTCCCCCCCCCACTCTCCATGGTGGAACAGGGTCCATATCTAAGGGATCATTTTCAGTGCAGGGGGGGGGGCAGAGGTATTTTGCAGTGGTCTTGACTTGTTGAAACTGGAAACCAGAAGCAAGGAGCACAGAGGCGTGGCTTCAAATTAACTCTGTCTCAAGGCCAATTGGACATCACAATACCCAATCCTGGCTAATCCTGCAAAACGTCCTAAAACAACAGTTCAGGTAAGACCAACTGTCATTCTGATGCCATTTTTCAAAAGTGAATGATTTGGCCACTGCTGTTGAATTTATGTGCATAAGAGTTAACCAATATTGCTGTATCTTATAAAATACAAATCATACAGAAGGCTGTAAACATATCATGTTGTTGATATAGTAATGTATTTAGACATATCAAACGTTCTCTTAACTAAATTACAAATGGTAAGTCCCATTTATAGCTGGACGTTATAACCCAACGGAAGATCACACGCCAAAAATTAGGAGTTTACTTTCCAGAATAGTGAGCTATGATTCTGGGATTCCCCTAAAAATGTCTTGAATTCAATAAACATTTTTCTATTTATGTATTCTACATTTCTCATAGAAGAAAGCCATATGGTATGACTAAATCAAGAATTGAAACCATGTTTTGTTCTTCTTTTCTGTTTTGAAACATGGCTTAATGTAGTCATCTTCAAGCAAGGTGCCCTCTAGATATATGGGTATCAGTTTCTAAATCCATAGAAATGACAAAGCTAATTGCAGTATTCTGATTTGAAATCCCCACATTTGGAGAAACTTCTGGTGGTGGAAGACTGGCTTAGTATGGTTGGGAATGGAAGGATTGTTTTTAACTTTGTGGCTTATTCAGCCTTGGCATTAACAATCCATGAAATGTTGCTTTGATGTCATATATATTTAATTTTTAAGCTTTAATGTTTATAGAAAAGGAGATCCAGCAAATCTCTAGTAGGTTTAGTTGTTTATTATCTAAATCACTTCTATGGTGGACTAAAACCAATGTTTTTGCTGATGTGGTTTATTGGATTAAAAACATCGTACTGCTAAAAGGATTATACTAATCTTTTAATTTAATACTTTCTTGTTATCAAAACTATAAACTGGTACTTTGTATACTATGGTTTAGGCAGAGTGGAATTCCATATGGTAATGATTATGTTATATAGTATACAAATATATCATATTTGTTCTAGCAGCTGAAACATTTGTCAATTTAGCAAAATTTCTAATGTTTTAAAATGTAAATCCAGTCTGTCTCTGTTTTTCATCTTTTATATCCCAACTCTTTTTTCACTGGACACTTCTCTCCCACCTGTGTCAGTCCTTGCCTGAGAAGATGAGACATAATCTCACAGTTCCCAAATTTTATTTATCTTTAAAATAACTAGAAACTAATTTTTATAGAAGCAAAAATGTAATTTAATATAAATAATATAAGGAATTAACAATACAATATGTGATAATAAAATTGTTATGATTGCTCAATGTACATTATACATGTTTAAATAGTATTTATAAAATTTAACTATGAAGGCACTTGCATCATTAAAATGAAATTAAGTCAAATTTAAGTTTTGCATTGGCACTACGTCTTTGTACTACATGTAGATACAACTACAGATATGACTGGCTACTTGATGACAATTTGAAGTTATGACAGACCCTCCAAAAACTACTGTATTTTTCAGAGTATAAGACGCACATTTTCCCTCAAAAAAGAGGCTGAAAATCTGGGTGCATCTTATACACTGAATACAGCATTTTTTGGCTCCTGAAACCCCACCCCTTTCACCAAAATGGCCGTGCATAGCCTTTAGGAGGCTTATAGGGTGCTCCTGGGGGCTAGGGAGGGCAGAAAAACGGGTCTGTGGGGGATGGAAGGGGGTTAAGCAAGGGAAAGGTTTTGGGAAGCTTGACCTAAGCTGGTGCCTTTGCATGCAAGTGGCTGACTTCCCCAAAATCAGCAAGGGCTAAGAGACCACCAGCTGATGGAGTCAGAGACCCAGCGAACAAGCATGTCTTCATTGGCATAACACGGAAGCTTGTTTGTAAGCCTCTCTGGCATTGGAATATGGTAGTAGCCCCTAATTTGATTGAGCTCTTTTACCTTGCTGAGATGCTTTTGGCTTTGCAAAGTTTTTTTGTTGTTTGTTTGCCTTTTTATGGGAAGTGGGTTTTCCCAGGCTTCCTCTATCCATGAAGTACTCTGTACCATACTCACTTAATGACCCACATATTTATTTAATGGTGGCATCAGAGAGAGCAGAGAATGGTGGTTAAGCAATTCTGTCCAGCTTGTTACTGTAATGGGAAGCTCCCACTATTAAGAATCTGAAATAAGGTATGATGAAATGAATGCAGATTCTTTGCTCAAATTTTCTCCAAACAAAATAAAGCTTATATGTCAGAGGTTACCCAGACTGTATAATTTTTTTTTCACAGAAATGTTGAAATAGTTTTCTATTTAGCAAAGTTGTCACTTATCCTACAACTTTAAAAAAATACATTTAAATATTTAACACACAAACACACAGAGTACAGTGCATTTTCTGAATTCTTTTTTATCTTTTTATTTCTAAGTGAACATCTGAAAAGCATTTTTTTAAAAGAAGGAAACAAATTTTGTACAAAATATTTGCCTCATATATGTAACTTTTCCACTAGTACATATTTTAATATATTTAGTATTGTCTAGGGCAGCGATGGTGAACCTTTTTTGGCTTGCATGACAAAAGTGGGAGCAGCGCAGGGGGGGTCGTGCATGGGCATGCCACACCCATAATCCAGTGCACAATCCCCAGCGCACATGCACCCATGACCAGCGCTCCCCCCATTTTTTGCATGCTTTTTTCTTCCTCCCTAGGCTCCAGAGGCTTTATAGGAGCCTGGGGAGGATGAAAACAGCCTCCCCCCCGGAGGGCCTCCGGATGCTTCAGGAGCTTCTCTGAAGTCTCCGGAGGGCAAAAAACGACTCTACGAGCAAACCAGAAGTCAATACCAGGTTGCTCAAAGGCCGATTTTAGCCCTCCGTAGCATTCAGGAGGCTTCCCGGAAGGCTCTGAAGGGCAAAAAATGACCATACGAGCAAACCAGAAGTCACTTCCGGGTTGCTTGTAGTGGCAATTTTAGCCCTCCGGAGCATTCAGGGGCCTTCTGGAGGCCCCTGAAGGCTTAAAAAACAGGCAAAAAATGACCTTATGAGCAAATTGGAAGTCCGTTCCCAAAGTTCCGATTTGCCTGTAGGGCTGGTTTTTTGCACTCTGGATGCTTCAGGAAAGCTCCTGAAGCCTCTGGAGCACCTCTGGGGGGGAGGCTGTTTTTGCCCTCCCCAGGCTCCTATAAAGCCCCTGGAGCCTGGGGAGGGTGAAAAATGGCCTCAAAAAAAGGCTGCCATAGATTCGCCATCCCGGGTCTAGGGTAAAAGACATTATTACAATGTTATCATATTGAGTAAAAATTCCATGTATTTATGAAAAAAATACTATATAACAGTCATATAACAACAATGGCTACTGCTGTTATATTAATATAATTCTAACATATGCATTTTTAATATCAGGAGTTTTCATGCTATGTTTGAAAGAAGAATTATACTGTAAAATCTGTTTTTTAAATTATGTAATACTGTAGATAAATCTTCATTGAAGAATTTTATGAGAAAATATAGAAAAAGAAACTTAAAACAATTTTTTGAATATTTTTTGTTGTAGCTGCATTCCACTAGTGTGTGAAGACATTTCTTGTTAAATGAGCACTTAGTTGTTCAAAAATATTAATCAAAATTTATTGTTTAATTTTTCATTTTAAGGAGCTCTTTTGCGGTTGCTTTTAATTTATTAATGTATTTATGGTATTATATGATAGCTTGAGCACCTTCTTTTTGAACTGTAAAGATCTGGTCTTAGGAATCGAAACAGAAGTGGAAGTGTTAAGTTTTAGATACAATTTTGTTTAACAATGTTGGTTTTGTGTGGAGCTGTTTGTTGCCTACTATTTCTGTGTATTTTATGGCTTAAGCTCTGCTCTTTGTACCTTTTAAATGCTGATACTGAAATCCTGCTTACTATTTAACTTTTCATCTGTGTTGTCATTGGTTAAAATAAAAAACGCCACATTCTCAGCACAGATATTCAGCCTAACTATATATTATAATATTTTGTACTGTATTAAAAATACTTGAAGATCAAAAAGTTCTTGTATTTGCCTAGATGCCCAGGGATTCCATATAGGTGAACACTTAGACTGCTTAAAGTGATATAAGTACTTTGGCAAAGGGCAGATTAATTTATTTCTTTTTTTGCCGTATCTTCCCTTGACCTTGTACACTAAATATTTTCTATGGTCCTTTGGAAGAAATGTAATAAATTTACCTGTCTAGGGAAAATTGGTAGGAAGGACTTTTGTTGCTGAGAAACACTGCAGAGAAAGCTACGATAATTTAGAAATAGGTTATAATGAAAAACAACATTTTGTATTTTGTTTGTGTATAGTAAGAGGAATTACCAGTAAGTTATTACCAGAGGTAGCTATAGACAGAGAATCTTTAGTTTAGTATTTTTATTAGAATGTGTGTGGCTGTTATTTTGCTTTTAAAATACAAAAGCTTACTTTCCAGATTTTGGGTCTTTTGTTTTTTTGTTGAACACATAAGTACAATAAGGAGGGAAACAGGCTATGTAGACCCCTCCTTAGTCAGTCACACGTGCATTGGCTCCATTTCAGGCTTTTTCATGTTAATATGGAAAGAAGCTGGAAAGGCTTTTAAGTAGCTGAATAAGACAACTTGATCAGGCTACTTAGCTGCAGGAAGGCTTTTAAGGCATTGAGCCAAATATACTCAATGGCCCCATCAGATTTTCAGTTGTTAAGAGTTACCAGTCTTAGGTTCTGATGTGTTCACTTGAAGACTTGATCGGGATTGTTCATTTTACTCAATTACTATTTAAATCAGATATTTAATGTTGCTTCAGGCTAAGTACAAAATTCAGGCAGAAACTGCAGGAAAATAAAGAACAATCAAAGCTAGAGTAATTATAAGATAAAAATAAAAGATGGTACTTTCATCATATACAAAATGAGAACAAAATATCTAAAAAAACTGAAATTATTTAACAACAGGAAGCCCTCAGTGTCTAATTATGGCATAATAAAGATGAAGTAAATTTGGAAAATAATAATAAAAGTGGGGTACTGCTACCCACTATGCTTTTTCATTTTTTCATTTAACTCTAAATGTCACGATGCATGTCGGAGCTTCTATTGGAAATGGCAATATTATTATATGGACACATTATTATAGGATAAGGCAATCTTTCTGTTGTTCAGAAATTCCAAACTATTGTCTTTGTGGCTAAAAAAAACACCATTAGCTTGAATTGATCTAGAAATCAAATTCTGCTTGCTCTTCAGTTCACATTTTAGTTCATTTCAAAGCCTATTTTAAAAAATAAGAAAATCAAATTTGTCAGAAATGTATATTAGAATAATCATTGTTGCACTATTTATTATTGTTTTGATAGTATCTTATTCTGGAAGTTTGTCAGTCACAGCTACTGTCTATTTTACAATTCTCTAGAAACATAATTTTTCTTTTGCTTTCTTATTTGTGCCAGCTGTGCTCTTTTTAAATTCTATTATTTCCTATCTTATGCTAGCCAATATCTATTCTGACCCAGTATGATTAATATTCTAACATTACAATTTAAATTTGTATTTAATGGGCAGGGAGGCCTTCATTCTTGCTAAGAGTACAATATTTTCCTATTTCTGCCTCACAAAAACATAAAGTTAATTGTTTTTTTAATGTCTTCCAGAAATGACTAAGCTTCCTGTTATTCATTCTTGTCAGTTTTTCCCCAATACGTATACTTCTTATATTGTGCAAAATCTTCTTGCCAGCAGTTTTCCTGTACACCGCTTGGAGAGTCCAAGCAATGGGTTAATTCAGTCTGCTTGCCCTTAGGACTGAGGAACTATTTTTCCTTAAGCCACACCTCCTCCTGGTGTGCTCAATCCCCCAGAATTCTTCCTCAGTCAGCCCGTTTGGACGTATTTAGTTAGAGCTCTGAGCTAAATTGATCTTTTTTTTTTTGGCTTGGACTCTCTAATTGCGTTTAAAGTTTTTTCTCTAATATTCCCCAACCTCGTGAGACGTTTCTCTCTTCAATTCTGCGACTTTCTTCAATAGAATCTGCACTTGAAGGCCAGGAGGTAAGCTACAAGGTGGTGGGGGGTGCCCCTCAGCCGATCCTCTTGGGACGGCTTCGGAGGCCTGCCGCTTGTCGTTTAAAACGGCGCGGCTGCAGCGGCGAGGTTCCTAAGTCCCCAGGCCCCTCGTTTGTTATTTTCATCGAAGTTTTTTCGCTCCCCGGCCTGCTAGAGGACCTCTGCCGCAGGGAGGAGTGGGCGATCGTCGCCATTGCGAGGCGCGTTCGCCCCTCGCTCTCCCTTAGCCCCACGCTGTTGCGGCGGCCATTTTTAGGCGCGAAAATAGCGCGCCCAGCCATGGCCGCCATTTTGCATCAGCCTCGTTGTCAGGAGGCCGCTGGAGGTGGCAGGGCCTAGCAAGGGTTTCTCGGGCTAGGATCACCACCTTCGCCATTTGTCTATTTTTGCGAGCGGCGCTGGTTCCTGTGCCATTCCAACGGTCATCATACCGGCTCAGGGAGGAGGCCTAAGTAAGCGCAGGCCTGAAGATTTTTTCTATAGTCATTCTCCTCCCTGCTTCTCCTGCGGGGCCTTGCACCTCGGTGCAGGCCCCAATCCTACCCCTGGGCCTCCGACTGGTGTGAAACATGGGATGATTTCATAGTATTGATTCGATTAATTGTATATATGGCAATTTTAACGATCATTTCGTTTTGTTTCCCATTACAGCACCCAGTCTATATCTATCCTTCTGCCTTATCATAGCCTTGCTCCATCTTGTGTGGTCATTGACTATGGACCTGCCCAGTCCTCCCGATTCCCAAGACGCTAGGCCGAGCCTCTCGCAGGCCCCTAGCAAGGGTTCCTCCTCTTCGGGGAGTGGGGGTGCGGGCAAGAGTGGTGGGGGTAGCTCTGGGAAACAGCGTTCCAGAACCCCTTCGGTAGCTGAGGCCAAGGATGCTGAAAGGCGCCAGCGGGCCCTTGACAAGCAATTCGAGAAGGCCAGACGCCAGGCAGACAGGGTGCAGTCCCTTTCAGGAGCCCCTCCCTCCCGGGAAGATCTCCAGTCGGTCCTCGCCGAGGAGGTGGAATCCCAGGACCTATCCCCTAATAGGTCATTTGCAGAGCCGGCTTCCCCGGTCCCTTCTTGGGCCTGTGAACAGGTTCCTCCCCCTGGGGATGCTAGCATAGACGATATGCAGGGTGAGGCTTCACCCCCCCTAGAAGAGGGCTTGGATCCCGATTCTGACTCTGAGGAGTTATCGCCCCGCATGCAGGAGCTAATGGCCCGCGCCATTGCCAAGGGCATCACGGAGGCCATGAAATTTAAAAGCCCTACCGCAGCGGCCCCTAGGGGTCCCAAGCCCGATCAGGCAGCTCCGCCCCCAAGCAAGCGTGCTCGCCATCCTTCCCTGGAATCCTCGGTGGTCAGCGAGGCCTCTGCCATTGAGGACCCTGACCCGGAGGTGCTAGGCCTCTCGGACGACGAGGACCTTCCCCCCGAAGCGCCCGCCTTTGCGGGTCTCTTCAAGCCCAGCCTTTTTAAATCGGTCCTTCACAAGGTCAAGGCTGCCACCAGGGTGGGGATCAAGCCCAAGCCGACCGCGCCGGCGGAGGATGCCCCTCCGGCTAATCCCAATGCGGTCATGTTTGATGTGCCAGCGCCCCAGCAAGAGCTGGTTCCGGTCCCGGGGCTGTTCCTCGACTTAATCCAGCGCCAGTGGGCTCAGCCAGCTACGCAATCCTCTCCCAGTGGGGTAGATAGGAAGCTTTATACTATGGAGCCAGTGTTGGAGGACCTTCTGGCCCTTCCCACTGTCGACCCGCCCATCGCTGCGCTCACTTCCAACTCCTCGCTACCGGCCGACCTCCTGGAAGGCCTTAAGGCGGAGGACAAGAAGGCGGAAAAGGCGTGCCACAAGACCCATCTGGCGGCTGCCTGGGCCATCAGGGCCTCTTCTTCCGCTTCCTTTTTTAATAGGGCTTCTGTGATCTGGCTGCGCGAGCTCCTAAACAAGCTCCCGGCGGGAGACATCCGTCTCCACCAGGACGTGTCAAAAATAATCGCGGCCTCCCAGTATGCCGCTGACGCGTCCCTCAATGCCACCAAATTTGCCTCCAGGGCCCTCGGTTCTAACATAACTTCCCGTCGACTGATCTGGCTCCGACATTGGCAAGCGGACCAGAAAAACAAATGGAAACTGGCTTCCGCCCCCTTTAAGGGGTCCAAATTGTTTGGCGAGTCCCTGGATCCTCTCCTCATTGAGTCCAAGGACAAGAGGAAGATCCTACCTTCTCTAAATAAAAAGCAGGAACGTAAGGCCGCTCCCTACTCTAGGAGGCAGTCCTTTCGTGCCTCCGAGCCTTCCACCTCTGCCTCTTCCTTCTCTCCCTCTAATAGGTCCTTCGGCCAGCAGGGCGACAGGTCCCAAGACAGAGCGCCCTTTCGGGACAGAGGCAGGCAGCAGTTCGGCTTCCGCAAGTATAACCGCGGTGGGGCCTCCAACAGGCCGTTCCGTAAGTCAAAGTGACTGCCAGGGCTTGGCGCCCATCGGGGGTCGCCTCCAGCTGTTCGCCTCCCATTGGGCCCAGAACACCGAGGATGCTTGGGTTCTGCAGACAGTCAGGGAAGGCCTCTCCTTGGAATTCCTGTCCATTCCCCCTCGGACCTTCATCCGGTGCCCTGTCCCGTCCTGCCCCCAAAAGAGGCAGCGTATGGACCAGGAAGTCCGTCATCTCCTGGACATCAGGGCCGTGGAACCAGTTCCCCAAGGCGAAGAGGGGAAGGGGTTTTACTCCATCCTCTTCCTGGTACCAAAGAACTCGGGGGGGTGGAGAGCCATCTTGGACCTCAAGAACCTCAACAGGCATATCGCCTACCGGAGGTTCAAGATGCAGTCTCTGCAGTCCATTCTGGCGGGGATTCGACAGGGAGATCTTCTCACATCTATAGATCTCAAAGAGGCATACCTCCACATCCCCATCCGTCCTCAGCACAGGAAGTTCCTGCGCTTCTATTATGCGGGTCGCCACTTCCAGTACAAAGCTCTTCCATTCGGCCTCTCGTCCGCTCCTCGGACGTTTACCAAAGTGCTGGCGGTAGTGGCGGCTCAGCTAAGACGCAGGCCCATAAGGCTCCAGTGCTACCTGGACGACATCCTGATCCAGTCGTCGTCCAGGCAGCAGGCCCTTCGGGATCTCCAAACCACTATGAGATCCCTCAGAAATCACGGCTTCACTCTAAACATAGAGAAGAGCCATCTCACTCCAACCAACAGACTTGTACACCTGGGGGCGGTGATAGATACCAACTTGTGCAGGGTTTTCCTTTCCCGAGACAGGTTGACCGGTCTAAGGTCCATGACCCACAAGGTGTTGAGCTTGAGGCAGGCTCCAGTGGTCCTTCTGTCGCAGCTGCTGGGAAAAATGATCTCCTGCATTTCCATCGTGCCGTGGGCCCGCCTGCATTCCAGGTCTCTTCAGTGGCTGCTGCTGCCGCACCAGAGGGCATCCAGGAGCAACTCTACCAGGCCGATTCGAGTTCCCCCGGACGTGAAGAGGTCTCTCCGCTGGTGGGTGTCTCCGGCCATCCTCAAGGGCCACCTATTCAAGGAACCCGAGAGGTTGATCATCACCTCAGACGCCAGCCTCTCCGGCTGGGGAGCCCACATGGGGTCCCTGGTTGTTCAAGGCAAGTGGTCCCAAGTGGAATCCAGCTACAGCATCAACCTGCTGGAACTGAGAGCTGCTCGCCTGGCCCTGCGACGTTTCAGCCGGCCCATCCATCGTCAACATGTGCTTCTGAGGACGGACAATGTGACCACCAAGGCCCACATCAACCGTCAGGGCGGCACCAGATCCAGAGCACTGATGAGAGAGGCGGAGTCCCTGGGACGCTGGGCGGAGCGCCATCTGGAATCCCTTCGCTCCGACCATATCTCCGGAGTGGACAACACACAGGCCGACTGGCTGAGCAGGACGACCATAGATCCTGCGGAGTGGAAACTGGACCCTCGCCTGTTCCACCAGATGTCCGACAGATTCGGGACTCCGGCCGTAGACCTGTTTGCGTCAAGGGACAACAAGCAGCTCGACCGCTTCTACTCCCGGTTCTTCACCCCGGGGGCGGAGGGGACAGACGCACTGCGTTGCAAGTGGCCCCGCGAGCTACTGTACGCCTTCCCTCCCCTGCCTCTCCTTCCTCAATTCATCTCCAAAGTCATCGCAGAGGGAGCAGAGGTCCTTCTCGTGGCCCCGCATTGGCCCCGCAGGTCGTGGTTTGCCGACCTTGTCCACCTGTCGGTGTCTCCTCCGTGGCGCATTCCTCCGGACCAGATCTCCCTCAGCCAGGGGGCCGTGATTCACCCAGAGCCCCAGTGGCTCCAGTTGGCCGTCTGGCACTTGAGGGGGACCAACTAAAGGACCAAGGCCTGTCGGAGGAGGTAGTGAACACCATTCAGGCGGCTAGACGCCCTTCAACCACTAGGATTTATGATGCGTCCTGGGCCGCCTTCGCCAAGTGGTGTGAGGAGCTGCTCATCGAGCCGACGACCGCGCCTGTTCCCAGAGTGCTTGACTTCCTTCAAGCGGGACTCAACAAGGGCCTGGCCCCGAACACCCTTCGACGCCAAGTGGCGGCTTTGTCTACTGTCTGGTCGGGCGACCACCTTTTGCCTCTCAGCAAAATCCCGAAGGTGCGTCTTTTCCTCAAGGGCGCTTCTAACCTTCGCCCTCCCACCGTTCATCGCTATCCTACTTGGCAGCTGTCCGTGGTCCTGCGGGCCCTCTCTGGCCCTCCATTCGAGCCTTTACGCACTACTTCTCTTCGATTCCTGACGCTGAAGACGGCCTTCTTGATTGCCATCACGTCAGCTCGCCGGATTTCGGAGCTGGCGGCTCTCTCTGTTCGCCAGGATCTGTGCGTCATCCACCCTGACAGGGTCATTTTGAGGCTGGACCCGACCTTTACCCCCAAAGTAAATTTTTGTCCTCATCCGTCGCATCCCAGAGAGCGATCCTGGCACAATCTTGATGTCAGGAGGGCCCTGAAGGTCTACATCGCTCGTACTGCGGAATTCAGGAAATCAGAGGCTCTTTTCCTCTCCTTCCAGCCCGGTTCCCTAGGGAAGAAGGTCACTTCCTCCACAATTGGCAGGTGGCTTCGCGCTTGCATTGCGACTGCCTATGAAAGTCAATCCAAAGCCGTTCCGCGCGGCATCACTGCACACTCCACACGAAGTGCTGCTACTTCAGCGGCCTGGGCCACCCAGGCCTCGATCCTGGACATCTGCAGGGCCGCTACGTGGTCCTCTCCTTCTCCATTTGTGCGACACTATAAACTGGACATTTTCGCCTCGGCTGAGGCGTCTTTCGGCAGGCGTGTGCTCCAGGCGGTTGTGTCAGAGACCGAATCCCGGGAGCCTTCTTCTGCCCACCCAGATGGACAATAACTTTGGTATGTCCCATTGCTTGGACTCTCCAAGCGGTGTACAGGAAAATGACCATTGGCTTACCTGAAGGGTCCTTTTCTGTACACCGCGGGAGAGTCCAACCCACCCTGGCTCTCAAGGCCGGGATTCGGGTTCCTCGTGTCAACAGTACATCATCTTGGACGCTTCGCTCCGTCCGCACGAACTGACTCCTTCAAAGAATTCTGGGGGATTGAGCACACCAGGAGGAGGTGTGGCTTAAGGAAAAATAGTTCCTCAGTCCTAAGGGCAAGCAGACTGAATTAACCCATTGCTTGGACTCTCCCGCGGTGTACAGAAAAGGACCCTTCAGGTAAGCCAATGGTCACTTTCTTCAGAATTTCCCTGTTTTTCCTTCTCTTTTCTGTTTTAGCAAATCTCTTTCATTGCTTAATTTTTATTAGAGGCGTACATGTGACAATCTATATATAATTTAACTGATTTTTTTTATGTGATCTTAGCGCGACACAAACTGGTATCAACCGGTTCAGGAACCACCCCTGGTTTGCACAGATTAATAGATAACATAAGGCATTCACAACAGACACCATAACCAAAATCTGGGATCAACATAATGCTACTGAAGGAGGACCATATGTTTCTTTCTTTTCCTTCTTCGTCTTTGCCAGTTTCAAACACGAGTGAACATTATAGGCCTATTTGATTAGGCCGGGACACATCTTCATCCAGTATTTTGTTTCTCATAGCAGCCAGCCATATGCCTTTGGAATGCTTACATGTAATGGCATCTACATAGTTTAATTGAAAGTCACAACCTTACCACCTGTACATTCCTCAACTATCAGGCAAACTAATAGCCTCTTCACGGATTTCCAGAGAGATCTGAAAAAAAATTGACATTACAAGCTGAGAGATACACTAAAGTGAAAGCAATCCGTCTGATATGATTTCTATTTCTTTGTTTCAATTCAGGTCTCTTTTAGATATTTTGTTGAAGGAAAATCTTGTGGTCAGTTCCAAGAGCTTAACAACAGGAGACAGAAGCATAATGTTTTCCCATATTATTCTTCTGCCTCTTGTAATTGGAAATATGCTGTCCCCAACTTAGACATAATATTGAGTCTTCAAGCAATATGCATTGGTACATTTTGGGTTTTGGAAGATGTATTTCCCCTTACTGTATTGAGTTGAAGAAGTGGTCTATTGCTTTAAAAAAAATAAAAACTATTAAAAATATTTTAAAAACTATTCACCTCCCCAGCTAGCAATCTACTTTAGCAGTAATGCTAGTTTGCCATATTATCAGTGTAAACAAGTTATTTTTGCTTACTAAGGATGACCATGCAGAAATGACTTATGAGTCTGCTTTGATACCATATGACTTAAGTAGCCATTCTCAAGGCTTAAAATAACTAGGTTTTTCAATTGCTATACTAAGAAGCTGTGTTCCCAAAATGTTACTATCATTAAACATTTTACCAGCTATAGTCACGTGAAAAAGAAAGTACATCCCCTTTGACTTCTATATTTTACATATTGGGATGTAGTAAAAAAGTCTTAGTAGTACTTAAAAGTAGGTAAATACATTTCAGATGAATAACACATATTATACCATGTCATCATTTATTTTACCAAACGAAAGCCAAAATGGAGGGGTCATGTGTGAAAAATTGATTACCCCTTGTGATTCAATAGCTTATAGAACCACCTTTAAGCACCAATGTCATATGATTTTATCAGTCCCTCACATCATTGTGGAGGAATTTTGACCCATTCCTTTTTTACAATATTGCTTCAGGCCCTGGGGGCTACAAAACAAGGCAAAATCATAACCAGTCCTTCACCACGCTTGAGAATGGTATGAGATGTTTGTGCTGATATTCTGTATTTGGTTTTTGCCAAACCTGGCATTGTGCATTATGGCCAAACATTTTCACTTTGGTCTCGTCTGTCGAAAGGACAGTGTTCCAGAAGTGTTGTGATATAACAGCAAATATATCATCGGTGCGGCCCTGTTCTTTTTAGAGAGAAGAAGCTTTTTCTTGATAACCCTGCAGTCTTTTTCTAATTGTTCTGTCACAAAATTTAAAATTTAGCATGCTAATTGATACTTGCAGAGTCTGAAATATAAAGCTTGGATTTTTTGGAAAGTTTTCTGCGCATTGCATGGTCTGACCTTGAGGTGAATTTGCTGGGATATCCATTCTTGGGAAGATTGGCAACTGTCTTGAATGTTTTCCACTTGTGAATGATCTTCCTTACTGTAGAATGATGGACTTCAAATTGTTTGGAAATGGCCTTAAAATTCTTCCCAGATTAATGGGCAGCAACAATAGCTTCTGTAAGACCATTGCTGATGTCTTTACTCTTTGGAATTCTGTTAAGACACACCTCAATGCTGTAAACCAGCAGCTCACAGTCTTTGGTGTATCAGGGACCAGTTCTGTTGAGAGATATTTTCTGTAGACTGCATGGTTTCATGTGTTGCCTGCATCCTTCAGATGGGGCTTTGCTTGTTTGCACAGCCTGGTTTCTGGAATGCCGCAACCCAGTGTCTGTCCACAGATCACAGGTGGGGACTCCTGCTGTAGACCAGCAAACTCCTAAAACTTTGGCTTCTATAGAGGTAATCATACTTGCTGATGATGATCAAGGGCACTTGATTAGCAGCAACTCGCTGCTATTTAGCCTCTTTATAACTATGGATGCAGTAAAGGCATTAGTTTTTCACATGTGGCTTCTACATTTTGGCTTTCTTTTAGCAATAGCACTTAGCCTTATATACTGCTTCACAGTGCTTTACAACCCTCTCTAAGTACTTTACAGAGTGCTACAGAGCATATTGCCCCCAACAATCTATATCCTCATTTTACTGACCTTGGTAGGATGGAAGGCTCAACCTTGAGTTGGTGAAATTCGAACTGCTAGCAGCTGGCAGTTAGCAAAAGTTGTCTTCAGTACTACATTTTAACCATTGCACCAATGATAACATGGTGTAATATCTCATGTGTTGTTGTTCATCTGAGATTTTACTACCTACTTTTCAGAACTGCTGAGGATCAGATGATTTTTACTATGTCCTGATATATAAAACCTTACAACTCAGAGAGAATGTACTTTCTTTTTCACATGACTATATATTAACACATTTGTCATCAATAATTGACATGTGAAAATGATTCTATTTTAAAATTGATTAACCTTCTTTGGACCAGAATATTAATCTTCCCATTTAATATATATTGGATTTATTCAACCACTCAGATTCATTGGGTGATGACTGATATATTTAATAAATGATAATGATAATTAATCATGGAAGTTGGCACTGAATTAAAAATTAGAATTAAATCTGAAGCTGCGTTTCTTGAAAACTCATCCATCTAAATGTCCAAAAACACTGGAAATGTTTCCTGACTAATTGCTTATATGTTAGCGTAACGTCTCTGTAGCGCAATATTGCCACATTCAATACCTCTATAGGTTAAATATAAATGTAAGCCAGGAATGAGAAAAGCTTTTTCTATAGTTCATGCCATGGTATCTGTAAATAAACATTTACAATGAAAATAATTCAGGGAGGTAATTCAAATCGTGAATTCTTCAGCAAGAACAGCAATGAATTAGGTGGAAAACAAGACAATTTTTTTCATAATTTTCCATTATTTTTCAAGCTATTGCCTCCTCCTCCCTTCCCCTTTTCATTTCAGGATATAGACTGCCACAAAATAGATTTACCTCATGGGTTTATGCGTTTCTACCCATTTTCTAGTGTGAAGAATGTAGCCCTGAGCACATAAGAATCTCTTACTGTAAACTCTTATCTATGAGCATGCAAATAGCCTCTCAGCATGAATAGCAACCAAGAACGCTTTAGCTGACATCATAGGAAAGAAGTCTCTGCTTCATTTGCTTTCCCTGCTGCAAATATGTGTCTTTCCCTTTGGTTGGTTAAAGAAAAGCTGCAGAACTGGGACACTTTTGCAGCTCTGTGTGCTGAAGAGGATCAAAACATGAGTTACGTGTGCTTTTCAAAACAGGGCTCTGTCATCATTGTGCTTTCTCCTGGCAAATTGGATATAATAGACAGCAATATTAGAAATGTATGTCGGAGAACCCATGTGATAAAAAGATCTTACCGAAGTACAGTCAAATGGATTTTCATTATCTTAATAAAAATTCAAGGCTACTCAAAGGAACATATTTAAGTTTTCTGAAGTAAGAAATTACAGTATGTCATAAATAAATTGTTTACTTGATTTGCTGATTTTCTATCTATATGGATAGGTTTAGATGCAAGATGGCTTGAATAGTGTAATCCAAGAAATAGTGAGTAGTGCCTCATTGACCCTGCAAATATAAACCTTTGTAAATCTATATATTTAACTACAGAGGTACTTTTGTGGGAAAGGACTGCATCTGTATAGTTAAGTTCTATATATTCCACTTCAGATGTGCCTTAGAAGAGAAAGAGGAGGAAAGAGAATTAAGAAACATTAGACTACATAATCCAAGATGTCAAACTAATCTGACAATAGTATTAAGGTGACCAACCGTCCTCCTTTAGGAAGTTCTGTCCTCCCTCGAAAAGTGTCCTCCTACATGTCCTCCTTTTTGATATTTGAAGACTAATCTGTTGCGTGTTATGTGACGTATTTGTATTTGACATGACAATTCGTCAAGACTCGGTATAGTGCGGTATAAGACGCAATTATGAGATGCATGCGCTCCGCACGGGAGACCTTGAGAGAGAGTGCCATGTGCAAGTGGCTTTGTTTACTTCTTACCGAAACACAACACGGCACATACGCACGCAGTAGACTCACGGCACGTCGGCAATTGAATGACTCACGGTAATTATTTCTTTCTCAGTGAATATTCAATTATACAGAGGTAAGTACAATTCACGTTTTATTAAACAGTTTTTAATGGTGTTTTTTTTACTTCATCGCAAGTATATTGAACAGATATTGAATCTTGTGTTGAATTTTTATCTAAAGAAATGCTAGACATTAAAATAGACGACAATTGTCTCTTTGAAGAAATTAGAAAACTGAATATATTTAAATTCTGAAAAATTAATACAATGGGAAAATCAACATGTTGAAATTGATAAAAGATGGGTGGATATTTTCAGCCATTTCAAAAATGAACATATTCCATGTGAACATTTATTTATACTTGTTCAATTTACGTTATGCTGCCCTGGAACTAATGCAGCAGTTGAAAGAGTTTTTTTTCAATTGCCAATGATTTTTCAACAAGTGAGAAATCGAGATTGAATGTTGATACTCTAGCTGCAGCACTTGCCATAAAATTCAATATGAAGGATATTTCTTGTTCAGATATTTCCAATATATTGTTAGAAGATGATACATTGACAAAAAATATTAATTCAATGGAAAAGTACTCCTTTAAATAATAATTAACAGGCATGTAAGCATAGTTACAATATAAAATGTTGCAAATGTTTTTATTATGCATATATCATATTTTAGTGTATTATTGTTGCAATGAATAAAATATTTCTTTTATTTACGATATATTTTTTCCAATTTATTTGTCCTCCTTTTCATTGTAAAAAAGTTGGCCACCTTAATAGTATGGCTGCTTCTGTTTGTCAGATTATCTTTTCCCAATGGAATGAGACAATTGATGCTTATAATGGTATCCACTAGAATTGGAGTAGAGTTAAATCTAATTAATATCCAAACTATTTGATTAGGAAATGGGCACTCTATAGTTCAAGGTTTCATAAAATTAATGATAATCCTAAAATGAATTTATGCAATTTCATTTCTGAATAAGACTGATGTCTTGCACAGGTGAAATAACATATTCTGGGCTTTATTTCCAACTACAGCTACAGAAAAAGCTTTTAAAAAGTGATCCTGACTCACAGTTTGAAAACTTCAAGCTGGTAAAAAAAAACACCAGGGTGTCTCTAGATATATTAATCCCTCCTTGAGGTGATGGCAAGATATTTATCAGTCATTCATTTGCTGCCCAGTCATCAGTTAAAACAAACAGTGTAGGTTGCTGAAGCAGAACATAAACCTAAAAATATGTTATTAGCTATGATTAGATCAACATGGGTATCTGCGTGTGATTAAATGAACACGGGCAACATGATTCTTTGCTCATACTAATTCATAATCTTCAGAAATTAAAATTTGATGTGTTATTGTGTTCCAGTTCTGTTTCATTAAAAGCAGAAATAAAATTTAAGGCTATTTCTACACTGCAACATAACTTCTCAAAATCAGCTGCTGGTTTTAAATACTTCATTTTGTTCCCTTTTGAAAATGTATTTCATGGTACAAGTCACAGCAGATGGCAGTAGCTAGCTGACCTTGCCTCTTCTTAAAAAAAGCTAACCAGGTTTGGACTTAATTACTATTTGTACCAAGAAATTCGTGAGCTACAGGCTACACTGCTGAATTAACAAAAACCAACCAAACACACCTTTGAAACCTGCAAAAAAATTATAGCCTAACACTTATACGAGTCTTGGTTATGTGATAAGGAAGGAGCTCAAAACAGAGAATTTGATCACATTTCAAGCTGCTATCCACCTACCTCTCCATAATAAACCAATTAGAGGTTAGGGATTTCCCCCCACCCCTATCCTATTTTATGCAATAATCCCAATTTTTGGACCCAGTTATTTTTGTTGTTTTGGCTGGCTAATTCTCCCACACCAATTTTTCCCCCAGTTTCCATTGTTTGCTGATGGACAGACAGAGTCCCAGTGTTTTTTATAAAACTTTTCCCCAATAATCCATTGGCTTAATCACCAAGAGCAAAATTCATTTGTAAGAAGACTTTATCTTTAGAGTATTTATAATACTAGTGCTGTTCTACACTATAATGCAGCTTTCCATGATATATCCAAGAGTTATTTCCCCCCCATTTCATTAATTTTTTTCATATTCTAGCAATTGATTACAAAGTACTGCAGATTTATATTGAAATAGTGTAATGTATTAAAATAACATAGAAACAAGAAAAATATGTGCTTTTCTGCAATTCAAAGTTTTCTGCAAAACTAAGACTACTTATTTAAACACTGGCAGGTTAAAGCTCAGTATTTTAAAATCCTGCTGAATTTGTCCATTATTAAACTTGTTGTATGGAAATAAGTCTGATTTTATGCATATTTAGTCAAATTAAAAGCTATGTCCAGTGGTAATGATTATAATTTATTAAACTTATTTGCCACCAAACTCTCAACAACTGATACTTTCTCCCATGAAAGTGCTTGTAGAATTAAACTTTTTTGAGCATTTAAATTTTTCTAGTAATACTTTTGTTGTTAGTTGCAAAGTCGTGTCTAACCCATCGTGACCCCATGGACAACTTTCCTCCAGGCCTTCCTTCCTGTCCTCTGCCATCCTCTGGAGTCCATTTAAGCTCACGACTACTGCTTCAGTGACTCCATCCAGCCACCTGATTCTCTGCCGTACCCTCAATCATTCTGAGCATTAGGCACTTCTCCTTAGTGATACTTAGTCCTTCCTTAGTAATACTTATATTATGCGATATATAAGCATACCCCAAAATCTTTTGGTTTAAGTCAGTATATTCTCCTATTAAAATCAATAAATTGTGGGTGGAGGAGCAGACTTTAAGAGTGGGATTATATCCCTATGTTTTCATAGGAAAAAACATCATGAAGTGTTTTTTGAATTTCCAAATCCTGCACATAATAGCTTTTCATATGAAATACTACAGTTAGAAGTCAATAATAATGTTAAACCAAATTAGGATTGCTTCCTATTTGATTTGCACCAGTTGTTATTAGGTCTTATAGATGTTTCCTGGCTCTTTATCCTTTCAACATGTAGCATATAATGTGAATTATAAATCTTCGGTTATTTTTATTGGCTGAACAGAAATGGTTGTAATGAATTAACAATATTACCATAGAGATTTAATATGTTTTTGATGTTGCTGAAAAGTACAGAGCACAAATAATATATGGCTTACATCATATTCAGTATAATAGTATAATTTCAGTGCCTTTACATGTATGAATGTATTTACTTGACTTTTTCTGAGTTCTTTTTTTAAGGACACAGAAGCACAGATTTTTTTTTAACACCATTCCCTGAAACAGTGCCTCGAGGTCCCCTGATGTTCTATTTCCTAACAATCTGCTGGTTTCAATTTACTTTGGCAATCCTCTCCCCCCTCTCTCTTTCTCTCTTTCTCTTTCTCTCTCCCTCCCTCTCTCACCCCCACCCCGACTTACAGTTAAGTAGCAACCTTTGCTTGTAATTGAAACAGTATGTTTTCATTTCAGAAGGTTGGTTTTACTGTGCAATTTTTAACATGTGCCTTATAAGAAACTTGGGATGGAGGGAATATGCTGTACGTAGGATAGGATGGATGGGATAAGGATAGGGATACGATAGATCACAATCCCATTAAAATGGAAGTATCACAAAATGGTTGATGAAAACTTGTAGCCCGGTGTAAATAAATCTAGAAAAACCAGCAGGAGATAACTATTAATATCAACCTATTGTTGATCCAATTTTTAATGACCATTTTGCCATGGTTATGAAACATAGTAATTTTATTTTACTGATTTAATGTCAAGATTCTGTCCAGAACTGCCATAGTTTTATGGATTGGTGAAAAAGAACAATTTTTGTTTTGTTTTGTATTTTTATAAAGGCGGGATTAAATATTTAATATATGTATATTTAGATCGTAGAATTTTCCAGTAGACTTGAGTGACTCCTGGTCCAAAAGACTGAGGGATCTCTTTTAACCTCCTCCTTTCCCTGTTGGCTCCCAGTTTATTTCAGTCTTTTGGTCCCAACACTGCTTTGGTTTCCAGAGAGAGTGAGTAAATTCTTGCTATTAGGCTCTTGATTCGATCTACTGGCTACTCTAAATCCTAAAACATTGAGCTGCTATCTTGCAGGGACTGGGTCCTCCGTCTTGCAGCAAAGAGAGCTAATTGGCGTTCTGCTCTCTCTTCATGAACTCCGGGAGCTCTGACCGGTCCCTGGAACCGCGGGGGTGTCAGGCTCCATTGCAGCAGCTCCGCGAGTAGGGCTACAAGCTAGAGGCGCCGATTGGGCTACGGGTGGCTTCAATTACTATCAGGAAGCTGCGCCTGAGCACAGCGAGCCGCAGCAAACTAATTCAAGCTGCGGCTGGAGAGAAAAACATTTTAAAGTGCGCAGCAACCTCCGGTGGCCATTTTGGAAGCGCGCATGTGGTGGTGGCATTTTCTGGCCCTGCGTCATTGGCTTGCATTGTGGTTGGGTCGGCCGGCAAGCTTCAGCCTCGGCAGCCTGATAAAGTCCCGCAAGGCCCTTGCACCGGCTGGTGACTTTGGGCCAACAAGGACTATTAGGACATGTGAGTGGCACTAATGGCGAATAGCAGGGCTGGCCACTTCACAAGCCCAGAGGTGTGCTCTCAACGAGGCCCAGGAGAGAGAGATGGTGGGACCCAGAACCAGGGCAGCAGCAGCAAAGCCCACAGCAGCCCAGCGCCCCTCCAGGGCAACCCAGAGGGACAAAAGCCGGAATCAGAAGGCCCTGGAGAATAGGATTGCCAGGGCGGAACAGCAAGCCCAGGCCAATAGGCCCCCTTCTCCAATCAGATCCAGATCTCCCTTAAGGCCTGGATCTCATCAATCGGCCTCTCCTCCTGGTTGGTTCAGCCCTTCTTTCCCTTCTATCTCTCCCACTGGGGCACACAGGCAATCCGGTCTGGAGATTTCCCCATCCCCTCCTGTCTCTCCTCTAACAGCGGATGTGTCTCTCTCTCTCTGGTGGTGGCTGTCCCCGGCTCTTAAATGCGGATCAAAGTTCTGGGAGCTGGATCAGGTGACCATCACTACAGACGCGAGCCTGTTTGACTGTGGGGCACTCATGGATTCCAAGATAGCAAAAGGTCAGACCTGCACCACAATATAAACTGGCTGGAACTGAAGGCGGCCCGGCTGGTCCTCCAACTGTTCAGAGGTTCAATAGAAGGACACCATGTCCTTCTTTTGACAGACAATGTGGCCATGAAGGACTACATAAAACGTCAAGGGGGGGACTCATTCCAGACCCTTTGGCTGGAGGCACTGAAACTCGACTCCTGGGTGGAGAGATATCTAGTGTCAGTGGTATCCGAACACATCTCGTGCACAGCCAACCACCAGACCGATTGGCTAAGGTGCGCGACTGTAGACCTTGGGAGTGGCAGATTCTACCCGACTTCTTTCAAAAGATTTGTCAGTGATTTGGCACCCCGTTGGTGGACTTGTTTGCGACTCTGACAAACACCCAGCTCCCGAGATTCTTCTTTCAATTCCCGGCTCTGGCCGCAAAAGGGACAGACGCTCTGCAGAGCAAATGGCTTCTGGGCCTATTATACGTCTTTCCCCCTCTTCCAATGATACCAGGGACCCTGAGGAAGGTAGTGGTATAGAGGGCGGACATTATCCTGATAGCGCCACTCTGGCCCAGACGAACTTGGTTTGCGGACCTCGTCCAGCTCTCCATCTCTCCCCCGTGGAGGATTCCTAGGAGGAGCTCTTCTGAAGGAGGAGGAGGAGCTTCCGAGGCAAATGGCGGCTGCCGTGTGAGCTCCGCAAAATTGCGGAGGGGTTTTCCATCTGGGAGAGGTGCTGCCGACCCCTAATGCTACTCTGAGGGTCGTGCTTTGTCGACGACCACCCCCCGATTCTGCCCTGGCCAGGAGGGGCCGGGTAGGGCGTTTGGGGCGGTCAGCTGGCTAGCGAGAAGCTGAAACACCGAAGGACGCCGAGGACGCCGAACGCGCCAGCGCTTAGGCGGAGAATGGAATGGAGAATGGAATGGAGTGGAGAAGGAGAACGGAATGGAGTGGAGAAGGAGTTATGGAATGGTTTGCTGGCTGTGGCTTCCCATCTGGCTAGTGAGAGCACCAGATGGGGAGCGTGGAGCGCGGAGCTGATCGTGGAGCGTGGAGCGCGGAGTTGAGTGTGGAGTGTGGAGTGTGGAGTGTGGAGCTGAGCTGAGTGTCAGGCGGCTAGAGAGGAACGGAGGAACGGAGAAGAACGGAGATACGAAGTGGGTCTCGTTTGGCTGTGGTTGCCCGTCTAGCTGGTGAGAGCGCCAGACGTGGAGCATGGAACGGATCATCTGGCACCAAACAGAGAACGGAGTGTGGGAGGCGTGAGGGAGAAGCGCGGAGAGGCTGGAGAGACAGGAAGATGATGAGAAAGATTGCAAGTATGTCGGTCTGTTGGTGTGCTGGCGTGTTGGCGTGTGGGCGTGCTAGCCGGGGCGTTGGCCAGAAACCTGGAGGACTGCCTCGTTGTGTGAGAGGCGAGAAGGGAGATGGAGGAAGATCTGAACGAAGCAGCTATAGGAGGGGTGAGCCGGTTAAAGTCTCTCAGAGCAGAGCAGACACAACTAAAGGGCAAACCTAGAACCTAGGCTTGAATCCTTGATACTATTCTGATTGTGACCTTGGCGTTTGCTTTTAACATCTTTTTAAACATCTTTTAAATATCTGCTTTTTAACATCGTTTTAACATCTGCTTTGCCGGTTCCTACACCATCTTGAAACTCTCCTGAATGAAACCCGGGGAGGCGACTAGCCCATCAACTCACCCTTTTCATCTTGGGTCAGGAAAACCTTCTCGACAAACAAATGATTTTACATCTATTTCTTCAGCACCAGTTACCAACTAACTGTACCCCATGATTCCATTTCTATGTACACGAAGCCGGAATTACTGCGGCTGCGGGAATCCCCTTTCTCGCAGGTCTGGCCTTCAGCCCTTTCGAGGGCCCACCTTGAGGATGGGTTTATTAACCCTGAGAGGTGGAGGAAGCGCAAATTAAGGGGTTTTTTAATAAAATATTTTTTAAGAATTTGTAGGGATCCTGGGGTTGGGGGGTGGGAGGAGGGGGGGGAACAGGTCAGGAGGGATGGTAGAGCCAGGCATCTAGGTGTGGTCGAAGGAGGAGGGAGCGGAGTGGGGGAGGAGAAGGAAGATAGCATTCCTGTGCAGGGCACTTTAATACCAACGGTCGTAGGGAGGGGCAGGTGCGAGGACAGTTTAAGAGCACGTAGTCGGTTGGGAGACCGGGGTTTTTGGTCATTCCCGGTCGTTTGTACCAACCCCTGCATACTAGGTGGTCAGGATCTACAGACCCAAGGCCTGAGACTGCTGTTATGCAATGCGAGGTCCGTTGTCAATAAGGCCCCCCTCATCCACGATCTAATTTTGGAGGGGGACCCGGACCTCGCCGGAATAACCGAGACCTGGTTGGGCCACGAGGGAGGTCTACCCCTTGTGGAAATGTGCCCTCCAGGTTATCGAGCATTTCACCAGCCTCGGGCCCAGGGAAGGGGCGGTGGGGTAGCAGTGATTATCCGGGAAGACTTAGAGCCGAGAGAGTTCACTGTGCCGCAGACATCCGGGTGTGAGTCCCTCGTCGTGAGATGGGGCCCAGGGAGGCAGTTGGGCCTGCTGATAGTATACCTGGCTCCTCGCTATACTTCAGCGGCCCTGCCCGAACTCCTTGAGCTGATCTCATCGGTGGCGGTTGAGACCCCCAAACTTTTAGTGATGGGGGATTTTAATCTGCCGTCGATGGGAGAAGCGTCTGAGGGGGTTCGGGAGTTCATGGCTTCCATGACAGCCATGGACCTGACCCAGTTAATTCAGGGCCCTACTCACGAGGGAGGCCACACCCTGGACCTTGTTTTTGTCTCTGGCCAGTGGACGAGTGATCTGGGAATAGGGGATCTAGACACTATTCCCCTGTCATGGTCGGATCACTCACTTCTCCGGCTGGACTTCCCTGGTGCCACCCCCCGCCGCGAGGAGGCGGAACTGGAAGGTATTAGATGGTTCCGCCCCAAGCGCCTGATGGAACCGGATAGGTTCCAGACGGAACTTGGGCCACCTACTGTGGACCTGACCCGCCCCCGAGTGGAGGACCTGGTAGACGCATGGAATAGTGCGACTGCCGGGGCCCTAGACCGGGTGGCGCCTTTGCGGCCTCTCTTGCGGCGACGAACCACCCTGGCACCTTGGTTTACCGAGGAGCTAAGGGTGATGAAACGCCACAAGAGACGCCTAGAGAGTCGTTGGAGATCCTCCCGTTCCGAATTTGACCGAGCACAGGCACGAGCATATTTGAAGACGTACCTTGTGGCATTAAGAGCGGCCAAACGTCAACATTGTGCCGCTCTTATTGCGTCTGCAGATAACCGCCCTGCTGCCCTGTTTCGGGTAACCCGTTCCCTCTTGTTTGAGAGACCACGGGAAGCCCCATTACAGGGCAGAGCAGAGGAGTTTGGGAATTATCTACAGGATAAAGTCGCTCAAATCCGGATGGGATGGACCCCTTTCAGTGATTCAGTAGAGACGCCCGTTGCGAGTCTTGAGGGACCGCTTTGGGAGGAGTTCGACTCGGTTGCCATCGAGGATTTGGACAGGTTGCGTGGACGTCTGCGACCTACCACATGTTTATTGGACCCGTGTCCCTCCTGGCTTGTACTGGCATCCTGGGAGGTTACGCGCGACTGGCTCCTGGGCCTGGTGAACGCCTCGCTGGGTGAGGGTTCTCTACCGGCCGCCTTGAAAGAGGCGGTGGTGAGGCCCCTGCTCAAGAAGCCTTCCCTGGACCCAACGGACCTAGTCAATTATCGTCCAGTCTCCAACCTTCCTTTTTTAGCGAAGGTTGTAGAGAGTGTGGTAGCACAGCAGTTCCCACGTCACCTGGAGGAAAATGATTATCTAGACCCGCGCCAGTCCGGCTTCCGACCCGGGCACAGCACAGAGACGGCCTTGGTCGCATTGGTTGATGATCTCTGGAGGGCCAGAGATAGGGGTTGTTCCTCTATCCTGGTCCTATTAGATCTCTCGGCGGCGTTCGATACCATCGACCATGGTATCCTGTTGCACCGGCTAGAGGGGCTGGGAGTCAGGGGCACCGTCTTACGGTGGTTTGGCTCCTACCTCTCTGATCGGACGCAACGTGTGTTGACAGGGGAGCAGAGTTCGACCCGGAGGCCACTCACATGTGGAGTGCCACAGGGATCGGTACTCTCGCCTCTCCTGTTCAACACATATATGAAACCGCTGGGCGAGATCATCCGTGGTTTTGGGGTGGGATATCATCTGTATGCTGATGATACTCAGCTATACATTTCCACCCCGAACCACCCCAATGAGGCCGTCGAAATGATGTCCCGGTGTCTGGAGGCCGTACGGGTCTGGATGGATGGCAACCGACTAAAACTCAACCCTTCCAAGACGGAGTGGCTGTGGCTTCCGGCCTCCCGGTTCAACCAGGTGTTTCCATCTCTGGCCATCGGGGGCGTCCAACTAGCCCCCATGGAACAGGTGCGCAATTTGGGCGTCCTCCTGGATGCCCGGCTGTCCATGGATAACCATGTAACAGCCGTGGCAAGGGGGGCGTTCCATCAGGTCCGCCTGATGCGCCAATTGCGCCCCTTATTGGACCGGGATGCCCTACGCACAGTCACCCATGCGCTAGTGACGTCTCGCCTGGATTACTGCAATGCTCTCTACATGGGGCTTCCCTTGAGATGCACTCGGAGACTACAGTTGGTCCAGAACGCGGCCGCGCGGGTGATTATGGGGAGGACTAGGTACTCCCCTGTAACACCTCTCCTGCGCGAGCTGCACTGGCTTCCTGTGGTCTACCGAGTGCGTTTCAAGGTTTTGATTATGATCTTTAAAGCGCTTCATGGCACAGGGCCTAGTTATATGCAGGATCGCATCCTGCCCCACACATCCCTACGACCAATTCGCTCACACAGAGAGGGACTTCTCCGGGTGCCGTCCGCCAAACAGTGCCGGGGGGCGACACCCAGGAGCAGAGCCTTCTCTGTGGTGGGCCCAGCCCTGTGGAATGACCTCCCCCGTGACATCAGGATTACTTCCGATCTCCGCTCCTTCCGTGTTCAGCTGAAGACCCACCTCTTTCAATTATCTGGCCTGGCTCAATCGTAATTATTCTTATTCCTCCTAACTGTTTTTAAATTGTATTTTAAACGTTAAATCTTAATTTTTATATTGGGTTTTTACAATTGGGGTATTTTAATGCGGGTTTTTTAACTGTCTATATGATGTAAATTGTTTACCTCCTCCGAGTCCGTGTTTGTGTATCTGTATGTATGTTCTGTATGTACGCCTATGTGTTTTATATATTTTCTATGTTTTATATGCCCCATTGTACGCCGCCCCGAGTCCTACTTGGAAAGGGAGCGGCTAATAAATTCAAACTTATTATTATTATTATTATTCCTGCACCAGGGGATCTTTATCCACCTGGAGCCACAGTGGCTCCACCTGACCGCTTGGCACTTGAGTGGAGCCTCCTGAGGAGTCCCAACTTGTCCTCCCGAGTCATAGCGACCATCGAGGCATCCAGGCACCCCTCGACCACGCGGGTCTATAATTCCATGAGGTTGGCATTTGTTAAGTGGTGTGGCCTGCTCAGAATTTGTCCGACCGAGGCTTCAGTTGCTCAAATTCTGGACTGCCTTCAGGTGGATTTGGATGGGGGTCTCTCCCACAACCCCTTACGGCATCAGGTAGCAGCCCTGGCCTCGGTTCTTCCAGGGGATAAACATTCTTCTCTGGCCCACCATTCTCTGGTCAAAAGATTTCTGAAGGGAGCCGCTAATTTATAGCCCCCTCCCATCCATAGATTCCCAACTTGGGACCTGCCTCTAGTTCTTAGGGCCTTGAACCCTTTGAACCCTTGCGCACTGTCCACCTTAGGTTCCTGTCTCTCAAGGTGGCATTCCTTGTTGCCGTGCCTTCAGCCAGGCGCATTTCTGAGTTGGGGGCCCTGTCATCTAAGGATGACCTCTGCCAATTCCACCAGGATAGGGTGGTCCTACGTTTGGACCCTACCTTTCTCCCTAAAGTCAATTCGCCCTTCCACCGAGCGCAGGAGGTCATCCTTCCCAATTTCTGCCCAGCTCCCTCCCATGAGAGGGAGCATCTTTGGCACTGGCTGGATGTTCATCGTGCTTTGCGTATTTATCTCTGATGCATGTCTTCCTTCCGCAGGTCTGAGGCCCTCTTTATTTCATTTCAGCCCGGCTCCTTGGGGGCCAGAGTTTTCTCTCCCACTATTGGCAGGTGGTTACGACAGGCCATTTCCACAGCTTACGAAGCCTCGGGCCACCCCACTCTTTGGGTATCACAGCCCACTCCACACGGAGTGCCGCTACTACTGTGGCGTGGGCGACGAGGGCTCCATTTGAAGACATTTGTCAGGCGGCCACTTGGTCATCCCTGACTCCATTCATTTGACACTATCGGTTGGATGCCTTCACATCGACCGAGGTGTCTTTTCTTTTGGGCGTAGGGTTCTACAGCAGGTAGTGACCGCCCCTCCCCCATGTCTTAGTTTTCCCTCCTGAGCTTGGGTACATCCCAGGAATTGCCCCTCCCTCAAGTCTACCAGAAAAAGAACGTTGGTCCTTACCTGAACGTCCCTTTCGGTAAATGAGAGGGAGGGGCAACATCCCGCCCCAGTTAGATGCATGTGATAGTCGGTCAGGGTGAGGGAAGGCAGGGTAGTTTTTCCTTGCTGTTGTCTATTTTTTTGGCAGCATGTTTTTTGGTCATGTGGCTTCAAGGAACTGGGAGCCAACAGGGAAAGGAGGAGGTTAAAAGAGATTTCCCTCAGTCTTTTGGACCAATCAGGCTGTGAGAATATCCCAGGAGTCGCCCCTCCCTCTCGTCTACCGAAAAGAATCGTTCAGGTAAGAACCAACGTTCTTTCACTGATTGTAATAGTTGATATTGCCTGTTAAGTAATGGGATGCACCAGAACCATATTATTTCAGCAGTAGCCTTCTGCCAGAATCTAAAATGTGGTTGTGTGAATCCACAACTTTTCAATTTCCTAAGTTTTCCAGTTTTTCCTTTCTACATCATTTTTACTAACAGCTGTGCAATTTAGTAAGTATTAAAAGTAAGCCTTCATACTACTTTTTGGTAATTGTTATTACTAAATAACTATGGTAAATAAGTTTAAATATGTATAAATATGGGTAAACAAGGTTAAATATCATTAAATATGTGTATAAAACTAATTTTGTAATGGTGTGGATAAGGCTAATTAAATTTCCAGCTTCAGTGGAAAAGCTGACATTAAGAATGAACTTATAAAAAAGGTCAAGAGATGTAAGATACATTTATTCAAATTTGCTTTTCATTTTACTCCATTTAGAGCCTTAACCTTCTCTTATTTTAGCAGACCTGCTATTTAGTAGGAAAAATACATGCCAGGATGAAAAGCTTCTATATGAATTGTGTGCACTGATCAAAAGAAGTGATAAAACAAATATTTTGGGTTTTGAAATTATCTAGGAGCAGAAATGTTGTCATTTGAGAAATGGTGCTTATGTTTGATTTAGAACTAGTAAAAGTGTACTACCCTGTTTCCCTGAAAATAAGACTCCCCTGGATAATAAGCCCAATCGAGTTTTTGAGCCCATGCCAAAATAAGCCTTCCCCCGAAAATATTGCAGCACAGCAGCAGCCATGAGATGACCACGCTCGCCGCCTCCGGCACTTCGAGAATAATAAGACCTCCCCGAAAATAAGGCCAAGCACTTATTTAGAGGGTCAAAAGAAAATAAGACCCTGTCTTATTTTTGGGGAAACACTGTATTATGCATACTTGCAAAAGTATAATAGTTTTATTGGCAGTATGTAGAGTATTTGCTGCTGGACTGCCTGAGCAGTCTTTCTGTTCATATCAGCCCACCCAACCAGATAGAAATCAGACAGCTCTCTCTGCATGAATCTGAAATGTACCAGGATTGATTATTGTGTCGGTGGGTAGTCTGCTTATTAATATGGTGGCAATGAGCCAGCTATCAGGAATTAGATAGCTCAGGGGAAAAGCTGACATCTGGACCACCTGTTTAACCCAACACAGGAGAATCAGCAGTGCAAGGTGAAATTAGGCTAGACTGGAGGCTTCATTTAATTCAAGGACATTGAGAATAAGAACAAGAGGAGAGCGTTTGTGCTATGCGGCAACTTTCTCCCCTTCGTTGCCCTTACGCTTGGTGGAAGGGGCAGTGATGGTTGAGAAAGGACTAGACAGGCATGCTTCCTGGGTAACAGGGAAGGTGTCCATTCTCCATGAAACGTGAGAATCCTTGCAAATCTAATTTGCTTTAAAAAATATTTTGTAGCTACGGTTGTTCTAAACTAAATTCTGAAAATGGAAAGATGTTATAATAGGATTATAAAGTAGTTACAATGAACTTTCTGTTTAATATAGTATCTCATTACTGTTGTTACTATATTTATTTATTTATTTATTTATTTGAAAATTGAGTAAGAAATTAGTTGAATCAACATAGAAGTGGATAAGGTTGCGAGGAGAGAGAGTCTGATGAAAGGAGAACTGTTTTTTGAGAAAACTTTTTTTAGGATTTTAAGGTACATGCTAGAGCAGGTGACAAGGAGGGAACAATGGGATTACATTACAAAGAACAATTACAGGTATTTCTAGGTAATAAATATGCCATGTTTATTTCAAATCACAAGTGTATAGGGCTGAAACGAAAGCTAGTATAGGTATCTATAAATGGAAATTTGCAGAGATGTTTAAAAATGCTAACCCAGGAGTAAAGGGAACCAATTTTAAATCATCTCCCCAAAGTGCTCAATCAGACACAGAACCCCCCCCCCCCCAATCATTAATTATTTTCATTAGATCTTAATTTATATACAGCAGGTATTTAGCATTCAACATTTTCTCTTAGCAGATATACCAGCCACTGGAAATAACAAGATGTCCATCTAGCAAAAATTAGACTCTTTAATATTGCCTGCCTGCCTATCATGCTTAAATAGACAAAAACCCTGTTTTACAAGTAGCAAGAAAAACTTAGAACTCTTAGAAGCTTACAACAGAACAAGTCCGGAGTCAGCAAGAAACAGAAGTCAGCGAAATTAAATAATATTCTAACTTTTCCATAGACTTTCCCCCCCCAAAAAAAGTAATAATCAAATAAGGATACATATGCATTTGTAGGCCCCCTAATCTGCCTGGCCATTTGCTTAATTGTTGGTTTCTTCAATAGAATCCACTAGGCTAGGCAGGAAAAAAAATCCAACCTGATGACAAATCATAAAAAAAGATTAATTTCTCTATGTCAGAACACTCACAGCTCTTAACAAAATTGTCATTATTGTGACCTTTAAACAAAAACTCTTGAAATAAGGCTTTTGTTATAATCAAAACAGCTGTTTCCAAACCAGAAAATTCCCTATATTGAAGTGGTTTGGCCATTCATACTCCAAACAGTTTAAGTTAAGTTGGGCCACTTTTGATATGGTCAGATTGTCACATTCCAGCATTGGAAGCCTTATGTTGAAACCAAACAGGCCATTCCATACACAGAATGAGATGTTTAAGAGTTGGTACATTTTAACCTGAGAACATTGTTCATGCCTGTAAATTTCTGGTGATATGAATTTCAGTGTAGATCTGATATAAGATTATAGTAAAACGGTTTAAAGTTTTACATTTTCCCAGTTAAGATCCTCATACTGAGCTGCTAATTTGTAACAAGGCTAAAACAGTGCCAAGCAGATAACGTGTCATTTATCCATTTACACTGGAAGTCTTTAAGAAGATGTTGGATAGCCATTTGTCTGAAACGGTATAGAATTTCCTGCCTAGGCAAGGGGTTGGACTAGAAGACCTCTAAGATCCCTTCCAACTCTGCTATTGTATTGTATTGTATATTGTATTATTCTGAATTTCATTAAAGTAAGTAAAAATTAAAATTGAATATCTGCTGAAGTAGTGCTTTGCGCAGCACGGAAAATGCTAGATCTCAAACCAGGGAGGATTGTAGAAACTATCCCCTTAAATGCCCTCCAATCATTCTTTTTTTACGCTAAAAGCAGTCATTCTAGAAAGGCAAACACAGCTGTGAATTTGGTTACAACATAGAAGATTGTTTGTTAAAACAATTTACAGTTAATAAGATGCAAATTATATAGAAAGGAATTAATTTTCATAAACTACAGTTGACAAAATATGCTAAACTAGCCATTTTATTCCCCCGTTGTTGTTAATTCAGGAGTGACTATTTCTTTTATCCATGTAAAGAAAAAAATATTTTTTTCTGAAAAAATTATCTTGATATAAGGTAAAGATTCCTCTTGCACATATGTGCTAGTTGTTCCTGACTCTAGGTTGCAGTGCTCGTCTCCGTTTCAAAGCTGAAGAGCCAGTGCTGTCCAAAGATGTCTCCATGGTCATATGGCCAGCATGACTAAACACCGAAGGCACACAGGACAATGTTACCAAAGGTGGTCCCTATTTTTCTACTTGCATTTTTACATGCTTTCGAATTGCTAGGTTGGCAGAAGCTGGGACAAGTAACGGGAGCTAACTCTGTTACTTGGTGCTAGGGATTCGAACCGCTGAACTGCCGACCTTTCTGATCGACAAGCTCAATATCTTAGCCTCTGAGCCACCTCGTCCCTGTATCTTGGTATAGGGTTGTGATTTTTTGTAACCATAACTTTTAAAATCTATTAAAACTCCAGTTACAGGAGTTTTTAAAACTCCAGTTACAGGATGGAATATAGCTTTCCATGTTATAATTCCTTTTGTAATTACAAATGTGCTCTTTCCTGTATCCTATACTAATAACAAAGAATTTTATTTTGCAAGTACCAATTTTGCAGTTTTTCTCTACTTAGCAAGTTGGAATGAAAGTTCCTTAGCTTGGTTAGAAATAACATAACAGAATTCCATAGGTATGTGATGAATTAAAAATAAGTCACCTTTCCATTGCTAGATATGGCGGGTTTATACTGTGCATTTTGATGAGATTCAAATATACAATTTACTGCAGTGGAGTTTACATCTTATTGCTGAGAGATTTACTTCATCTCATTTACATATTAATTTCTGAGCATTGTTAGAAAAGGCTGTGCCAAAATTTATGTCATTTTTATTGCATGAAAATGTATGCCTATTCATTGCTATATATATATGCAAACAAATTTTCATGGTATGCCTTCTTTATTGTCTCTTTCCTATATTCTCTCATATGTGGATTTTGTACAAATTCTTAAATAGTAAACAGTTCTGCAAAGTTGGGAAATCCAAATATAGAATTATAAGTGCATTTGCACTCATTTCTTAATATAATTTTATCTCTTTTTCTTAATGTTTACAATGGAAGTTATTTCTAATGTTTATAATATGTGATTTGAAAGGATTATGCACTAGGTAATTCATAGTTTTTTTTAGCCTTTGGCAGTCCGAATCAAGCAGAAATTTTCAAGCTCATTGAGGTGGAACCAGAAGTCTAGTAAACCATGACAAACTAACATATGTTTCTACCACTTAGGGGGCCTTCTAATCGAACCACCTGTTGGATAAAGACTCTGTACCATTTCAGACAAATGGTTGTCGATTCTCTTCTTAAAAACCTCTAGTGGAACACCCATAACTGCTGAAGGCAAATTGTTCCTCTGATTAATTGTTCTGTCCCAAAATTTCTCCTGATTTGGGGGTTGGCTCTCTCCTTGATTAATATATAGCTCATATGGATTAATAGAAGTGACTTGATACCTCTAATTTGTGTTTCCAGTTACCCTGTGTAACCCTTTTTTTAATGAATGTTCCAAATATGCAGCTGTTGCAGTTATTCAGCTATTCACCAATGTATGGAAATGTGGGAAGTTGGCCAAACCATACAGAATAACTGGATACATTATCCTAATCAGAATAATATTAATTGAAAAAAAAAACCTTGTGAATGGGATAGTAAAGTTTTCCATATGAATATGGAACATAGCTAATTTATTGCTAATTTATTGTTAAAAATGGTGGATTTAAACTATGCCTAAAACTAAATCATCATCATCGCCTTAATTCAGTAGAGCCCAGTGAAATACTAATGCTTAAATGTAGGAAGAAACACTGGCCATCTAGATTTATCTAATGTGATGGACAATAGTTTTCTATGCTTTTAAACAAATCAGACTTTTAAAAGTGCTGGTGATTCAGTTTGGGAACTTTTGCAAGCAAAATATGCACTGTATCACATACATCCTGTACGTAGACACTTTATATAACTGTGTACATCTCTTGATTTAGCCATCCATGTTAATTGATTCTAGACATTTTGACATATGAAATAAATGTTCTGTATAACAATAGGCAGTTCCTAAAAAAGCATAATGACTACAAAAGTGTAAGTGCTGTAGGTTTTAGTTCTTCTATTTTAAATAATTGAGATAGAAGTATTTAATTTGGTTGATATAGTGGCTTTTGCCATTAAGTCATAAAATGGCTTTGTGCTTTTATCTGCTGTTCTCAAAAAATTCAGAAATGCTTTTTGAAGAACCAGTCATATATTTCCCTGGAATATTCTATCAGGATCCTGATAAAAACAAATTATTAGTCCATTTTATTTCACATTGCTCTCACAGCATCTCAAATGTATAAAAGAGTTACAAAAGTTTATATAATGGATCTGTGGATATGCAATGGATAAATTCCTTCAGCTCTTGACCAGGGCTGTGGCTAAATACCATCCAAGGTTTGTTTTTTTTTTAAAAAAAAATCATTATTATTTTAGAAAACAAGACATGGATACTGGTGCTTTGAGTATTGGCTTGTAAATACAGGACAAGAGCTGAGGTGGTGCAGTGGTTAGAGTGCAGTACTGCAGGCTACTTCAATTGACTGCTAGCTGCAACTCGGCAGTTCAAATCTCACCAGGCTCAAGGTTGACTCAGCCTTCCATCCTTCCGAGGTGGGTAAAATGAGGATCCAGATTGTTGGGGGCAATAGGCTGACTCTGGAAACCTCTTAGAGAGGGCTGGAAAAGCACAATGAAGTGGTATGTAAGTCTAAGTGCTATTGCTATTTAGAAGTACCTTTCATTTAATGCATAGTCTTCCATAAACTGCCATGCACAGAAATATAAACTTTGGTGTTATTTTGATTTTATTTTTACCTCTGATTCAGGTATGCAGTACACACACACACGGGGAGCGGGTGAAGAGAGTCTTATTAATAATTAATAATAATAATTTGGATTTATTAGCCGCTCCCTTTCCAAGTAGGACTCGGGGCGGCGTACAATGGAGCATAAAACATAAAAGATATATAACAGCACATAAACATACATAAATACAAAACACACATACACGCATACACGGAGGAGGTAACAAATTTCATCATTTAGACAGTTAAAAATCAGCATTAAAATACCCCAAATTGTAAAAACCCAATATGCAATTAAGAATTAATATTTAAAGACAATTTAAAAAACAGTTAGGAGGAATAAGAGAAATTACGATTGAGCCAGGCCAGATAATTGAAAGAGGTGGGTCTTCAGCTGTACACGGAAGGAGCGGAGATCGGAAGTAATCCTGATGTCACGGGGGAGGTCATTCCACAGGGCTGGGCCCATCACAGAGAAGGCTCTGCTCCTGGGTGTCGCCCCCCGGCACTGTTTGGCGGACGGCACCCGGAGAAGTCCCTCTCTGTGTGAGCGAATTGGTCGTAGGGATGTGTGGGGCAGGATGCGATCCTGCATATAACTAGGCCCTGTGCCATGAAGCGCTTTAAAGATCATAATCAAAACCTTGAAACGCACTCGGTAGACCACAGGAAGCCAGTGCAGCTCGCGCAGGAGAGGTGTTACAGGGGAGTATCTAGTCCTCCCCATAATCACCCGCGCGGCCGCGTTCTGGACCAACTGTAGTCTCCGAGTGCATCTCAAGGGAAGCCCCATGTAGAGAGCATTGCAGTAGTCCAGGCGAGACGTCACTAGCGCATGGGTGACTGTGCGTAGGGCATCCCGGTCCAATAAGGGGCGCAATTGGCGCATCAGGCGAACCTGATGGAACGCCCCCCTAGCCACGGCTGTTACATGATCATCCATGGACAACCGGGCATCCAGGAGGACGCCCAAATTGCGCACCTGTTCCATGGGGGCTAGTTGGACGCCCCCGATGGCCAGAGATGGAAGCACCTGGTTGAACCGGGAGGCCGGAAGCCACAGCCACTCCGTCTTGGCAGGGTTGAGTTTTAGTCGGTTGCCATCCATCCAGACCCGTACGGCCTCCAGACACCGGGACATCATTTCGACGGCCTCATTGGGGTGGTTCGGGGTGGAAATGTATAGCTGAGTATCATCAGCATACAGATGATATCCCACCCCAAAACCACGGATGATCTCGCCCAGCGGTTTCATATATGTGTTGAACAGGAGAGGCGAGAGCACCGATCCCTGTGGCACTCCACATGTGAGTGGCCTCCGGGTCGAACTCTGCTCCCCTGCCAACACACGTTGCGTCCGATCAGAGAGGTAGGAGCCAAACCACCGTAAAACGGTGCCCCTGACTCCTAGCCCCTCTAGCCGGTGCAACAGGATACCATGGTCGATGGTATCGAACGCCGCCAAGAGATCTAATAGGACCAGGATAGAGGAACAACCCCTATCTCTGGCCCTCCAGAGATCATCAACCAATGCGACCAAGGCCGTCTCCGTGCTGTGCCCGGGTCGGAAGCCGGACTGGCGCGGGTCTAGATAATCATTTTCCTCCAGGTGACGTGGGAACTGCTCTACCACCACACTCTCTACAACCTTTGCTAAAAAAGGAAGGTTGGAGACAGGACGATAATTGACTAGGTCCGTTGGATCCAGGGAAGGCTTCTTGAGCAGGGGCCTCACCACCGCCTCTTTCAAGGCGGCCGGTAGAGACCCCTCACCCAGCGAGGCGTTCACCAGGCCAAGGAGCCAGTCGCGCGTAACCTCCCAGGATGCCAGTACAAGCCAGGAGGGACACGGGTCCAATAAACATGTGGTGGGTCGCAGACGTCCACGCAACCTGTCCAAATCCTCGATGGCAACCGAGTCAAACTCCTCCCAAAGCGGTCCCTCAAGACTCGCCACGGGCGTCTCTACTGAACCACTGAAAGGGGCCCATCCCATCCGGATTTGAGTGACTTTGTCCTGTAGATATTTCCCAAACTCCTCTGCTCTGCCCTGTAGTGGGGCTTCCCGTGGTCTCTCAAACAAGAGAGAGCGGGTCACCCGAAACAGGGCGGCAGGGCGGCTATCTGCAGACGCAATAAGAGCGGCACAATGTTGACGTTTGGCCACTCTTAATGCCACAAGGTACGTCTTCAAAAAGGCTCGTGCCTGTGCTCGGTCAAATTCGGAACGGGAGGATCTCCAACGACTCTCTAGGCGTCTCTTGTGGCGTTTCATCACCCTTAGCTCCTCGGTAAACCAAGGTGCCAGGGTGGTTCGTCGCCGCAGGAGAGGCCGCAAAGGCGCCACCCGGTCTAGGACCCCGGTAGTCGCACTATTCCATGCGTCTACCAGGTCCTCCACTCGGGGGCGGGTCAGGTCCACAGGAGGTGGCCCAAGTTCCGTCTGGAACCTATCCGGTTCCATCAGGCGCTTGGGGCGGAACCATCTAATACCTTCCAGTTCCGCCTCCTCGCGGCGGGGGGTAGCACCAGGGAAGTCCAGCCGGAGAAGTGAGTGATCCGACCATGACAGGGGAATAATGTCTAGATCCCCTATTCCCAGATCACTCGTCCACTGGCCAGAGACGAAAACAAGGTCCAGGGTGTGGCCTCCCTCGTGAGTAGGGCCCTGAATTAACTGGGTCAGGTCCATGGCTGTCATGGAAGCCATGAACTCCCGAACCCCCTCAGACGCTTCTCCCATCGACGGCAGATTAAAATCCCCCATCACTAAAAGTTTGGGGGTCTCAACCGCCACCGATGAGATCAGCTCAAGGAGTTCGGGCAGGGCCGCTAAAGTATAGCGAGGAGCCAGGTATACTATCAGCAGGCCCAACTGCCTCCCTGGGCCCCATCTCACGACGAGGGACTCACACCCGGATGTCTGCGGCACGGTGAACTCTCTCGGCTCTAAGTCTTCCCGGATAATCACTGCTACCCCACCGCCCCTTCCCTGGGCCCGAGGCTGGTGAAATGCTCGATAACCTGGCGGGCACATTTCCACAAGGGGTAGACCTCCCTCGTGGCCCAACCAGGTCTCAGTTATTCCGGCGAGGTCTGGCTCCCCCTCCAAAATTAGATCGTGGATGAGGGGGGCCTTATTAACAACGGACCTCGCGTTGCATAACAGCAGTCTCAGGCCTTGGGTCTGTAGATCCTGACCACCTAGTATGCAGGGGTTGGTACAGACGACCGGGAATGACCAAAAACCCCGGTCTCCCAACCGACTACGCGCTCTTAAACTGTCCTCGCACCTGCCCCTCCCCACGACTGTTGGTATTAAGAAGCCCTGCACAGGAATGCTATCTTCCCTCTCCTCCCTCACTCCGCTCCCTCCTCTTTCGACCACACCTAGGTGCCTGGCTCTTCCATCCCTCCTAACCGGTTCCCCCCCCCCATCCCTACAACCCCTCCCCCCCATCCTTATAACCCCTTACAACTTTTAAAAAACATTTAATTAAAAAACCCCTTAACGTGCGCTTCCTCCACCTCTCTGGGTTAATGAACCCGTCCTCAAGGTGGGCCCTTGAAATTATTATCTATCTATTCTCCCCCCCCCAAAAAAGGCTGAAAATTTGGGTGCATCTTATACACTGAATGTAGCCAAAAACGTAAGACACAGAGGCGATGGTCTGTGGCAATCCCTGCAGCCTGGAACAGCTGATTGGAGCTATTCCAGGAGGCCAATCCACCCGCCAATCAGCTGCTCATGCTGAATCACGCTGCAACAGTGACCTGGTTGTTCGCTATTTTCTGCAAGGAAATAGAGTTGTCAGAGTTTGCAGCAATAATCACATTGAGAAAGCATACACAAGTAACTGATTCAGCAGGATTCAATAACTTCTTTTATATCTAATATAACACAATAAGCAAATATACAATACCAAAAACAGGTTTTCCAACGTGGCAGTTCAGCAGAAGTTTCACTTTCAGTTTTAGTTTTCAGATATCAGTACAGCATACAGCTTTAATACAAAACAAGCTGCACCCAGGCCCCTTGTTGCCCACACAGCAAATATTGATTGTTTCCAAACAGTCCTCATCTCTCTCACACACAGAGAAAGTCAGACAGAACACTAGCCAGATGAATACAATGGATGCTGGTAGGCAGAGGCAATTCCCCCCCCTTATTTTCCTCCCCAAAAACTAAGGTGTGTCTTATACTATGTGTGTTTTTTAATGTTGTACGCCGTCCTGAGTCCTTTGGGAGAAGGGCGGCATATTAAAAAAAAACAAACTCTGAAGAGTCTTATGAAAAATACTCTGTCTATCTGTCTGTCCGTCCATCCATCCATCCATCCATCCAACATAACTTGACACAATATTTTTTAAGTTATGATCTCAAAATAGTAAAACTAAATAAAAACTATCCACAAGAAATTTATTCGGGGGATATTACAACATTTAATGATGTTTTTATGCTTATACCAGATCAAAAATAATATAACAAACTAAGAAAACATAAATGATAATTGGTGTAGCATGTCACAAGGGAGATTATAATAAAAGCTTTATTTCAAGCTTAAAAGAAAATCTTAGCAATAATAATACTCTGTTATACTCAAACTATTCTCCAAAGCACCTGAGGGCGGAACAAGAAGCAATGACTGGAAACTAATCAAGGAGAGAAGCAACTTATAACTGAGGAGAAATTTCCTGACAGTTAGAACAATTAATCAGTGGAACAGTTGCCTCCAGAAGTTGTGAATGCCCCAACATTGGAAGTCTTTAAGAAGATGTTGTATAGCCATTTGTCTGAAATGGTATAGGGCAGTGGTGGCGAACCTTTTTTGGCTCGCGTGCCACAAGTGGGGGGAGCGCAGGGGGGTCAAGTGCGGGCGTGCCGTACCCATAATGCAACGCGCGACCCCCCAGTGCGCATGCGCGCACAACGCGTGACCCCCATCCATTTTTACATTTTTTTTGCCCTCCCCAGGCTCCAGGGGCTTTATAGAAGCCTGGGGAGGGCGAAAAGAGTCTCCCCCAACCCCCCGGAGGCCCTCCGGAGGCTTCAGGGACTGTCCGGAGGCTTCCCTGAAGCCTTCGGAGCGCTTAAAACCACCCTCCGAGCAAACTGGAAGTGACTTCTGGGTTGCTCGGAGGGTCGTTTTAAGCGCTCCGAAGGCATCGGGGAAGCCTCGGATGGTCCCTGAAGCCTTCGGAGCGCTTAAAACCACCCTCCGAGCAAACCAGAAGAGACTTCTGGTTTGCTCGGAGGGTGGTTTTAAGCGCTCCGAAGGCTTCAGGGAAGCCTCGGACAGTCCCTGAAGCCTCTGGGGGGGGCGGGGGGGCTCTTTTCGCCCTCCCCAGACTCCTATAAAGCCTCTGGAGCCTGGGGAAGGCGAAAATTAGCTTTTTAAAAGGTGAACTCAGTTGGCCAATGCGCGCATGGGCGCTGGCCAGCTGACAGGGCAGCGCCTCGCGTGCCCTGACAAATGGCTCCGTGTGCCACTTGTGGCACGCGTGCCATAGGTTCGCCATCACGGGTATAGGGTTTCCTGCCTAGGCAGTGAGTTGGACTAAAAGACCTCCAAGGTCCTTTCCAACTCTGCTGTTGTATTGCATTGTATTGTTTATTATTTGCTGGATAGATGATTAAATTCTCAGAAGAAAGGAAATACGTTTTTAAAAATGAAAGAAAATGTGAATCTTACAGCTCTAGGATCCTGCTGTTTATCTGATTTTGTGTTAGAGCAGTGAGTAACATTCAGTTGCTTCTGGCTTAAAAAATATAGCTTTAACATTAGCAGTACTTCTACTGAATGAAAGCATAAATGACAAACCATGGAAAATAATTTTAGGGGAATAATATAAAATAAAATTAAGGCTTCAGTTTTAGCAAGAAATACCTCAAAAACTCATGTGAATCATTTTTCATCTAACAAGAACAACATTTTAGAAAATATAGTCTTTCTGGAGAATTGAACAGTACTTTAGAAAATATGCTCTATTTTTAAATATGCTTTAGTTAGTATCCATATATTATCTCAACAAAGTAAAGAACTCCAATTCTTAGCAATGTACTGTCAACGTATCGAATAAAATTTTTAATCTTTTTCTTTGGTTTCCACAATACTCTGTTAACTTTCTGAAAAAACAAAGAATACAAAGTATTGGGAAGATAGATATGATACAGCAACATAGGAAAGGATTTTGTTGTATATTCCTTGTTATCTACACAGATAATATATTTCCTAACTAGGAATACACAGTTAATTTGTACTGATGGGTCTGACTAAGAGATGTAATTATAGAGTTGGAAAGTATTTCAATACATTCGGGGTCACACCAACCTCGGACTTCCGCTCCTTCCGACAAAAATTGAAGACTCACCTGTTCCGACTAGCTGGCCTGGCATGATTATAAATGTTACATCTATGAACTCCTGGTAGTATATTCTCATCTGGTTATTTTATGGGTAATGTTTTAGTTTTAATTGTTTTTAGGGCTTTTAGCCTCATATTTATTCTTCTGTACAGTACTCTTAATTTTAACCTCCTCCACATACATACATATATTTATAGTTCTATTTATATTTGTATTTTATCTGTGATTTATTGTGGACTGTACACCGCCCCGACTCCCTTTTTGGGAGAGGGGGCGGTTTAGAAATGTGAATAAATAATAAAATAATAATAATAATAATAACTTAAGACACTAAAGAAAATTCTCCTATGCAACCAGAAATGGATTTGATGGCTGTCCAGACAATTTATAGGTTTATAGCTCTCTTGATTAGACTTCTCCAACATGCTCGCCAGGCAAATGGGCAGCCAAATGTACAAGCTACCTATACATTCAGAATCTATAATTATTGAGGCAGGGCATATGAAATAGAAAATATTGATAATCTTTGCGTAGTGCTGGGTATTTGATATTAGGATCAAATTCTACTTTTTCTTTAATTGCTTTAAGAAACACTTGTCTTTATTGCAAGAATTTATTTTATTGGTTCTTCACAAAACACATATTTCAAACTTAAAATCATTTGATTTTTAAAAACCTGTCTTCAAATCTAATATTCGTATCACATGTACACCTCATATGCACTCTTATGTCCATAACGGAATATCTTGAAAACTTTTTACATATACTAACACTTCATTGTAATTTTGCCATAAATAAATGCCTTAATTTTAAAAAGAGCTTTAAGAATGGTGCAATTGTTTTGATTTACTGTTGTTATTGTTGTTTTTATTGTTATAAAGGATCCTGGACTTGTAGATTGGCAACATACTAAATGGTGGAAATAAATAAAGTAATCCTTAAAGCTTGTATATAAAGTCTTAAAATCTATTAGCACTTCCTGTAGACTACAGTAAAAGCATAATGGGCAGGATATGGAAAAATGTATATTGTGCAATGCTGTTTGTTCCTTAGTACACCACAGTCTGCTATGTAGAATTCAGATCCAACTGCATTAACACACAAGAAACTTGTCTTAGTAAACATTATGTCCCCTCTGTCTCTATTCGAATTCGGAAGAGACTTGAACAGCACGTCTGCACACTTAGATTGGTTGAAAATAAAGATGCTTGTGGGCATTTTTGTCATCTGGAAAACATATGTACAGCTTTTCATGCTGTGTCAAATGCTGGTATCTCAAAGAGTTTTACTGCAACATCACCCAAGGACATTTATACCGGTTGATTATATATTTTTTCTCAGCAGTGCTACAATCAGTCTGAACTGCCTAGCTGACATATCCTTGTTGGCAGCTTCCATATTAGCTGGACCAGCTAGCCATTCTGGGAGGCTGAGGAAATAGGCAGAAAATGTGTAGGGTGCATCTGTCAGGGAAGTGAATTGATCTGTCACTCACGGGGCAATTTAGATATACGAACTAAACAAGAGAAGTATGCGTACAAAATATGTCAGTAATAAGTAACAGGCAGTTTGCAAAGGCAAAGGGGGATAATGATTTGATGGGCAGTTTTAACTGCTAACAAGACAGATAAGCCATAAATTGTTGCACCTATTTTGTATTGAATTTTTATTATTTGGGATGTTGCCAAGCATTTGCTCCTTTTGTAATCCCATATGACTCAACACGTAATTTTGTACAATAGGGGAAAAAAGGGATATTACACTCCTAATTCTTCTATGTGATTTCTATAATTAGTGTTAGTTAATTACTATTTCTTTATTTGTTTAACTGATTTGGTGAACTAAGAGCTCAGTGTAGTCAAATCTGTATTTTCTCTTTTGTGTAAAAATCCTTTGTGTTTGACCTTGTATTTTTCTTTATTGATTGCAGAGATGCACTGCTAGGAAATGCATAATTTCTACATATGCATAATTTCATAAGGAAGTGAAGAGCTAATATTGGCCATTCATATAGAATGCCTGCTGCTTGATAAACAATTGAAATATACCTCTCCCAATCATAACAAAGTTTTCTACATATCTGAAAGGAGATTAACAAAAAAATAGATGCAATGTTCTTTTTACAATAAATTGTGTTTACTTCTACATCTCTTCCACTAGCACTTCCTTTTCCCCTTCTATTTATGTGTAACCTGTATAAAAATATAATCAAGATACTTTACAAATAATTTAGCATTCATTCAAATTATTTATTTACTTAAGTTAAAACATTTATATAGCAGCCAGTCTTATTACCAATCCTGAGAGGCTCCCAATAATAACAGCCCTACCCCGAAAAAAATTCAGCATTAGTTTAAATTTGTGGTACTTTGGGGAAAAAACCCATCTTGATTTTCCCATGGTTTACTGGCAAACGGTGGAACTGACTATAGAATGTTGAGCAAATATTTCAAGTTCCAAAAGACACAATGGAAAAAGCTTTCTTGAAATCAAATATAGATCCAGGAATAAATGGGCACGAAGGTGAATAAAATTCATATGGAAGTCCATATAAAATAAAATAACAGATCCTCTTGTAACTTGTCTATTCTTATTCATATCCACATTGACACGGTGGACTTATAGCAGTCACAATTAAATGAAATTTCTTTTTTAAAATTTATAATACAAATTCCTTCTATTAGACCATGGGTGTCAAACTTGCGGGCTGAAAGCGTCACGTGCTGGCCCCTGCCCCACCCAATTTAGTGAAGGGGGAAAAATACCGATATGTCACGTGATAATACCATGACAACGTGAGTATGATACCCTGTATTAGATTGGAAATTCTGTGCTACTCAGATTTTTACGTTTATGAAATTAGATGATAGACTTGATAAACAGAGTTGTAAAATAATGCCTTTCTTCTATATGACATTAGCCTTCTCATTTTGGGAAATATTACTGTTCTGTAGGGAGAACGAGGCAGACAGGAACTGAGGCAAGGCAGGTTGAAGCTAACACAACCTTTATTAACAGTTTAACAAGGCAAAATGTAAGGCAAACCTCGACCCGGCAAACAGCAACATTTGACAGCTGACAGCCCTTTTTATACTAGAACTATCAGACGCTGAACCAATAGCATGGCTGCATTCTCCCGCCAGCTGGCTGCTCACGTCTCAACCAATCAGGGGCCGGCAATGATAGTCAATGGTGTCGTAGCCTCGAGGATTTAACAATTAGTAATAAGTAAATATTTCTTCAGATCACACATGACTTTTGGAGTCTAACTGAACGCATCCATAGAATTTTTTTCGTAGCAGTATAGAAGTGGTTTGTCATTGCCTGCTTTTCTTTGCTTGTTTGTTAATTGGCTTTTACTTCTCAACCTAGGATATAGCCCTGGTGTTTTCTGATGGTCTCCGATCAAAGTACTAGTGAAGTCTGACTCTGTTTAGCTTTCTGAGATCAACCAAGGTTAGCTAGATGTTTCAATCTGTTGTAGAAATAATACTTCTTAAAATCCTTTTTATTTCTTGACAGTAAGACACAAGGACATTTCCGCTTGAATCAGAACCACCTGAAAGACTAGTTCATTTTCTCCTTTTGTTATGCTACCTGGTAATAAAATTCTTTGCATTTTGAGTGATTTTTTTTCTTTCAAATGCCACATTTTGAGGAACACTTTTATTTGGAGGTAACAGACCTTTATGCAGGACAGCAGAAATGTGAAATACTAGGGTGATGAGAATGCTAATATTATTAATAATATTAAACTGAAAAAAAGATATGACTACTTTAAGGAGTTACCATTAGACTTGTGTAGAAACCTGAAAAAGTTGGGCTATTTTAGTGAACAGCAGAGAGTAGCATACTTTCCTTCTGTCATTAAAATATATCGTACTAATATTCTTAATATTCTAACAGTCTTTATTTATACCTCTTGTTTGTGATAATATTTTTAGATGTTAGCTGAACTTTCACATTTTAGTATATTTAAAATATGTGTCTTATTTCCAGGTCAGTGCATATTGAATGTAACCTAAATATTAGAACAGGAAACAGTCTTATATTATGTCTGCACAGGATGCCTATTTCAATAACTTTAAACATGAATGAATTAGTTGCTTAGTTAGAAAGAATTTTGTGAGTAACACTTAGGATAGCTGGATGATCTTATCTAATTTTTTGGGGAGCATAAGAACAACCATTGGGGTTGAAAAAAATGGGAGGTTATCTAAATTGGAAGCAGAAATTTTCAGCCTTTTCCTGCTGAACTACACTGGGGTCATTCAAATGGTTTTCCACAGAATCCTAGATTTCTGCAACAACTTGAAGGTCATGTGAGGGAGTCAAGGCCAAAATAAAACAACACAAATAACTCAACAGGAAGAGGCTGTACAAATAGAGGGATAAGAAGCAAGCCGTTTTAAACTGACCACAGCTTTAAAAATTACTTTAGGGCATATCTTTAGAATGCTTTAATTATGTTTGTGATATTGGGAAAGCTTTTTTTAAAATGTGAATTACAGTTTTCTTTTAACTGGATGTTCTGTTCATGAAACCTTTTCCCAGAAGAATCTGGGTTTCAGTAGTACATTTATGTATATTGACTTTTCTTTCCACATGTGTAGATATTTTAGACAATTTTGGATGTTAGTTTCTGTTACCAAAAACAAACACTGCTGAGTTGCTTTAACAGATTGATTGTGGCATACAATTTCATGACTAAAGACAAGTTATCTGTTGCATTCAGCACTGTCCTCGGCTCCCAGAGATAACCTATCGTGTTAAGGGGCATCCAACAAATGAGATTTACTTTTGACCTGCACCTCTTGTTTTCAGCATGCTCTCTGATCCCAATAATAGATGTTCATGAACTATCTATAGATAAGGAAAAACCCTTTTACAAGCAATTGCTTATACACAAACTTCTAGATGACTGGGGCATCTGAAAGCATTGGTGATCCAATCACAGGAAACCTTGAGTATAAAGAAAAAATATGTATTAATTTTGTATTAATATTACTATATTAAAATAGGAGGAAAGAGTAATATGTATGTTTGCTGAGTTATTGATATATAAAAAGGAAAAGTGGGATGAAACATAAATAAAATAAATTTCATTTTTCTGGTTGAAAATATTAAAAAATAATAAGAATGAGAGGCTGGATTTTTAAAAATGATATGAGCAGAAAGGTAGGATTCTATGGACTAAAAATCGTTCTTTGCAAACTTATGAGGTACTATAAGGATGTTAGTATGCTTTTGACAAAATAAAAGGACAGGTCTGTACCTCAAGAAAAAGAAAGTAAGCAGAGAAATTGAAGTTACACAGTGAGGAAAAAGTTTTCAATATTTGATATTTCAGATTAGTTGCAGGTAGCTGTGGGAGAGAGAAAAAAACATACCACAGTTTTATGCTAAACCAAGCTGAAAATCTTTTATTTTACAAAAGCAATTGCAACATTTAGTGACTAGTCTGTGATTCGTCAAGTCTTTTTTTTCTCTGAAAAACATTTTTTTTCTTTTCTCCAAGGTATCTGCGTAGAATTTAGCAAGTGACACTCAAGCATTGTTTCCTTTCCCAATTCTCTTTCAACAGAAATTGATTTGAACGTATTAAATAACAAGTTTACACTCCCACACAATTACTAGTTAGAATGCTGTCTTACATAGGAGATAAATACAATAGCATTATGCTTGGTCAAACATTAGCTAGAACAGATGAACAGCAAATTGTAATTTTCAGTAGTGGCCATGAGATGTAGTAGGATAAATAAGATTTGGCAGAAGTTTAAGGATGGAGAAAACATTGAAAAGATTAAAGATCTTTGAACAGATGGCTGTCTAGCAAATATTGGGAAGAAGTTGGCCAAGGTGTGGGAAAAATCAGTGGTAGAAAGGTTTGTAGAATGTAATGAAAAACAGTATAATAAACTGTCTTGAACAACAAATATTTTTCCTTCTAAAGCTACAAACATGGTGATTGTCATTATGTGTGAGGTAGTTAGAAACATTGAGGATGAAAAAATAACTGTAAGCATGGCTATGCATATGTTGAATACGAGCTTGTAGCATAATTATGTTTTTCTCACCACTGTTGCAATTTGACCTGAGTTTCTTTAGGGTGCTCTTCAGAAGTAGTGAGACTGCAATGGCATAGCTGTTGTCCAGAGAGGTATTTCTCAACAAGATACATGCTGGCTGGCATATTCCGGGAGTTGAAGATTATCTATCTTAAAGTTGCAAAGATTGAAAAACACTGATCTAGAGATGCTGGGAATCAAAGCCTGAATGCATATTATAAAAACTGTGCAAGCCATATTTCTGGTCTTCAGGTTACTGAAGTGAAAAATGGAGGAATTTGAGGGATTATTCTACATTATAGTCAATATCTGCTTTTCACAGATGTATGACCAACTGTTTGTGTTATGATATAATCAATTTTCTGATCTTGAAAATTGCAAGGGAGGGGTGAGGTGGGATGGAAACATGGATGTACATGGATGTTAGAACACAAGAAAATTCAGACTGTTGGCTAGACAGGAAAATAAAAATTCTCAGTTCTATATTATTGCTAAGAATTTTACATGCAGTATTTACTTTTCCTTTATATTTATGTACATGATCATAAATGCACGGGGACCCTAATTACAAAAATGTAGGCAAGCTAGGAATAACCAAAAATACTTATCACCTTCTATGTCTAGTATTTTTGAATTTATAAGTTTATATACATATTCAAATTATAATGTCCGGAACGGCATTGTGTGCTGCTAAGAACATTCTTTGATGATTGCTTGCTCACCAATTCATTTTGTTTGTGCTATTGTCTCCTAAGCTCTGTCATAGTATTTCTTTGGGGGGTTATGTAATTAGCTGTTGGTTAGTTAAACACAATAACAGAATAATAATAGAATAATAGAGTTGGAAGGGACCTTGGAGGTCTTCTAGTCCAATCAAGCAGTAAACCCCATAATGCAGGGGTGGCGAACAAGTTCGACAAAAAGAGCCAAAATTTTAAACTGTGAGAGTCAGAGAGCCACACCACGCAGTGACCTGCCAAAACAGACCCGGAAGCAATGTTCCCTCTAATTTTTTTTCGATGTGAGCAGAAAAGTATAGTGTTTGAGCGGCACATTTTCATGCCTGAGCACCCGAATTTTTTTCACAGATGTCACCTAAGACAACAACGAAATCAGTATTATTTGAAACTCAAAGTTATGTTTCTTCAAGGTACCCGCTTAATTCAAAGTGTTATATAATATCAGTATCACTTAACAATGCTCCTGCTTAGCAACCAAAATGTTGGCTCAGAAACTCTGGCATTTGAAGCACGCAACTCTTAAAGCTGTCAAGTTACAAGACCCTTGCACCCCTAACCCTTTAGGGAAAAAAACCCCCAGGGGTCTTCAAACCTGACAGCTTTAACACTTGTGGACTTCAACTCCCAGAATTCCTCCTCCAGTCATGTTGCAGCGACGTCATCTGCGTGGATCTGCTCCATCTTTGCTTTCTTCATTGTGGGCAGGGCTTCTGCTGAAGATGCCGACGAGTACAAGTTGCCACCAGAATAACTGCTGCTACCTCCTCCTCCTCCTCCTCCAACAGAATCACCAGATTTGCTCCTGAGCTCAGCGCTGGGTTACCTCTGCCCCCTCCCCCTCCTCCGTGCTTTTGAGGAGCCATGAGGCTTTTTTTCCCCTGCTCCCCCCCGCCTTCCTACTGGCTGCTGCAGCCTCATGGCTCCTCAAAAGCACGGCGGAGGAGGGGGCAGGGGTAACCCAGCGCTGAATGAGCTCAGCTGCTCCGAGCGGAGGGGAGGCACCGCTGCCACGCGCGGAGATGCCGGCTGGAGCTTTGGCGGCTTCATCTCAGCCGCAGCGCCGGGCGGCAAATCCGGCAGTGCTGCCTGTTAGAGGAGGATGAGGATGAGGTGGCAGCAGTTCTTCCGGTGGCGGTGGGGGCTTTAGGGCTTCACAACTAGCCTCAGTCGCCCCGTGCTCCTCAAAGCAAGTCCGGGGAAGTCCTTTGCAGGCGGCCCGTTCTAGCTGCCTGCAAAGGACCTCCCCAGCTTCCGAAAGGGAGCGCGTGATCCGACCCACAGTATACTAAATAATGATAAGAGGCAAAGAGCCTCATTTATTTTGGCCGGGAGCCGCATGCGGCTCGTGAGCCGCGTGTTCGCCACCCCTGCCATAATGTTTCAGATAAATGATTGTCTTCTTAAAAACCTCCAGTGTTGGAGATGCTACAACTTCTGGGAGAAAGTCCTTCCACTGATTGTTAACAATGAGTTAGCAATGAGATTTGAAGGGTCTGAATTACATGCACAAATATCAAATTAATATCCCTGGAAAGGATTTTCCATAGTTTTCTCTATCAGTATAATCCTTTATACAGCTTCACACAAAGCAGACAAAAGTGTTAAAAATTGTCTAAGGGAAGTATGGATTTTGATGAATATTTTTGCAGTATATTAAGAAAGAGATAAATTAACAAACTAAACAGTAGACTATTGGTGCCGTCAGCTCCTCTTTGGTTGAAGCTAGAGATCAAACAGATACGCTAAATGAATATGCTAGTTCTAATGGATTTTTCTTCCAAGACCTTCCAAGAAGTTTCCTTCTCCCATTCTGTGGGTATACAGATAATATTCTGTATTTTGTATAATTGAAATGTTTCAATTTTCCTGTCAGTTTTGAAAAACAATCTGAGTTTGAAAGCTGAGGATAATGCAATAAAATATTTATTTTACTATTCTTTTCTAAGTTGTTTGGCCTTAGAAACTAAAGAAGTTGGCCTAGTTAGTACTTGGATATGGAGTCTCCTGAAAATTCTAGGGCTGAAGGTTCATGTAACAATCCTGCAAACATAAAAAAAAATTGCAAAGCAACTAAATTAAAGAAAACGATGGCTTATATTTCAGACTGGATCTGGCCCTGAGAATGTATCTTGCCTATCAATTTCCTAAGCTATTGATTAAGAGTGAAACAGATGTTACTTCACTCCAAGACAGTCTTGTGCTTAGCTGAATCAAAAACATAAAAATGAATAAAAGCACTCCCACTTAATTCAGTTTGATGGTGAATTGCTCTCTCTTCCTTTCTGTCTCTATCACATAGAGACACAGTGTTTATTCTATTTTCTTTCCTTCAGAACATAAAAATTCCATATTTATTTATTACAGTTATTGATACGCTGCCTACTTGAACAACCCTAGGGGCTTAGAACCGTACATAAAGAACAAAACATGAACAACAAATCTTTAAAAATTGGCTGCTGTCTTCCATAAAGCTTACTTCCCCAGAAGGCTTGTGGAAGAGGAAGGCCTTCACTTGCTTCCTAAATGCTGAAATAGTAAACTCAGCCCAGTTAGTCTAATCCCAGAGAGAAAGCTTTTCCAAAATAAATGGGGGAGACTTAAAACTCCTGGGATGATTCCTTCCCCTACTGATGCATTAAACACATCATGCATCTATGCCATTTTGATCTGAATACAAATGGGTTTGAGGAGAGGCATGGATCTAATTTATAAGGAACTGACCTCATTCCACAGATGTCAGCTTCTTCAGATGTCAGTCTTGAAAAAATTCCTCATAAATTCACCACCTTTACCTGATGAGATTCTGCCTACTAGCATCCATGCCAGAGTGAATATAATGTGTTAATGCTTTAAATGCAAAGGTGGTATCTAGCAGGTTCTGACCAGTTCTGGAGAATCAGTAGCGGAAATTTTGAGTAGTTTGGAGAACCAGTAGATACCACCTCTGACTGTCTCTGTCCACATCTATTCTCTGCCTCCCGAGTCCCAGTTGATCAGGTGGGAATGGAGATTTTACAGTATCCTTCCCCTGCCACGCCTACAAGCCATGCCCACGAAGCCATGCCACGCTCACCAAGCCACACCCATAGAACTGGTAGTAAAAAATTTTGAATCCCACCACTGTTTAAATGGTATTTTTTAATTAAATAATTGTAAGCCATCTAGAATTGCCTTTAGTGAAATGGGTGGCATATAAATTGATAAATAAATATAAATGATTTTAGAATGGTTGGCAAATGCTCACAAAGATCAAAATAAGATCCTCTGGTGTCTCAGAGCCTAAAGGGGCCAGGAGATGCCTAAACAAACCTACTGGTCAACACTCCAGGGACATTGCAAGCCCAAAGAAGCACAATTTTGCTGTTACTGCAACATTGTAGGACTGAGTTTGGATTTGACCTTGTGTCTCGTCACTGATTCTCTTTCCCTTTCGATAACATTGTTCTTAGTCACATCATCTTCCCAACCTTCTCAATAAACTAGGAAGTGTTCATCCTGAATGGAGATATGTGTGTGTGTGTGTTTAATATAGCTGCCCATCTCAAACTAGTGACTATGGGTGTCATAATTTTGTAAAAACAAAAGAATCAAAACCTGATAGAAAAAGTAATTAAATACATATCTCAGCCGAGAGTTATTGTAATTTGTTGGTGTGAGCATAACCAGGAAACGGGGGCCTTCACGCAGGGTTTTTCCCTCAAAACAGAACTATATATTTCCCTATCTTATAAAAAAAGAGTTCCCTTTTTGCAACCCTGTAATCCCTTAATTTGGGGTAGAGTCAGGCTGAGCATTTACTGGCAGGATGCCCTTCCTGATGCCATGTGGAGTTTGCAGCAGATATTTTTTTCTGCTAGTAGTACACACACACACACACACACAAACACACAGAGGGAGGGTGGGAGGGAGGGTGGAGAGAGAGAGAGAGAGAGAGAGAGAGAGAGAGAGAGAGAGAGAGAGAGAGAGAGAGAGAGAGAACATCACAGAAGTGAGTATCTTCCCTCACATTTTGTAAATATTTAAGTATATATTTTCATGTGACAATACTGAAGAAATGACATGTGGCTACAATGTAAATTAATGAGTGTAACTCTAGTCTCCAAAAGGAGATATACTTAACAGTGAGTATACAGCTTGTATAACAGTGTAAATGTGCTGTCTCCTCAAAATAATGCAACACACAGCCATTAATGTGTAAACTGCTGGCAACAAAAGTGAGTACACCCCTAAGTGATAATGACCAAATGAGGCTCAAGTAGCCATTTTTCCCTCCCTGGTGTCACATGACTCGTTAGTCTCAGGTGTGAAGACGGAACAGGTGTGTTAAATTTGGTGTTATCGCTCTCACTCATACTGGTCACTGGAAGTTCACCATGGCACCTCATGGCAATGAACTCTTTGAGGATATGAAAAAAATGAATAATTGTTCTACATAAAGATGGCCTAGGCTATAAGAAGATTTCCAAGACCCTGAAAATGAGCGGCACCATGGTGGCCAAGACCATACAGCGGTTTAACAGGACAGGTTCCATTCAAAACAGGTGTCACCATTTATTCCTTTAATTTATTGCATATTGCAATTGTATACTGCCTCTCAAGGACAACCTATAACTAATATAAATAAATAAATGAACAAATACATAAAAATAACTTTATTTTGACTGCAGTTTTTATTCAGTTGTGCAAGGTTGACATTCATGAAATGAATTAGGCATAATAGTATATGTTACTATCACAATTATCTTTAAAATAATAAACTCATTCTGAGCCTTATAATAAAAAGATATAAATATATACAGTAGATGTAGGACAAGAAGAGGCTGAACTGGAAGGCAGATTTAAATATGTCATCAGTTTGGCATCATTGCATTGTCACAAAAGACCTAAGCCTAGCCCCTATGAATTCCATTGCCCTTTATCTAGTGCCAACTTAGCTTTGACCATTAATTGACTAGATTCTTGTATTAGAGACAGCAATAATTCTGTGTTTTGAACTCAGTAAATGCTCCTGGTTATTTGTGCCTGACATTAGCAAGAGTATTCCTTGCAGATTCACTAGGTTGTTTTGTATATTAAATTCAGCTTTGGAACTGCCATATACATGATGAATTTCCCACTTTTGAGAGCATCCTTAAATAGTCTCATTGCAGGAATTTAAACCAATGTGCCATCATTCTTACAACCCTTGCCAAACAGCATGTTTGAGAAAAATAGAGTCTAGTTTACATGCCAGCAGGATATTAAGCCTAATAAATTAGCAGGAGAATTCTGTAATTTTGAAATGCTCTTTTTGAATCAGAAGTCAAAAACAATATTTACTTTACCAGAGCTGTTCCCCCAGAAATGAATGAAATCAATGAATTGTACCTTGGACTCATGTAGATCTATTGATTTCAGTTGAAACACTGTAATCTCAGCATGCCAGTAAAACTGCATTTTATCTAATTTGTTGTTTCACTGTACATAACAGAAATATTGTTCTGTGTTGTATTATCTGTAATACATAGATAATATAAGTGAAGTTTTTAAAAACCAAAAGTTAGACCTTCCTTCTTTATTCCTACATAAGAAGAATAATCTTGCAAACTTAAAATACAAAGCAAGATTATGTTAAATATTCCTATTTAAGATGGTGCAGTGGTTAGAGTGCAGTACTGCAGGCTACTTCAACTGCAGTTTGGCAGTTGAAATCTCACTGGATCCAGGTTGACTCATTCTTTCATCCTTTCGAGGTGGGTAAAATGAGGACCCAGATTGTTGGGGGCAATAGGCTGACTCTAAGCAGTTTAGAGAGGGCTGTAAAGGCACTATGAAGCAATAGATAAGTCTAAGTGCTAATGCTAGTGCTAATAGGTTTCATTTTATAAATTTGGAACATTTTTTCCAAAATTGAGAGAATTACTATTGTATCATAATTTTCTGTATTTGTAGTCCCTTTCTTTTTGTCTAAAAAATTTGATAGCTTCAATAAGCAATTGCCTAATACACACTATATATAACAAAAGCATCACATTTTGGTGAATAGAAAGGAGCTTGAAAGCGATTTGCTTTGTAAGCGCCTTTTCCCACATGTTTTCAGCATGTTTGGTGTCACTATTTAAATTGGTGTTCTTTGTATGAACTATTTAAACACAGCCACTTGGGAATTACTTCAAATGGACCATGTGTTATTAAGATAATGCCAGCTCAAAGAGAGAGACAGTGCTTCCTTCCTTCTTTGAATGATTTGTGTTGTCAGGGTCACTATCAGAATTAATGGCATATATCTTTCATAGTATGCAAAAGCTTTGGAAAACATTTGTTGTACTATGCCAAAATGGGGTGTGCAAATTTTCAAATGCTTCACTGAGGAAACGTTTCACAGTGTCCTGTATACTTTATTGTCAGGGTGCCTTCCAATTTCTCCTGATGATATTTTGAGCTGATTTAAGGAGCTGCATCTATTATTTCTATCAATCTGAACCCTCCCTAGTTTCCACAGTTTGAAAAAAGCTCATTGGGAGGGAATCTGTCTTTTCTTGGCATTTAATTTAAGAGCACTGAATTTCACTAAATGATTTTTCTTCTTTGAAATAAATATTGAAAACAATTCTCTTCCATCAAATTGATTTAAGAACTGTTGGAAAAATACAGAGAAGGAATATCTCTCTGCAGGCTCACTTCGATCTCATTTTCAGAACAGAATACAGGTCTGTTAAAGAAACAAAAGCAATGTGATTTTGGCATATATTCTAAGTACAATCTAATTGTTTGTAATATTAACTAAGGGTATAGAATCAATGAGCTAGTCAATGATAAAGATGTTTGTGTGGAATAATTGAATATGGTCTTAACAAGAAGTGCTGCCCCTTGGAATCTTAATCCTAATCCTAGACTATAGTTAGAGTTTCTAAAAAAAATCACTAACATAAGCATCTGCACTACTAAAGTAGAATATTTGCACAATGTTATTTATGGAGGGACAAGTTACCCTCATTATATTTCACTGACCTCAGATGTTGTCGATGCCTATGAATTTATATTTCACCATTAATGATTAACATATTTGGGTTGAGAGTTCTGCAGTACTTGTAAAAAATCTATAGACACATTATGATAAAATATATTGAGACACTGAGTACATGAAAGGGTTTAAACATTTCAAGGTTTTTTTTTCTTCGTGTTAAATTCAAAACTGCTAAAATATACAGTAGTTTAATTTCTAGCTATGTTTTGCAAATCCAGTGCAAAGTCTCTAATTGCTCTGCATTCTAGTGCATGGTAGATAGGTTCTGCCTTCCATTCTTCAGTTAAGATAGTATTTCAGAGGTACAAGTGAGAACATTTTCTTTTCTGATCTCCAAGTCCAGCTTTGGTCAATTCTAAGGATGTATATATATTCAGATTATTACGCAGGTTTAACATATATGGGTTCACTACTCCAAATGTATCTTTAACCATTCTTCCTACTTCTAAAGGTCTTACGCAGGCCATTGAAACTGGTGACTCTTGGACTGAATCTGTCACAAGCAGGCCATGCCCACCCTGGCTCCAGAAAGGCAAAAAAGTCACGTGATGTATGTGTCACGATACACCACGTGACACAATCGAGTTTGACACCCGTGTTTTACAGGTATTACAGGTATATGGTTCAATCAGATAAATTGACACCTGGCCTTGATTGGTGATCCTTGTACAAATAAATATTAAATAACATATTTAAGTTTATTTCTTATATCACCATTAGCCCCACCAAATGTTTTCTCCAATAAATAAATTAGGATCCATATTGGTCTTATGCATTTTCATCACTCTTTCTCAGATCATGCCCTTGAATAATTTGTGGACTTTGGGCACAAATAAATGCAGCACAGACAATGTCTAATTCATTTTATGTATATCTTCGGTACAAGGAAGCCAGCAATCCATTTTCAGCAACCAGTACAGCTATGTAAAACCATATTAGCCTATGCAGACATCACTTCCATTTCTAAGGTTCTTCTGAGAATTCAGCTGAGTATTTCTAAGATGCACCCTTTGCTTTTCCAGATCTGCCACCTATTTTTCTCCAACGAGAACTGTTTCCTATGAGATTCTAAACTAACACATAGCTTCCCCTGCTTATTAGCAAAGCAAATGCAGTTTACTCTGCTTGGATATATGCATAGATATATGAAGAGCCAGCAAAAAGCCCTGACAGAGAGCTGGCTCGTTACATGATTGATTTGTAGAAAAGATGATTTCATCTGGCAGGCTTAAAAAACAGCATTAAAAATCTCTCAATCTTTTCATATAAAAAGTTTTAGCATACGGTATATATTGTAAGCCAATAAAATGGGATTAAAAAAAGACAAAAAGCCCAACATTGCAGCTTTAATGTTAAGGTCTTTCTTCAGCCAATTCAACCACAGTATTTTTGTAGAAACACTCACCTGGATTAAATCTGAGCATTCATTCAGGAAATGCTTCACTTTGGAACAGCTAGGCTGTTCCTCTTGAAAAAGAATGAGTGGTACTGTATTTGGAAGTTTCTGCAGTTTATGCCATGCCTGCTTGCTGGGACTGTTTATTTTAGCTATTTTTATATCACTGCAGAGAGCACAACTTTATACAAAGCTTACAATAATGTTATGTTCTCTGTACTCCTTAGTGTTTATAACATGATACCAAGTAACTCTGATGTCTAACATTCTTTTTGTAAATCTGAGTTTGCTTGTAAGTTCAAGAGTGTTCCAATACTGTAATGCTGAAAAGTGAAAACAGCTTTTCATTCTCTCCTTTTTTAAAAACCTATTTTCACAGAAAACACCTAAACTTTGTAGCTAAGTATCTGTCCTAAGACACACATATTCAAATCTTAGTTTTGTGTTTTGAAAATTAACTATTTTGAGAAGTTATTCAGAAAGAAAAGATGCATCATTTTCATGCATACGTATTTCTTGAGAGGTGTTTTTTTTTAATTGTTTATAAAACCTAATAGAACTTTTTCCCCAAAATATGAATGTTTTTGCTTACATTCATAGGCCTGGAAAAGCTGTGGCTTCCAGATGTTGAATTGTAATGCCTATCCATTATTAGTAGATGTGGAGTTTTCAAACATCTCAAATTTCAGCATCCAGTGTACAGGCACAAGAAAACTTGTGATATTTAATAACCATATCCTGAAGAGAATAGGAAACAGCAAAAATCAAGCAAAAGATAATGATGATTAGTTTCATGTCCCTTAACTCGCTAGATGACTTTAGAGTCTCAGCAAACCCTACTTTTTGAAGTCACACACAGTGTAAATCATGCTCCCGGTTTCCCACAACAAATTCATGAGTTGAACTGAAAGTCTAAAGTCATCTAGTGAAATGGATTGAAACCTGAGTGTCCTCATTTCTAATTTCAACCACTGTACCACACCCACCATCAGTGTTCTATTTTCAGTGTTGGCTAATTGAAAATCCTTGGGAAATGTGGAAACAGGTCATGATATAGTTAAGCTATTTTCTCTTGCTTGTCATCAGGATTAATTGGATAATTACAGCACTGGAGCACAGTGGGAGCAGGTTGAAATGGATGTAAATCTAAACCCAAGGAATTGTACAGTTGTTCTCTATAGATGGTTACAAAGAGCATGCTGGTGAAGCCTACAATGTAACTGAAGATATGAGAAGTTACAAAATGATAAAAATAGGAAGGTAGAAATTTAGTAGCATAAAAAGATAAAAGGAGGATTTTGTCATGACAACACTCCTGTCCATGTCTGTGCTTCCCATTCTTTTCTTTACACTTTGTAGGTAAATAATTCAAGTGTCACTAATGACAGCTTTGAAAATGTTGCATGTAAGAAATCTTTTTTTAGATGACTGGTACAGATAAAAACAAGTGGGACCAGCAACAGCTATTTCACAGTTAAATAATCAAATTTAGGGTTCTACTAGAGTGTCTCGTCCAATTCCTCCTGATATTATATACAGTTAACTAATGCTGAAAATGTTTATTTCTCATTGGAATGTTGGGGTTTCCCCTGAAGCTTTTTCTTATTTTTATCTAAATGTGTACAGGCAATCCTCAACTTATGGCTGTAATTAAGTATGAAATTATGGTTGTAAGTCATTGCAGCAATAAGTCAAAGTATCTACATGACCGAAAGAAATTTTCCAGGCTATATCATGGCAGCCTTTAAGTGAATGCCACAGTCATTATGCAAATATCGCAGTATTAAGTGAACCCATTTATTTGAATGAGAGTTTTTTTCTGAAAACTGACAAAAAAATGCTGGAAACCAGTAGTAAACATTGCAAATTGTGATTATAGAATGCTATTGACCAACCTGACATTTAATCACATGAGCGCAGGAAGAGTTGGCACAACAATTTGCAATGGCTGTGGTGCTTTGTGCCATAAAACATCCATTCTGTGTTTGTAACTTCAAAAAGTTCAACTTTTTTCAACCAGTCATTATGTGAGGATTACTTGTATTTTTTCTCTTCTAGAAGTTGGTGATACCTTTCCTCTGAGTCCATGCCAAACTATAGGCATTTGGAAATGTTAGCCATAAATATCTACAAATGTTATATATAACAAAGTAGTTGATAAATTGGCTTTGCCCTGGTTTTTATTTAGAGCGGGAAATGTCCGGACCGAATGTAATTTCTAATGTTGGATTTTTTCCCTTACCAGAGGGAGCCCCCGTGTGGAGTACTGTGAAGCTATTACCATGGCAACTCCACTGCAGCGTATAGTAGAAGCCATTTTGTGGCAGTACAGTAGAAACCATTTTAAGGCATAACACAACACAGGGGTGTTAGAGGTGTCTTGCCACCATAATATTTGTTTCCAGACAGTAAGTCATCTGTGTACCAAGTTTGGTTGAAATTGCTCAAGGCATTTCAGAGTTATGCAGGAACACACACACACACACACCCAGAGCCATTTTTATATTTTATGCATTCTTGCTGCTTAAGATTTTATGCACTCTTATCTTTCACTTTTCATCCCCCATTTGTCAGTATACTCATTTAGAATTTCACTCATTTGGAATTTCCCTAATCCCTTTGAGATTTTTTTTTCTACCTCTGTTGTTTTGTCAATCGCAACTGTTGAAATTAGTCTGTTCCTGTAGATATCCTCCTTTTGATTATCCCACTTTGACTATATAAGGTCTGATACTTAGAGCAGAGATTACTGCTAATACATTTAGGAAAATAGAAAATGCTAATGGCTGGTGAATAAAGCTGTGTTAATGCTTTTTATGAACTTTATTAAGCCATTTCATCTATATTTAGTCTGCTCATCCATAATGAATTTTACCCTCAAAACATTTCTGGACAGTGTGAAAGACAGTTGCTAGATAAAAGGACAGGAGAGTGGCAAAACAGGATAGTATCTCTAGGGGAAAGGATTTTGTAGAGTCCACATCTGTCACATTCTTACAGAATCAAGGCTAATGGTGGGATCAATATTGTTTTCTCTTAGATTGGTAGCCATATCAGGAAGAGCGTTTCCTCAGGTTTTTCTAGCAGAAGATGCTAAGATTTTGACTTGAGCCCTTCTTATATTGCCTTGAATATATAGCCATATTGTCATTTTCACTAGAAAATGTTGAGGTCTGGACTAGCAGTATGGACATGCATGGAAACACATGCACCCCTCCAAGTTCTTGCTTGCCATGTGTTCATTTATTCATACTAATAGGTGACATCAAGACTAACACCAGCTAACCAGTTCTTTCCTAACACTTCCATCTACTGCTTGAAAGTAGGACTTTCCTAACACTTCCATCTACTGCTTGGGATAGGGGAGGGATGTCTTCATTGTGGATCTTGTGTTTAGGGGACCTATCTGTTAGCCCTCTCAGGTAAATTCTACAGGAAATATGATCAGATTAGCTAATTCTATCTTCTTATAAGGCTACGTTAACAGGATCTTTTCAGTCTAAAGCAGAGGTGGATTGCTCCCAGTTTGGCCAAATCAGTAGTGGAATTCAGGTCTGGGTCGCAGAACCGGCAGTGACCCAGTCATGCCACCCCCCCAAACCAGTTCCCTCGCCACTGCCATTTGGATTTTTAATGACTGCACACATGCGCAAAACAATTTACAGTGAGCTGCGCACATGGGCAGGTTGCCAAGCGGTAGTAAAACCATTAGCAACCCATCCCTGGTCTAAAGGTACAAACCACCACTTTTAACTCATTGATCAATTAGGGCAGGTGCTTAACTTTCCCCCAGTGACCATAAAGCCCTTTGGGGTTGCCATTCTTTTGTATGACTGTTGCCTAAGCAGCATCTCATCTTCCCTCATTTGTCAAGGCCATTCTCACATGCCATTACCCTTGGCCACTTGAACACACTGCTCTGCCTTGGGCTATGAATATGAACAATGGGCAGGCAGGGACGAAAGTATCTGATCTCACCACTGCAAGATCAGAAGATAAGTAGAACTTCGGCTTTGCAGAATGGCAATTTAGTGCCTCAGCTGAGGGAACCCAATTTCTGTACAGTGCTTTTTTCTTTTAAAAAAAAAATATCTCAACTTCTTTAGCCAACCACAGTGCCACCCATATTCCAATCTGTATCCTGTCCTGTTTCTGTCCTGTCCTGTCCTGTTTCTGTGCCTCCTGATTTAATTCTGAATGGTCAGCTTTAAGTGGCCCAAACTTTTCCTCCTTGTCTGACAGGTTGGCCAGCCTGCTGGATTCTAGTCCTGGATCTTTAGTAAAGCCAAACTGAATTCACCTTATTCCAATTGAAACAATCCATATGAAGGAAGGCTGCTTGTAGGTAAAGCAGCTGTCTGGGCAAAGTCAGAAAAAAATTGCAAGTTAGCAGCTTGGGTCTGAAGACTATGAGCTCTATGCTCAATCTCAACCTGTTGGGCCTTTAGCTTTTCTTCAGAGGACAAATTTAACAATTTATTAACCGGACAGCATCCTAGCTGGCATTCCTCTGAAACACATATAATGCTGAATAAGAGAAGAAGCAACTACATACACGAAAGACCCCAGCATTCACCCTAATGCTTTAAAACAATTGGAAAGGGAGGGAAAATTATAAGAATATTAAGTACTAGTAATTCCAGGCCCAGGATTGGAAAGATGATTGAAGCAGGCTACAGATGGGGTTAGGAATGAAGCTGCTAAGATAAGAACCAGCAGTTCCCAGGCCTCAAAAGGACTGTAATGTCAGTAGTTCCAGAGAAGAAAGCCTTGGGTTTAAAACCTAGAACAGATTCCTATATATAGGCTTTGATTATATGTAGAGAGATCTGTTTCCTTCTTGTCTGCAATAAAACATGCACTCTAGCCAAGTCACGTCCAGGAGTCTACCACCAGCCAGGCAGTTCCAGAGTAAAGAACTTTAGATTTACAGTCATGCCAGGCCAGAGTATGATAGATAAAGCTGTAAGGAGAGTTTACATGGCGTTTCAGTCTAAAGGACTTGCAAATCCTTTTGGGTCTACACCACACATACCAGGATACGTAAAAAAAAAAGATGGGAAATTGAGTTGGGGGGCTGAGTTATATTTGTACTACAAATGAATACTGCACATACATTCAGCCAAGGGAGTAGTGGGGAGATTGAAAACACTTACATTGGTGGTGGGAATACTGCAAAAAGTTATTTTGGTTGTTCTGTTGCCCAGTTTTTTTCAGGTCTTGAAGTAAATTGAAACATTGCAGACATAATGCTGTCCTAATTATATAGTGCACTGTTGGCTGTTTTGCACAGTGTGGGCTTTCAATTTTAATGTTGTTGATAGGAGAACTAGAACAAAATATCATGTGATAGCCATCTGGACACCTCCTCCCCTCTCATTTTCTCGTTCCTTCTGATTAAGAGGCAGAAGGCTGTGGTGACTGGCATTAGCGCAGCATACAGCATTCCCTTGTTTTCAGTACCTCCTTAATATATATTTATGAAAAGCCTGTGCATGGAAGCTAATTTCAGTATCAAGCACTGTGCTCTCTGGATAACATTGCTGAAAGAGTCAAGCACTTTGAGTGTTATAAAGTGGTGTAATAAAATGGGTAATTATAATCTAGCATCAAGGAGCCCACTCACAAAATACAGAAGAGAAACCTTGCTTCCTGTATGTATCACAAAAAAGACACTAATGAAAACATTATTTCTCTTCCTGGATTTTCATCCAGTAGATCAACAAATAAGCTTTAACTATTACATTGATACTCAGAAAGTGGACTTACCCAGCTTGATGATCTCCAGAAGGATTCTATAGAAAATGTGGGGCAAAGTTGCAGTTACATTATAACTGTAATTGTTTTGCTTGATGTTGAACCCCTTGGGTATTTAGTATATGAATCCAGTTTGGAGTACAGGATTTCCACAAAAGGCATTAGAAGTATTTGAATTCTAAAGGATGTGGAGCAGTGGATATTAATACTTATGGACATCTTGATTCTGCTTTTTTTAAAAAAAATAAAAAGACTGTTCTGTTTATATTTTCTACTATTTTAAGGCCAAGGTTAAAATCTACATCCATCAAAGTCAGGAGCAAATGTTGTGATTTTACTAGCTCTGGCTATGTTATGTGAATTTTCTGCAATATTCATGGATATTCTGCCTACATGACAGTTGAGATATTAGGGCCACTGACTTTCTCTGCAGTATATGCAACTCAAACAGAAATACTAACTTGTTTAATGCACCTGCAATATGATAGCTTCCCTGCAGGATAAAAACAGTACTTCATCCATTAGACAAAATCAGCTTTTTCTTTTTCTAACAAATTGTCTTTTTCTTTTAATGTTTTCGTTGTCCAGATTCTAGGTTGCTGTACTAGATATCATTTCAATTAATGTAATAAAAATATAAAAGCAGAGTGTAAGTGTATGGGAAAAGGGAGCTTATGTTAAGGATGCTGTGCAGTTCTTATGTAAAAGGCTGTACTTCATATACTCCACCTTCTGCAATTCCTCTCATTCTGTTCCCCAGTTGTTCTGCTGAGACCCAACACTTTTCTGCTACTGGGATCTTGCAACTTGCATTCTAAATTGCTTTTGAAGATTAACATAGAGACTAGCCTCAAGATATATGTACTGGGACCTGAGAAATGTCATTGCTACCGTTGTTTCCAGATTTCAAATCAAGTTGGAATTAAAAGTGCTGTCCTGGGTTACATGTGATGAATTTTGAGCAAAGCCAGAAGAGAGTCAATTGATTAAATGCAGAGTTCTTTGAGCAGATTTCCAGTCACGGAATAGGAAAAGTTATTTTCACCTATTCCAACCACCATACAGTTTGCTTTCAGGATTGGCATATTTCTTCTATTTCTGTTTGTGGAAACATTTATTGGATCACAAGCATCTTCTGTGAATGAAAAGGCTCATTCTGCAAACCTTCACGAAGGAACCTAGTTTAGCAAAGTGTGTCCAATTCTAAATTTGGTTTCCTTAATAGGAGATACAATCACTTTATATATTTACTGTGATGTCAAAATCAATGGCTCATTTGACTTTGAGAGTTAAAAAAAAGTTTAAGAAGGATGTCCTTCTGCAGAAGTTCCTGTATAGATTTAATCTGTTTTTATCTGTTCTGTAGTGCATGTTTCTAATGGGAACATATAGTTCTTAGAGACAGCAAAAAACAAACAAATCAGCTATTTGAATGAAAACACATATTTTGTTTTAGAATCTGTTTCCATATATCTATGATTCATTCATATTTATGGAGGGATCTTTTTTTGTGGGAGAGTATAGAATGAAAATATCATATTCATATCATAATAAATGAATAAATCCTATAATTGGGAACGCATGCTATAATAGTCTCTGTCCTTTAGGAAAAAAACTCACTTGCTAATATTTATTCTGTCATTAACCAGTAGGACATGCTCTTTTATCAACACTCTTGTGATCATAAATTTATTCGTAGTGGTTAAAAAGGTAAATAGTAAAAACAGAATTTTGGCATATAGTTGCATATTTGTAGAGCAGGAACAGGAATCTCTTCCACCATCTCTGCATCATATTGCCTTCTAATTTATCTAAAAAAGATTCATCATTGCCCAGCCTTAAAAGAATAAAGCAAATGAATTTACCGTAGCTATTCAAGCTGACTTTGTATAGCAAAATGATTTTACCCTGTGTCCATAAATAGTTATCGGAATGCTGGTATTGATTTTTTGGAACTATAAGGAACTTTCAGAGTAAATTGAATGATGAGTAAGAGGCAAATATATTTTCAGTTAACTAGTACTTTTATTCTACATTGCAGATATGTCAGTCTGCACAATTATGTGTATCTCTGTATTGATACAAGGTGAAAATTACTTCCAAATTAGCTTCAGGAGCCAGGAGCTCTGCTATTTTTCTATTAACACTCCCCTTTGTTCAAAGTGAACATATAGCCAGTTAGTGGCTACAAGTAGCCCTTGACTTATAGGCATTCATTCGGCGAGTCTTGTTACAACAACACTGAATGAATGGTGTTTTGATCAGTTCTCAGAGTTCCAGCCATCCCAGCACCCATACAATAACGTGTTTGCAATTTGAGGGCTTGTACTTAATGACCAGTTGCAGTGCCCATGACTCACATGATTGCCATTTTCAATCTTCCTTGCTAGCTTCCCTGGTAAATCAATGGCTAAGTTAGCAGGGAAGATTGCAAGATACTGTAGTAAGACTCCCCCCATCCATGCACACTCCCTGCATGAGTGCCCATGTACCCTTTCTAACCACTGCCTTCCTCGCATCCTTCACATCCCCTCCAAGCTTTTCCTGGCCTCTTGTGCACTCCACTCCCTTTGTAGCTCTCTCTTGCACCCTCTTCCTGCCTTCTCCCAGCAGCAGCCAATTATCTGCCTGCCAGCCTGCAGACTTGCAACTGTCTGCTTTCCTCCCCATAATTTGTTGGTGGGAAGCTAGAAGGAAGTTGTCTTATATAACGACTGTGGGATTCAGTTAATGATGGCAACCCAGATTGCAGGAACAGCCATTGCTAAGCGGTGCAGTCAGATTTTATGACCGCCATTGTTTAAGCGACAGAACTTGCTATTATAAGTCATGGACTATCTACATATATTCAGAGAAATCATTGTTAAAAGTCTAAAGTGAAATGTGGATATCTGTAACATTGCTTTCAGGCCTTTTGCACTGAAAACTTAAAATAGAGATGATTTGTAGCTAAGAAAAGGAACAAGCTTTTGTAACAATCTATAAATGTTATTTGTTATCTTTCTGCATTTGTCCATATTACCCAACCTAATATAGATCATAAAAACTTGCTGCCATTTTTTCCCCTCTTACTTTTTGACCTATTTTGTACTGCCACTGAGCTGTTAAATGTACAGTTGTTCGGAGAACACCAAGGGAAATTTAATATGTATCTACGATATGGTCCCCAAAGTAATAAATAGCACCTCTACATTATATTCCGGAGATCACTTTTTTTTTAATGCAAAGTTAAATCTCTGATTTTAGTTAGAAAACAAAATCAACATTTACTGTAACATTTCAGAGAATACAGTACTGAAAGCAGTGGAAAATAAGAGTGCAACTCCATACGCATCTTTTCTGAACAAAACTCTGTAAATTCAGTGGAATCTTTTCCAGATAAGGTTTTTGTTGTTAAAAATGCTTAGCTTTGGATAGTATCAAAAAAATGGGCTGCGGAGCGTTATACAGCTAAACTCATATAACTTAATATGTTTATTAGTACATTAGACTCAGAGAGTTGGAAGATATTTTAGAGGTCATTCAGCCCTCCTACCAGGAATGGGATTCTACCAGTTCAGAGTGGTTCGGGTGAACCAGTAGCTCTGAAGTTCAGCTGGGAGTGAACCAGTTTGCTCCCACTAGCAAGTGGGCCCGCCCACCTACTCCTACACTTTACCTACCTTTATCTTCTTAGCTGAGTCACGTGGCAGAGTGGATTGCCATGCCTCATCTGTTTTCCTTACCAAGCAGTAATCCGGAAGGTAAGTCTTCTCTAGAGTGCGCATGCAGCGTGCATCTGGCATGTGTGTGAGCGAAACAAGTTTGTGTGCACAACGTGCACACTGAGCAAACTGGTTGTTAAACCGGTAGGATCCCATCCCTGCCACATATAACCACCTAGTTTCTATTTGAAGATCTCGAATTGTGGAAAACTGATCACTTTATGTGGCAGCCTGTGCTACTGAATAATATCTTGTTCAGTCAGAAAGATTCAACTGTTATGATTCGTAAACCTACTTCCTTACACTTTTAAACCTGTTAGTTATATCCCTGCCCTTTGGAGCAATAGAGAAATAAATCCTTCCTCCCAGCCTTACAGATACTGAAAAACTACCATTGTATCTCCCTTCAGTCACCTCCAATGACTCTTTAATCATTGGTCATAGGGCTTACTTTCCAGACTCATCTTGGAAATGTATGGATTTTACGCCAAAGAGAATGCATTCTAACAAAGATACATTTATGAATTTAAGTAGATTAACAATCCTCATTGGAAAAAAGCTGAGAGGGTTTTCTTTAAAAGAATGGAAAAAGATCACTATTCTGAATAATTGTCTCCATAAAACAAAACATGATAACCTTAAGGTATTAAATTTAGACATTTTGTGTAAATGTGTGTCTGTGTTTGACTGGCTAGATTTATTTGTATACCTAAGTTAACTTGGCAGGGAAGCTCTGTTTAGGCTCTTAGGTCATATTGCAGAAATATATATTTAGAGATTGCATAGTAGTTGTATTAATACCTAGCTTTCAGTGCTTATGCGATGGGATGTGGGCTAATCTAAAGATTCTCAAAAAAAATTAGGCTGCAGAACTTTTTCTTTAAAAATAAATTGCTGGAACTCCTGATAAAATGGGGTGGGACTTCTGCATGTCAGCATGCAACCCTTCATGCACTTCCGCTATTCCTTACTAAGGGGGAGGGGGGAAGCTTAGCTCATTGCCAAAAATTTTCGTCTGGAAACTATTCAGTAGTCCTCGGGTTTTTTTTTTTTTAAGAACCCTGAATTTAGACCTTGCACATTGTATTTGGAAGCTACCTATAAGCCATTAGCTTTTAGAATTTTGATTCTGTAATGTGCATTGTCAGAGTTTTGCTCCATATTATGATGCAGAAATAGATTATGATTTTGTGTCTGGAGGGCAAATTTAATATCATGTTTAGATAATGTGGAGTGAGAACTATACTGCATGATCAAAATGGTTAGGGCCTAATCACACTCAAGAATGAGGGCGGCATTTTCTTTATTAGTAACCTATCTCTTTCCTTCCCTCCAAAGTAATGTGCAGTAAAAGTATTGGTTTTCCACTAGTCAGTGTGTATATATGGCATGCTCTGTCTGCCTGCCTGCCTGCCTGCCTGCCTGCCTGCCTGCCTGCCTACCTATCTACCTATCTACACATACTTGAATATCATATTCATTTAATTATATAGAGGATGTTCTCTATTTTTTCATTATGTTGTTGCATATCTTTCCTATTTTGATTTCATATATATTTCATATAGTTCAGATAGATAGATAGATAGATAGATAGATAGATAGATAGATAGATAGATAGATAGATAGATAGATGATAGATAGATAGATAGATAGATAGATAAGCCAGCACCTCAGCCACACAGGATGATACAAAACAGCCCACCAATCTACAAACATCAACTCCATCTACCAATCAGGATGCAACTACACAGTCAATCAACCACTTTCAGCAACAAAGCCAGCACTCCACACCCACTCACCAAGATTTATAGAAAGACAACAGCTCCGACCACGCCTTACTCGCACAAGCACGAAGCCGAAAACATCAGCCTGAAGATGGCGAGTGGGACCTCGCCAAAACGTTGCCAAGACAATCTATATGTATATGTATATGTATATGTGTGTGTGTGTGTGTGTGTGTGTGTCTGTATGTGTGTATGTATGTATGTATGTATGTATGTATGTATGTATGTATGTATTTGTGTTACAATCCCCGGTATGTCTCCCTTATTTATTTATCAGCACAAATACTATATGTGTGTGTGTGTGTGTGTGTGTATGTGTGTGTATGTATGTATGTATGTATGTATGTATATGCTGGTTTTGTTGTATTCGGGTCTTTTCCCATGTAGGATTGAGATTGAGATTCCCTACACGGGAAAAGACCCGAATACAACAAAACCAGCATACCTACACCCATGAAAATCTACGAAAACAAAACAAACATACATACATACATACAAACATATATATATGCATGTATGTATGTATGTATGTATGTATGTATGTATGTATATATATATATATATATGTATATGTGTGTGTGTGTGTGTGTGTGTGTGTGTGTATTTCATATATATATGAAATCAATATGATACACACACACACACATTCACACACAGAAACACAGTTTTCCTAAAAATAAGACCTCCCCGGATAATAAGCCCAATCAAGCTTTTCAGGACATGCGCTAACATAAGCCCTCCTCCAAAAATAAGCCCTCCCCAAAAATATTGCAACACGGCAGCAGCCATGCTGTCTGACCATGTTCTGCCTCCTGCACCTCAAAAATAATAAGACCTCCTCGAAAATAAGGCCAAGCACTTATTTCAGGGATCAAATGAAAATAAGATAAGTCTTATTTTCGTGGAAACTCTTATCTATCTATCTCTCTATCTCTATCTATCTATCTATCTATCTATCTATCTATCTATCTATCTATCTATCTATCTATCTATCATCTATCTATCGCTATACCTACCTACACACTCTCACACAATTTTATTGTGTTTTGAAAAGCACATTGATACAGTTGGTTGGATTGACAAGTTTTACTAGAATTATTTATCTCCACAAAATCTGAAGAATTATATAAAATCCCATGATCAGAGATTCTGTTGTGCAAATGTTAACTGGCTAGTCAAATACATTTGTCTGGCAAGAGCAGAGCCAGATGGGGAGAAATGGAACAATTTATTTGGACACACAAAAAAAGAGTGCTGAGTTGGATGTTTGCATCAACAAATGGCAGAACTATTAACATGGAGTTTGATGTCAATGTGGGATGGCTGTGCTACTTCATACTTAATTTAATCCAGCTACTTTTCATTGACTTCTGGGTTGTGCTTCTTATGTATGTAATAACTGCCAGCATAGAATGCCAGTTATTAATATTTGTACTTATCCCAAAGCTGTCTTTTGCCAATATTTGGAGAAAGGCTGATGGTTTTTTTTTGGGGGGGGGGGGCATCTACAGAGAATGATCCAATTTTAAATGTTTTAGGTTTTTTTCTCTGAAGTTATTTAACTTTACAAACATTACAATTAGCATTTCTTTAAAATCTTAACTAGAAATATTTTATTCCCATGTTTACGTGGCTATTCATTGATTTAACTATATGCACTTGGTGATAAGCACACACAATGTAAAATTGCTATCATTATTATTATTGTACAAACTGTAAGAGTAACTAATCACAGCTGGTTGTATGGTTTTTTTTACCAGTATAACAATGTAGGGTTTTTGTTTTTTTAAGTCAATTTCCTAAAGATGTGTATTATTTGTCTTTTCATTGTGCATAGCTGTGCTTAAAACAGGGATGAAAAAATAAAATGTACACAAGGAAGTAATATGTGTAGCTTACATGCATCTAATAGTATCAAAATAGTTCATACAACAAACAAAGCAAAACTAATTGTTTTTCTTATGCTTTCCTGTATTTCAGGGACGATGTTCAAGGGAGAACTGCAAATATCTTCACCCACCACCACACTTAAAAACACAGTTGGAGATCAATGGCCGCAATAACCTGATTCAGCAGAAGAACATGGCCATGCTGGCCCAACAAATGCAACTAGCCAATGCCATGATGCCTGGTGCCCCATTACAACCAATGGTGAGCATTGATTTACTCTTCTTCATTAGTGTTCCAGTGTGACAGCCACTGTCTCTGTTACGGAAAAACAGCCTTGCAGAACATGCAACTGCAGTCAGAAAGTGTCCATCATAGATACATAACACAAGAGGGAGAATAACACTTTTTTATGATGCAGCTCAGGTGTCTAGCATCCAATACGTGTTATTGATTAATATCAAAGCAACTGATGTAGAGTAATACATGGCCCAAAATTTTATTTAAAGACCTTCACTAGTATTAATACTAGTGAAGGGCTTTAAATGAAATTTTACACAATTTTGGGCCATATATTACTCTATATGTGTCACTTGTGCTATGTATTGTATTTAGCACATAGTTGTACAGCGTGGTAATATTAGGCCACCCTGCTTTAGACAGCACAAGAGGATCCAACTCCATCGTTTCGCAAGAGAGAGTACTAGCAATACAGTTTCCAGAGTAATTGGCAGTACAACATCATTTTACTATTTTTTTTAGAGGCACAAATCTCTACCCAACTAATCACTGAAGCTCTTTCCCGTTTGTTTCTGCTTCCCACTTTCTTCTTCTTTGTCCCACCCTTCATGTCTTCATGTTAGTAACAGTCCTCCACTATCTTTACCATGGTCTTTTCCCATCATTTTTCCTCTGTGGTTTCTTGTTGGTGAATGCAGAACTATTTTGGCCTATGGCATCTGCTCATTCATACTTGGAAAAGAAGACAAAAGAAAAATTAGGAGTAAATGCAGTATGGTATCATATGACTGTACTGTGGTAGTGATATCAAGAGAAAGGATTTCAGAGGGAGGATTAGGGCTGTGTTGCAAATATGATACTTGCCAAGAACAGTTTGTTGAGTGGTAAGTAAGATTAATGTAATGTAGTATCCATTAGTAGCATTTTCCCTTCCTTTATGAAGAAGATGCTTAGATTGGGACATCCAATTTTAGACTTTGTTTCAGGACAAACAGTAGCTTACATCCTTTTCTTTAATTGACTTAGACATATCTTGGACTTATTCCAAAATAGACCCATTGAGTTTAGTTGAACTACTGCATGATAAATAGGGTTAGTAAGGCAGCCCATATTTTTGCACAATGACCTACATGTAAGTCTGGTTAAGACAAGTATAATTTAATTTTAAGAGGTATCCAGATGTAAGAAAAGTAGCAAGCAACAACTCCACATACCAGATTGGTTCAAAATGCCCTGAATTTAATCTGATTTGTGGACACAGCTATAAATACTTCAGGTTTTCCAGAAATTATTATAGACTGGTAGAGTTGGAGTTGTTCTTGCAACTTTGAAAGCCTGGTTTTAATCCTCTGTTTTTAGTTTACAAATTTGATGAGCAGGATAAACAAATCAGCTTTGGCAGGAGTAGTGAACTGAAACATGCTTCCTTTAAACTAATAATAAGACAACTAGTCAGAAATCTCCTGCATCAGCAATGCAGCTGATGAATAATAAATTCTACCATGTTTAGTATCCTGAATTTTTCCAAAATGTGCAAATAGTTTTTTTTTAAAAAAAAACTTTAAATGGAACATTTAAGGCATTGGGGTTGAAAATATATTTTTATGTGTAAATGATAGAAGAGATTTCCACAGAAACCAGTAAACTGTATGGAAGATCCTAATGCTAAACCTGTACATTCCATTATGACTGGTTTCAGCCAAGAACTCAAGGAGTTAATCCCCTTTCAAGAATTTTTTAATTGACATTTTTTACTGAGCTATATCTGCCTTGTTAATTGTAGCTTAAAAGAATAATGAAAAGCTGTTTGATAACAGATATCCTTATGTAATCATAAATTGGAAGGAAAAAATAAAGGGCATGCAAATAAAATCCTTTGAATGTTTTGTAAATAAGAAAGTAGTTAATGAAAGAATACTTTTAAAGTTATATTAGCATAGCAATGTTTTGAAGTTTAAAAATCAAGTAAGATTTGAAAGAAATTTTATTTCAGAACATAACGGGAAGAAAAGTTATTTTGTGGTAGTGCTTCCTCATGTAGAAATATTTTATTCTATAAGATCACAAGAAAAATAGACATAGTTCTATCTTGCTAATATTTAAAAGCAATTCAACCATACTACAGTTTGAAATGTAATTCAAATAATTTTCTTCAGACTGCTGTGGAGAAATCCCTGAAATAACAAGCTGAAATTTTGTTATCCAAAACTAGCTGCATTTGGATGCAGCTAGAAAATATAGATATAATCCCCTATATAGATTTAAAAGCACTTTCTGGCATGTTTGCAACACACAGTCCCTATTGCAAAATGCTATCATCAGTTTAAGATCATAATGGAACAGTAATGGGATTTAAAGAAATGCTTACAAAAAGCAAAGTGAATCCAAACCTGACTATATTGTGTGTTTCCCTATTTTAAATTGATTTACGAAGCTGCTAGTGGTCGGCTGGAATATTGATGCAACATTTTCCTAATGATACCATGTTAATCTGGAATGGAGAACCTATGCCAGTTTGCGGATTTCTTTAGAATAAGCAACTTTCCCTAAATTTGACACCTTCCACACGGTTGGGGGGGGGGCACTTCAAGTGCCAGAAATCTCATTAATAGCCAAGCACGTCTTGAAGAGATTGAAAAAGGCTGCATGCAAGAGAAAGTTTGGAGTCTAAAAACATCTAGAAAGCCATAGGTTTTCCATTCTGATACCTATAATTTATTATTTGTTTTATTAGAATTATAACTTTTAGTCACAGCTGAAACCTTAGTATCATCAGTTTATCCTTTTCATTTAACTAAATATGATTATTAATGATTAAGTTTAATATTTTAAGTAGTGAACGTATTACTATTATTATTATATTATTATTTCTTCATAGAACCATATCCCTCAGACATTCCAAAAAAGAGGGGGGGAGGGATCTGCATATTTCATCGACACTGATTGCATTTATCAATACCAAACACTAAAGGTGAGAAAATGTTACCATTTTGGGTCTTCTTTCTGTTTTCCTTTGTCAGCTGTTCCTCACATTAACTTATTAAATGTACATTCATAGACTGTCAGAGAATTAACATTTCTATGCCAAATAAAGTATTTACTTTAGAGCAATTAGTGATTAAAATTGACAGTAATAAAGGTAAGCCTTGATTTCATATGAATAGTAATGTGCTACTGGAATACTATCACCGTACCATACTATCATTCAATGCACACATTTCATTTTTCTAAAGTAAAGTTAGTTAAATAAACTTACAATAATTGAAGGGGTATAATATGAAAAGAGTTCCTTTTCTTCCATGATGTGAAAAAGAAGTATGTGTGCCTTTGGCTTTAAGTAAATCAGGGCTACAGGTTATAATATAGTGCAGGGGTGTCCAAACTTGGGAACTTTAAGACTTGTGGACTTCAACTCCCAGAATTCCCCAGCCAGCCATGGCTGGCTTGGGAATTCTGGAAGTTGAAGTCCACAAGTCTTAAAGTTCCCAAGTTTGGACACCCCTGATATAGTGGCTCTTCTCAGATTTAGCAGTGATCCAACTACTGCATTTTTTGTATCCAACTCATTTGCCTTATTGTTTTGTCCTTCCTAGTATAATATAGTCTCTGATCTTTATTTAATACATACAAGTGGGAAAGGGGTAACACCTTCCTTTGCCTGCATTAAAAGAACCTTGATCTGCTTTAGAAATAAGTTTGTTTTGCCTATCACCACCACAATCAGCCTTCACCAATTTTCTGCATGAACCCATTAAAACTTCTTTCCATTATTAGCTGCACTTTATTGAATACCGTCGTGACCATTTAACATAGGAAATAATACCCAATAGCACCAAGTACAACTTACAGATATGGTAGCAGAACATGTGAAGGACCATGGAAGGCAAACTGATCTGATAAAAATTGGGGGTTGTAATCACATTGAAATATTACTAAGAATATAAGGAATACATTATTTTGATAAGAGCCATGCTTTGTGTGTGTGTGTGTGTGTGTGAATCATTGAATTCCATCATTGGATGGTTATTAGCAAGACAATGGCATAAACACACTGTCCCACTACAGCTTTTATAATCAGGAAGTCAACAAATCTGGACTGGGCCAGACACAGGCCATGGTTGTCTCAAGTGCTTTTTCTTCAAAAGGCAACTGGACTATGTTTTTTTTTTTTAAGGAAGGAATGTATTTTCCTTGAGGAAGAAGACCTTTCACTTCTCTTGGATGAGAAGTCAAACACCTTCTCCCTCAAGGAAAAAAACAGTCCAGTTGCCTTTTGACAAAAAAAGAAAGAAAGGGGGAAAAAAGACACCTTTGATACAAGATTGTGCAGGTTTTTTGAAGGCCCTGGTCAAAATATAACATCAGTTAGGTCTTTTATCTCTGGTATCCTCCAAATATATTTGGCTATTCTGTTATGCTCCCACTAATAGAATCCCCAATTTCAGAAGAGTTTAAATGGGGATTAAGTTATTTGCATGCATCCTTGGTCCATTGTTTGAACTCATTGAGAATATAATACAAGTTCTATGGAAAGATACCATGTTCACCTAGAAGAAAATCCAGTTTCACTTCTCAGCCAGATATTTTTTCTACCAGACAATAATATCCAGCCAATTTTGTTTGTTTGTTTTTTGAATCATACAACAATGTTTCCCTCTTCCAGGACCATTTTTTAAAAAAATCTGTCCAGAATTGGCAACATCTAGATTGGCAGCTATTATGATTAAAATATCTCACTCAGACTTTCATATCTCAGGTCATCCTGTTTAAAAGCCACGTTAACTTCTGGCTTTTCTGTATTCAGGTCAGAAAATCCCAGATATGATTAATATGCTTCCGTACATTTGAATTGTTATGTTTTATAGTAAAAAAAACGTGTTTTGTTTGCATAAAATCGTATAGAATAAATACAATAAACTCATATAGTAATTCATTATATTTATTATAGATTCATTTAGTAACAATATATTCATCTATTAACAATGTATTCAATTGTTCCATCATAGAGGTGCCTCACAGAAACATTTGTTACTGCATTAGAACATGTATGTAAAACAGATACAATATTCGTTTTATTTATTTGTATACTGTCTTTATTTTTATATATATATAAATAACTCAAGGCATCAAACATATCCAACAGAACTTCCTCCTAATTTCTCCACAGCAACAACCCTGTGAGATGTATTGGGCTTAGATCAGGGGTGTCCAAACTTGGGAACTTTAAGACTTGTGGACTTCAACTCCCAGAATTCTCCAGCCAGCCATGCTGGCTGGGGAATTCTGGGAGTTGAAGTCCACAAGTCTTAAAGTTCTCAAGTTTGGACACCCCTGGCTTAGATAGACTGATTGGCCCAGGTCTGCCCCTGGCTTTTATTAGAGATTAGAATTCACTGTCTCCCAGTTTCTACGCTGATGCCTTAACAGCCATTACGCAATCCATGAATCATTGCATTACCAATATTAATCAAGAATCTATGAAGATGTTGTATTCTATAAAGTTATGCACCTCATGGCATTGTGACATAGTCACTCCTTTCCTTTCTAAGACTGCATACTCAGGTTTGTGGGAACAGGGGATATTTCATGTTTGAGGCAGGAGACGGGAGGGGGGGGGACTTAGTCAAGAGGCCAAGAGTAGTCCTTTATATCTTTTTCAAGTCATTCTTTCTCAGCCATTTGTCCTCTACCTACTTTCCAGAAGAACAAAAAGCCAAAACAAATGAGCAGACAGTGATAGGTGTTTATCTTTCCTTTCCATTGTTTGTATGCAGCAGGTGCCCATTGATGCTGGCTTTAATATGAGACATAGATGAGCCAGCACACGCTATAAATACATGATTTATTTAGCCTTTCCAAGGAAGGGTAATATATGGCAGTGACAGCACTGTGTCTCTCATAATTTCTAACCAAGCAGTCAGACAGGTTGTGAAATATATAGCCCAAGGCAGGGATTGATTATTTGCGTGATGCATTCTCAGTTGACTCTAAAACCTCAGATTTCACTCAAAAGATTGCTATTTTCTAAGTTTCTTTCTTGCCTTAAATTGATCCCCACCTATAAGGGCAACATGTTATACCTATCAGATTTCCCCCTTCAGTTACGAATAAAAGCAAAGTCTCTATTTGTAATAGCAAAAAGTGACTGAATTAAAGGAAAGCAGATGGGACTTTACTGATTTCTATTTTTAGTGGGGGTTTTTTTCTTCATTTGGGGGCCTGGCAGTTTCAGGATAAGAGCAGAAGATACATAGCAGATCTACCAACTTTACTTTCGTTCCAGTTCACTGTGAAAATAATATGCAGATCATGCAGTTACATTTTCCTTAATGCATAGTTTGCTCTTCCTGTTTGTTTAGTGATGTTCTCAGTGCTAAAATAGTTACAGAAATATTAGAGTAGTTTGATTTTGATCAATGTGCAACTATAGAAGTTTCGTAATCCAGGTCCTTTAATTTGATACTCTTACAGCAAGAGGAGTGCAGTCCAAGCGGCACCCCTGGACCTGTCATTGTTTGTGCTCCACTTTATGAGGTATATGTTTTTTGTTCAACATCTGCTTAGGAGTTACAAGTTTATGCACGTCATCATATCTCAGTTCTGTTCTTTGCCATTCAGCTACTTTTTTTTATTAATTACAAAAGTCCTTTAACTTTATTTTTATGTTGTAGTTGAATTCAAGCATTATACTATGCCCTGGTCTGCCTAACAGTGTTTTATTGAATAAAAAAAGCTGCATTTGAATAAGAATCTAACCTGTAAGCCATAGTTTACAAACCATAATGGATGGATTACAAGGAAACTCAAATAAATCACATTGAGGCTTAATGCAGTGCTGAACTCAGCAATTTAGCTTGATCCAGTCAGAGCTAAACTTAAGATAAATCAAATTTAGATAAATGGGAAGAGGGGGAGAATACTAAAGTACTTAATTTTGTCTTTTATTGAGAGTAAAGATGATGACTCATAAATATGCAGTCGGTATTATCAAAGCAATAAAAATGAAACATGAAGCTTAATTTTGTCATGATTAAACTACATCCCATTGGTTTCAGTGGGTTTGTTTAAGGCATAATGTCATCTGTGTGTAATCTTCTGCCAACCTAGCAGTTCGAAAGCATGTAAAAATGCAAGTAGAAAAATAGGAACCACCTTTGGTGGGAAGGTAACAGCGTTCTGTGCGCCTTTGGTGTTTAGTCATGCCGGCCACATGATCACAGAGACGTCTTCGGACAGCGCTGGCTCTTCAGCTTTGAAACGGAGAGGGCGCTGCCCCGTAGATTCAGGAACGACTGAACAATGTGTGAAGGGAACCCTTATCTTTACCTATGCAACCTAGTGAATTTTAAATTATGCACAAATAGTTTGATTATTTATTAATTGGTAATATATTATTAAGGGTTTTCATACACACACACACACACACACACAACTGATAAGGAGGAGAGCCTGTGGCTTAGTGGCTAAGACTCCTGCCTAATATATAATACAGCCCAGGTTCAAATCCCAGTAAGGGTATGGCTAGCTACAGGACATGGAAGAGATCAAAAGAAAATACTGTACCATTTCTTTCCAGCCTACTAGCTCTAAATATATTTAGAATGTCTGGGACCCATGGGATTTGTCCTACAGTCCAACCCCATCTGAAGGATGTGTGTGGATTGGGAAAAAACTTCAAACATCTGGATTCACCTTGAGTCTGAGCAGAAGTAGCATGTCATGTTTCCTCCCTTACGTGTTTGATTTGCAAAATCTTGGCTCTGATATCCAAGTGGTTATTATCTATAGTGAGCAGCTAGGCTAATTCGCTCTACCATTTTTTCTCTTGTTTGCTACCTCTGGAAGCGATTCCTGCATCTTGGGTTTCTGACATTTAAAATAAGCATGAAAGGGATACTTGAATGATGGTATCTGATTCTCTAAGAGCTCTCTCCCTTTCTTGGTGTTGAGAAGTTGATAGATTTATGTAGGGTTAGGATGTTATTTTGAGACCTGAGGCTATACCTGCTTATGTGACTTGTCTATCCCCTGACAGGCCTTTAGTTTTTGATCTGTTCTATTATAAAAGGAGAAATGTGAAAAAGAAGCAGTATTTTCACATCTTATCCCCCAACGATATAAATTCCTCTTGAAGGTAGAGAAAACACCAGATCTTAGGCAAACTTTTCCATGATATTAACATTGATTATATCATACATACATACATACATGCATGCATGCATGCATACATACATACACACATACATACATATATATGCCATTTAAACCGCATCACCCTTTCACATTGGTCCTCTGGGATTTCATTGGTGACATGTAATCTTCATTCCTCCTATCTTACTATTTTAGGCCAAAGAACCTGAATTTTTCACTTTCATTTAACATAAATGGAAGTGATTTGTGGTTGTTGTTTTTTTTTTGAAGGAATCAATGATTGCAAAAAATTCTGCTGAACTTTTAGTTTTAGATTTTTAATGCCATTTTTATTGTTTTTTTATAAATAACTCAAAGTGGCGAATACTCCTTGCTCCTCCTATTTTCTCCACAGCAACAACCTTGAGTTAGGCGGACAAAAAGTGACTTCCAAATGATTGAAAGAAAGGTGAAACAGTCCCCTGACTAATCCAAGAATCCATTTGTGTTGTATCAGTACACCTGCTCATTTTTACTAAGTCCAACTAAAATGAATCGGGGAGGATAAAGATAGCAAACAAACAGTAAACAGAGTTTTGGTGAACAGATTGTAGGGTGAACAGCAAATGAAACAACATCTGTTTCATGCTTAGATATCCAAAACAGTTAGGCTGAATTCCCAAGACTCTGCATTCCATAGCTGAGAGCAGTGTGAAGACGGCTTTATTTTGGGCCAAAACAAATATATCTCTCAAAGTGCAGATGAGGAGATCCTTAAAGAGGAGATCACCACTTATTATTGAAATCTGGACAGGGTCATATGAAATCTCTATGGAAAGCTGACAGCTTACCTAAGTCTTTACCAGAAAACTGGAAATCAATCAAAAATAGTGCCCCATTCTCCTTCAATGATAAATGTACTACAACTGCACCATATCTCTTATAACACTGGCATAGTAAACTAAGAGCTGGAAGACCTTTATATGAAATCTTTTTTGTCTTTCATCAACCTCCACAATGAAATAAGAGAGGACTCTTTTTGCACCTGGGAAAACCAGCCATAAATTGTCCTCTATACATGAGGAATGTTGTGCAAAATGAAGCAGGATGATTCTGTATCACTATGCAGAATCACTAAAAGAGAATTGAGGACCTTCATTTTGATTTAGTCACTAAGCACACTGTCACAATGTTAAAAAGTTTGCGCAGGTCATAAAAGTTATCTGAAAGTGATTTATTGCGCATGTCTTCATACATTCCAGAGCTTTCCTTCTGATCTTTGTCCGACTGCCAGGAAACTGGGAGACGGAGCTTTTATTATCAAAATGTAACAATTAGTTAACTTTTGTTTTATTTACTTTTATTATTTTCGTATTAAAGTTTGTTTATTAATTAGAATATACTTCTCAAAGACTTTTATTTTCTTTTCTTAACATCTTAATGATATGCTGCTGGGAATCAGCCCGGTCCATAGACCTCATTTTTCTTCAGGGTGTTTTTTCCCCTGACACACACAGTGACTCAGCATCATTGAAGTGAATATTTCTGTCTTCTGCTGCATTTTAACAGCATGGTAACTTTCTCATTCTTGCTTGGCCCATCTGACTGTAGACCACAGAGCAATGGTGCTTAAAATATTAAATATCCTGCAGTGCAGGAAAGGAAAATGATGCTAATGTGATTGGATTGCTTTCATTCATATTCTGTACTATTCCAAATACTTTCTGTCAGATTATTTAAATGTTGATTTGCCACCACCCCAAATAAATACATAAAGTCTTTCTTCATGCTAGTCATTGGGTTATTTTATTCTCAAAGGAAGGGAGAATAATCATAACATCATGTACTGTGCACTTATCTTGGATGTACTAGTGCAGATCCCAAGCTGCAACTTCAATTGCACCATAGAACTTGAAGAATCAAAGCTAGTCAATGCATATAGTAGATGTCCCAGTGAATTAGTATAAGATCTTTCTGAATCAGCCTCTCCTACTGAAATTTAGGCTGTTGCTGCAGAAGCATTAATGTATCCTGATTTCAGATGTACAAAACAGAGGTGGGATATAAATTTAACAGCATAAATAAAGTCATACATTGCTATTACTTTAGATAAAATCTTGCTGAGTCTATTACTACACATCAGCCCTGCCTTGGATACTTTTATTTGATGTCTTAGCTTCCATCTTTTGTTACTGGTTTGTTGAAGTGAAAAATGAGCTACTGTGAAAAATGCTTCCTTGAATGTTTGATTACATTTAGTAATGGATGTTTCCTACATACATTCAGAGATTTGTAGATTAGCCCCAGTAGATAATAATATTTAATATTAATCAGTAGGAATACATAAAGTCCTCCAAGGAGAGTAGAGTGCCCCTTTCTTCCCAAGAAACTAATAAACCTGAGCCCCTTTCATAGCAAACATTTTATTGGCTCAATAAACATCTTTACAAGTAACAAGTAGTTATGTACAGTTCTTTACTCCAGCAAAAAGTCCTCTATACATAACTCTTTCCTCCACGCAATGCTTCTTCTTCCTTTACTCCATCTCTTTTTTTCCTCTGTCTGTTCACTGTTTTCATCTTCCCTAGATAGGAAAGAAAGTGGTTGAGAGGAGGAGGAGGAGGAAACTGTTTGGTCTTATACGTACTCTTTGACATAAGACCATTTGTTTAGCAAACATTTACTATAAAATGTGACTTGCAGCCAGTCCTCACACTTATGCCTGAAGTCACATGATCACAATTTGTGTATTTATGACAGTTGCAGCATCCTGGTATCACATCACTCTTTGTGATTTTCCTAGCTAACTTTGGACAAAGTCAATGAAGCCAAAGCTAACAGCAAAACAACAGCAGCTCCCCCAAAAATGTTGTAAAATTGGTCACAGTAACATGATGGCTCATTTAAGACCTCATTGCTTAGTGACAGAAATTCTGACCACAATTCTAGTCATAAGTTGAAGATTATGGTTAATTAGAAAGCATCTTTCAGCAGGAAGCAAATCCAAAAAGAAAGTTTTGTGAAGGAAGATAAACTTCACAAGGTGGAGAGCAGCAGAATAAGCCACATATACACTCAGATTTCAAAGTGGGCAGATTTTCTACTTAGACAGTCCAGAAACCTGAGAGTTAGGGAGTTAAAAGAATGCTAAAATGAAGTTTTACTCATGATAAATGGCACATTCCATAAAGCAGAGCCAGTTGCAGTGTAGACCTCTGGCCTAGATGGAATTTGGGGGTATATAATTGATTTCTCTTTTTTTTTTAAAAAAAAAAAAAGTACCCACAAAAACTTTCCTGAAAGTTTAACAGCTCTTGTTAAAGAGCTGAAAGCAAAATAATTTACAGGGAAGAAAAGCATCTATCAAACTATTATACTAATCAGTATAAAATTCCATTTTAATTCACACAAATGTTAGGGACTTCTGAGATTGTGTGTTATAATTTTTGGACTCTTTTTAGAAAAAAACTAGTCTGTAACTCAGACCAAATTTTCTAATCCACATCAATTGGTCCAGAATTACTTTGATCTTCCTTTTCTCTCATTATATAAAATACTGTGATTTCTTTATTGACTGTCTTGCATTAGTTATTTATGTATTAAATTTTTGTGGGGGATGTGTTGGTTCAGTGGTTAAAGACACTGACTTGCCCAGGTTCAAGACCCGAGCACTGCACGACAGGATGTTCATCCATCCTTGCATCAGCTCTTGCCCACCTAGTAGTTCAGAAGCATACAAGTGAGAGTAAATAAATAGGTACCACTTTGGTGGGAAATTAATGACATTCTATATGCCTCGGCATATAGTCATGCAGGCCACATGAGTATAGAAATGTCTTTGGAGAATAGTGGTGCCCCCTGCTAAGAGATGGAGATGAATACGTTTTTTTGAGTTGGACACAACTGGACAGGGGAAACATTTACTTTTATTAGATTTTTATCCTGCCTTCTTTATTACTTTATAAGTAACTCAAAGTGATGAACACACCTGGTACCCCTTCCTCTTATTTTCCCCACAACAATAGCCTTGTATAAGCTGAAAAAGAGTGATTGGCTTAAAGCAGAGGTGTCCAAACTTGGCAACTTTAAGACTTGTGGACTTCAACTCCCAGAATTCCCCAGCCAGTAGAGCTGGCTGGGGAATTCTGGGAGTTGAAGTCCACAAGTCTTAAAGTTGCCAAGTTTGGACACCCCTGGCTTAAAGTTATCCAAATCAGTTTTTCATACCTAAGTCACGATTAGAACTCAGTCCACCTGGCTTGTATGCCGGCACCTTAAGCACTATACCAAACTGGCTTTATGATAACTTCTCTGATAACGTCTTAGCTCCCTGCCTCATTATGCTTGACCCCACTTGGCATTAGCATATTTGAACACTGGTCTCATTCCTTTACTGCATTTTACATATTACAATTCAAGAAGGATTTCAGGCAATAATGTTTCATGAATAAGAGTAGGAAGGAGATGAGACTGCCAAGAATGTGGGGCATGTTAACAAGATAAATAATTATTAATTTTTACAAAACATTTTGCCTGGGCAATTAGGTTATCACAAAACTCTGGTTTTATTTGTTTTTATTTGTTTCTCTTTGTTTTCTTTAAAAGCTCAATATAGCATTTAGCTCTTAATAATTCCCTTGCTGTGAGATCTTCCATAGACAGTACAATCCATCCATACTTTTCTTCAGAGATTAGTTCTGATTATTTCTAAATGTAAAAGATGCATCATTGTTTATTTATTGAGTTGTGAACAGTAGCAATCATTTGATCAATCCTAGTATATTCAGAAGTTCTTAAGAGTTGTAAAGGGAATGGTTATAGGACAGTTCTGGAATTGTAATAAAGTTACATTTCAAAGTGAGCAGTACCAGTATAAAGACTGAAATTTACTTCTTTTCTGGTTTTGAATTTGGCAAATATACATATACATAGATACATACATACATACATACACACACACACATATACAGACAGACAGACAGACAGATAGGTAGATAGATATAGTGGGGGGATGGAGTGGGAAAATCTTGGTGGTGGTGTGGAGTGTGGAAACAAAGCCCGCACTCCACACACCCCCACCAAGATTTATAGAAAGACGGCAGCTCCGACCACGCTTTAAGCCCAAAACCCAGCCTGAAGATGGCGAGTGAGACCTTGCCGAAACGTTGCCAAGACAATCTCAATTTTACAGGTATGCAGGTCTTGGTGTATTCAGGTCTTTTCCCGTATAAGATTGAGAGTATCTTGGCGACGTTTTGAAACGTCACCAAAATACTCTCAATCTTACACGGGAAAAGACCCCGAATACGCCAAAACCTGCATAGATAGATAGATAGATGGATAGATAGATAGATAGATGATAGATAGATAGATAGATAGATAGATAGATGATAGATAGATAGATAGATAGATATAAATATAAATAGATATAGATATGTGTGTATGTGTGTGTTTGTGTGTGCGTCCTCATGTATGTGTATAAATACATAATTTTCATGTAGAATGTTTTTAAAAATCTGAAAAGTGGATTTAAAAAATACCCTAATGAAGTATGCAAAACTAGAGAAAAATAGAACAGAAAATTGGTCTGACAACCAGAGACATTGAGGGCTAAACTACAACTTATAGGTAGTTCTCAACTTAGAAACATTCTTTTAGTAACCAAAGATAAAAGTCACTGAAAACAGTTATTTACAAGAATACTTGTACTTGCCCATTGCATCATCTCTATGGTCGTGTGATCAAAATTCATTGGCATTTGACATGTATTTAGGATGGTTGCAGCATCCCAGTGTCCCCTTGATGCCATTCTGTTTGATTGATGCCACACTCTGCTATGCTATACTGCGACAGAGCTTTATTCCCTTCGGGAACTCCCCCTTTCTCGGGGATGGCCCTCTTGCCTGTCAAGACGCTTTCTTAATGACGGATCTTGGGATCCCGAGAGATGGCATGCGAAGAAGAGGCTTCTTAGGGGTTTTTACAGGGTTTTTTAAATCAAAGCTTAAGGGGTGGGTGGGGTGGGGGGCGATTCGGATGGCTCAGACAGGCTTGTGGGGAATTGCCCAGGGCACAGTCCAGGGCTAATCAATGGATGTGGGTCGGGAGTGCTGGGAAAGGTTGGGATTCCGGGGGAGACATTAAGTCGTTCCGTTGGGCAGTTTACCATCTCTACTATAGATGGGAGGGTTAGATATGGTGGGGGCTGAGGGCCAAATTATGCCCAGGGGATGCAGGTTCACTGTTTTAAGAGCAATCGCGCGTTCCAACCCTCATTGCCCCTCTCGCACCCCTGGGTGCTCGGGACTACAGGACCCTGGTCTCCGGCTGGTGTCGCTTAACACCAGGCCAGTGGTACATATGGCTCCCTTCATTTACGATCTCATACAAGAGGGGAGAGTGGACCTGGAGTGTATTACGGAGACCTGGTTGGGCCATGAGGGGGGTGTTCCCTTCGTGGAATTATGCCCACCAAGCTTCCGGGCATTCCACCAGCCAAGAGCCCAGGACAGGGGCAGGGGGGGGGGGAGTGGCAGTGGTTATTAGGGAAAGTCTTGGACCTCAGGAGGTCACTGTGCCTCAGATAGGTGGGTGTGAGTCCCTTTTTGTGAAGTGGGGCCTTGGAGCTCAGGTGGGCCTTTTTGTCATGTACCTGTCTCCCTGCTGCGTTTCATCAGCCCTACCTGAGCTGCTGGATGTGTTAGCCGGGCTGTCGATTGATTTCTCCAGGCTTATGGTCCTGGGAGATTTCAACCTGCCTTCCATCGGCAAGACATCCGATTCAGCTCGGGAGTTCATGGCTTCCATGACGGCTATGGACCTAACTCAGTTAATTCGAGACCCCACTCATAACAAGGGACACACGCTCGACCTGATTTTTGTCTCTGGACAGTGGATGAATGATCTAGTTTTAGGGGATATTGTTATTCAACCCTTGTCATGATCTGATCATTTCCTCCTCAGGCTTGACTTCCATACTGCTACCCCCTCCCCCCGCCGCAGGGAGGTGGAACCGATTAGATGATTCTGTCCCAGGCACCTGATAGGCCCTGAAAAGTTCCTGGTGGAGCTTGGGACTTTTCCTGAATCCCTTGCTCACAGCTCGACCGAGGCCCTAGTGGAAGCCTGGGATAGGGCGGCCACTGCGGCCTTGGACCACATTGTGCCTTTGCGGCCTCTGACTCAATGCCGACTCTGGGTAGCTCCTTGGTTTACTGAAGAGCTCCGGGAGATGAAGCATGCCTAGAGAGTGGTTGGAGGGCCAGCCAGTCCAAATCTGACCGAACACTAGTAAGAAATCATATTAAGTCCTAGTTAAGGGCGATAAAAGCGGCAAAATGAGAACATTTTTCCGCTCTTATCCCGTCCGCAGATAACTGCCCAGCCACTCTGTTTAGGGTGACCCGTTCCTTACTTAAGCAAGGAACTGGGAAGACCCCTTGCAGGGCAGGGCTGAGGAATTAGTCCAGTATCTGCAAGACAAAATTGCTCAGATTCGGACAGGCTTGGACTCTGACTGGGTAGATTTGGGCAAGTCCACGGGGATTAATCTTGTGGAGACTATCTGGGATGAGTTTGATCCTGTGACTCCCGAGGGCATGGACAGGATTATGGTGAGATCAGTGCTGCTACTTGTGTGCTGGACCCGTGTCCCTCCTGGTTAGTTTCGGCTTCCCGGGAGGTGACACGAGGCTGGCTCCAGGCGATTACCAACGCTTCATTGAGAGATGGGTTCTTTCCCACCACCTTGAAGGAGGCGGTGGTGAGGCCCCTCCTTAAGAAGCCTTCCATGGACCCAGCTTCTTTAGCCAACTATCATCTGGTCTCCAACCTCTGTAGCGAAGGTTGTTGAGAGTGCGGTAGCATGTCAACTTTCCCAGTATCTGGATGAAGCTGTCTATCTGGATCCGTTTCAGTCGGGGTTCAAGCCCGAGTACAGCACGGAGACAGCATGGGTCGTGTTGGTTGATGATCTCTGGCGGGCCCAGGACAGGGGTTGTTCCTCTGTCCTGGTGTTATTAGACCTCTTGGCGGCTTTTGATATCGTCAACCATGGTATCCTATTGCGATGACTCGGGGGGTTGAGAGTGGGGGGCACCATCTTGCGGTGGTTCTCCTACCTCTCAGATCGATCGCAGTTCATGTTGACTGGAGGCCAGAGATTGACTCCGAGGCGCCTCACTTGTGGGGTGCCCCAGGAGTCGGTTCTCTCACCCCTCCTGTTCAACATATATATGAAACCGTTGGGTGAGATCATCCATGGTTTCAGGATACGGTATCATCAATTCGCTGATGATACCCAACTTTTCATCTTTACCCCAAACCACCCCAATGATGCCCTCGACGTGATGTCCCAATGCCTGGAGGCTGTGAGGATTTGGGTGGGGACAGGCTCAAGCTTAATTCCAAGACTGAGTGGCTGTGGTTTCCGTCATCCCAATTTGTGTATCACGTACCATATTTGATGATTGGAGGGAAAATTTTAGCTCTCTCAGAGAGGGCCCGCAATCTGGGAGCCCTCCTGGATATGCAGCTTAGTTTAGAAGAACATCTTATGGCCATGACCAGGGGGGCCTTTTACCAGGTTCGCCCGGTACACCAATTGCGCCCCTTCCTGGATCGGGATGCCCTGTGCACAGTCACTAACACCCTCGTCCTTTCTTGCCTGGACTACTGTAATGCTCTCTACATGGGGCTGCCCTTGAAGAGCACCCGGAGGCTCAGGCTGGTCCAGAATGCAGCCGCACGGGTTGTCATGGGGGTACCTAGGTGCTCCCATGTTACACTCCTTTTAGGCAGCCTGCACTGGTTGCTGGTTGTTTTCCGAGTGCGATTCAAGGTGTTAATTATGATTTTTAAAGAGCTCCATGACTTAGGCCCAGGGTACTTGCGAAACTGCCTACTGCCACCGGTAGCCTCCCACCGTCCAGTATGATCCCACAGAGTAGGCCTCCTCAGGGTGCCATCGGCCAGGCAGTGTCAGCTGGTGACCCCCAGGGGAAGAGCCTTCTCTGTAGGAGCATCTTCCCTTTGGAACGAGCTGCCCCTGGAGCTTCGCATAATCCCTGACCTCCGGTCCTTCTGGTGCACCCTAAAAAGTTGGCTTTTTCAGCAAGCCGGCCTGGCATGAATAGAATAAAATAAATTATTAATTTTAAATTGTCAATTTTAATTTAATCCTAAATTTGATGTAAATTGTCAATTGAAGGCTATTGGATTTCCTATTTAATCTCTTTTAACTTTTGTCATATGTGTTTTTATGTTGTACGCCACCCTGAGTCCTTTGGGAGAAGGGCAGCATATAAGTCCAATAAAACCAAACAAAAGCATATGATCACTTATTGTAACCATCCAATCCAGCTTCCAACAAGCAAAGTCAATGGGAAATCCAGATTTGCTCAACAACAATGTTACTAACTTAATAAATGATTTGTTAGTATGGCAAAAAAAGGTTGTAAAATAGGGTGCAACTCACTTAACTATTGCCTTATTTAACAGTGAAAATTTTGGTCCCAATTGACATAAGTCAAGGACTACCTGAAGTTTAAATTCTTAGAAAAAAAGTTTGTTACTTCAAGAATAAAGGTTAAAAGTTTGTCGTTGTTTTTTAACTATAAAACAGCCTTGTTGAACCTGGTTCTCTCCAGATGCATTTACATTCCAATGCCACAAGCCTAAAGAACTAGGTGGAATTTGTGGAAAGAAAGATCTAATGCATCTAGAGAACAGCATATCACTTATGTCTGTTGAGATTTTCAGTCATCCAGGTCATAGTTGTCTCATTTTCAAAAAGCAACTGGGCCCACAACCAGTGAAGCTTCTTGGATGAGAAGTGAAATGTCTTCTTTCTCAGGGGAAAAACAGTCCAGTTGCCTTTTGAAAAATCATCTTTGAGACACCAGATCACTTGAATTAGAATAGAATAGAATTCTTTATTGGCCAAGTTTGACTGGACACACAAGGAATTTGTCTTTGGTGCATATGCTCTCAGAGTAAGTATAAGGTGAATAGGGAGCCTACCATGCTGGCCAGAGCTTTTTAAGACTTGTGATGGATCACTTTTGGGTAATGAAATACAAGGGGCAAGTCCCTGTAATAGAAGGGCAAAGTTTAAACTTCCTTTGTTATCATCCAACTTTGGAATGCAGACTGCTTTGGGAGCTAACTCTTATCCCGTGTCTTTATAAATCATCTGGAACATTTGAACTATTGTCACCTTGTGTTATGTGTGTTTGAAACTTGTAACCCACTTTGATAATTTCACTTTGATGTAAAAGTGGGGTATAAATCAAAACAATAAAGTACTTCTAATTCGTACCTTAGATTATACAGTCTGTGTAGAGAAGAGACCAGGAAAGAAAATTTTCCTTGTTTGTCTTTGCTAAGCTCTCTCTGTCTTTAATCTGAACGTAATGGCGTCAATGTATGCAGGCTACAGCAACTTCATACGGTTTTACTTTGCAACACTGATAGTAAAATATAATTTAAAAACTGTCATTATTATGAGGTTACATACAAATAATATTATAAACAGCTTTTATAAAAGAAAAGACCTTATGAGAGGTGCCATTTTCATGTATATGTACAGTATTTTAAAATTTAATTTCTCTGTGAAAAGAATAAAAATGTTGTTCTTTTATAATTGCTGTAAGAATTATATTGGTACAATATGAACGGTCCCTGCCCAGTTCCATCAATTGGCTACTAATTAGCTTATATAAAAGCTTAACAAGAAACGAGTGTTGTCTTTATCTCCTGTAGTTGAGGCTGAAGTAATTAATGTCATATATAAAAATTATCATGCCTTTTTCTTGTGAAGGCCTTCAGTTTGATAGGGGCCGGGAAGGGAAAAATTCAAGAAATTCTTACAAATGAAATGTTGTGTTGTTTTAAAGTACTAAGAGTCCAAATGATGTATGTACAGATAGTCCTCACTTAGCAACCATTAGAAGTTATGATGGATCCCCCAAAGGTACTTACAACCTGATTCTAGAGTTCTGGTGGCACACATGTACGCAACACACGAAGTCACATGACCACATTTTGAACACTTAGCAACCGGCTCATCTTCATGGCCAGTTGCAGTATCCCACGGTTATGTGACATAGTTTATTATAGGTTTTCTTGCAGGAAACTGGCTGTTGCCAGCAAAAAAATTCACATGAAAATGCATTAACTTGCTTAACGAATGCAATGTTCACTTTATAGTCATGGTGTTTGCTTAACCACCACCGCACAAAAAGGCTGTAAAATTAGGCTGATCACATGGGTACCTTGACATAGGACCATCACAACTTAATGACAGAAAATCCAGGCTCTGTGAATGCTCTGTGTTTCTTCTTGTACAGTTATCCTAGCTTGTCACCTTTCTTTTAGATAAAGTCAAAACATTAGGAAGCATCTTCTCTAACTGGGCATTTACTGATTGGGAAGTGCGGGCTGCCAAGGAGACTTGAAAGGGAGAAAAAGAACTCTTAACAGCAACAGCTGTAGTGCCCTCAACATTTTCAGAAATAAAACTGAAAAGCATCACCAAAAAAAATTCAAATAAAGTGCTGGAACACTTTAAGAATAAGATAGAAAGACAAAAGAAATTTACCTTTTCACAGCAGAAAAGGACTTGAGAATTTGAATTGAAAATTTTAAGATAGCTTTAGGCCAAGCATTACAATTCTAGCAGCAGGAATCATACATATTGTAGATTATTCCAAAAAAAGGCCAAGCGTATAGATCCTGAGTTCTTCTGTGCCTTAGGATGAGTAACTCTTAAGATGCCTTTGCCAGTGGAAGGAGGCACCCTTGTGATTGCTCCTTACTGCACCAGTTCTTGCATACCTACTGTGGAAACATGACTTGACTATCCAGAACAGGGGTAGTGTGCAAACTTTATCTCCTTCCCTTACAGTTCCTGGGATCAGTTGCTGGCTCAAATGCCTTCCTTGATCAGGAAGCTTCTTCCATTTATGAGAGGGTCAGTTAACACCATTGTCTGCATGCATAAATGTTGCATTATTTCAAAATGATTTAATGTAGAAAGCTTTTTTGGACTACTATTTACATTTGACTCTCTTGCTTTCTCTCTCTCCCTCTCTCTCTCTCTCTCTCTCTTTCTCTCTTACCAGCCAATGTTTTCAGTTGCACCAAGCCTAGCCACCAACGCTTCAACAGCCTTTAACCCCTATTTGGGGCCAGTTTCTCCTGGCTTGGTCCCAGCAGAGATCTTGCCAACAGCACCAATGCTGGTTGCAGGAAATCCTGGTGTGCCAGTTCCTGCCGCTGCAGCAGCAGCGGCACAGAAGCTAATGCGGACGGACAGATTGGAGGTAGGAAATAATTTGCCTCACAGTTATGGTTGTTTTGATCAGCCAGGTATGGCTCATTGATTCTCTAAATGTAATCCTACTTGGGATATTTTATGGAAGGAAGTACTATTCAGAGAAAAGCCTTTGCCCATCGGCAGTATAATAATGTGATTATCACGTATCGGGCTAATTCTCGAAAAGGAACTAATGGATTTCAAACCCCACCAATTTCCGTACTTATCAAAGCATTACTATTCCTAACAAGAACAACATTAAAAGCAATAGATCTTCATCAGCAATAAACTAGGACTAGATTCACACAACGTGCTTAATTGGTTTATTGAATTAAACCACCTTCTGTGTTTACGCAATACTTTCCCATTACAAGCGAAGGGAACAACCTCGCTTCAAATGCAGTGACTCACAAAAAATAATAGCAATAAGGTTAAAACTGAGCTCAGCATCTGGCGCAGATGCCAGATCTTTAACTTGCCCAGTAGAGCATGTTGTATTGGGTATGGCATAGGACTGGACTCCAATGCAGAACTGAGTATGTTTAAGTCTTTGCATAGGCAAAGTAGTTAGGTCAGTGGCCTACGAAATACGCTGGGTGGCCTGTATAATTTTTTTCCAGCTCCCCCCTGGTATTCATGTTTAGAGGAGTGTAGAAAACCTCAAACACAAACATCATTCTTTAACCCTCCCTCCCCCACTAATTATACTGATTTAAAGTTGACTATTTTGTGACCAAATTCCATCAGACTCTTTATAGAGCTGAGGGGCTGCGGAAACACAAGAAGGTCATTGGTTACCCATCCTTTCATGATGTTAACATTTTTGTTTCTGGAAAATTTATAGGCAATTAATGAACTTCATTCAAATTCCAACCAGTTTTTTAACAGCCCTGCAGAGCGCGTAACTGCAGCTAAATCCTTAAAATCTTATCTCAAATGATGAATGATTGTGATCTTTCTTTTAGAGGAAGAAAAAGATTGCAGGCAGTCCTCAACCTACAACCATTCATTTAGTTACCGTTCAAAGTTACAAAGGCACTGAAAAAAAATGGCTTATGACCAACTTTCACACTTAAGAAATTGTTGCAGCATCCTAATGGTCACATGATCAAAATTTGGATACTTGGCAACTGGCTCGTGTTTATGGCAGTTGCAGTATTCCGGGAGTCATGTCATCACCTTTTGCAACAAGCAGAGTCAATGGGCAAGCAGATTCACTGAACAACCGTGTTACTAACTTAATAACTTCAGTGATTCACTTAACAACTGTGGCAAGAAAGGTCGTAAAGTGGGCCAAAACTCATTTAATGTCTTGCTTAGCAGTGGAAATTTTGGTCTCAATTGTGGTCATAGGTTTAGGAGTGCCTGCAATGCAATTTCTCCTTCCCTCCCCAAAACAGTGAAAGGGAAAGGATTCAGAGTTCTGACCCTCTTCTCTCTCATAACATCAGCCACCTTTCTATACAACAGCTGGGCGAACAAGTTTTTTTTTTAAAAAAATGGCTCTAGCCACCTAAAGTTTTATTAACCCTGGTATTGATGGTATGGCATAAAGCCGTGATGGCGAACCTATGGCACACGCGCCAAAGCTGGCACACAGAGCCATCTCTGTGGACATGCGCCCTGTCGCCAGCTGCTCTTCTGGTTTCCAGCACGCACATGCACACTGGCCCGCTGGTCTTTGTGCATGCATGCGCCCCAGCCAACTAGTCTTTCTTATTGAAGTAGTCATACGTTGGAGTATCAGAGTTTTAGGCCCAATGGTAACTTGAGAAGACCAAAGCAGAGACAAGGTCAAGGATATATAAATTACATTTTTTACAAAATGACAGGCAGATTTAAGAGCAGTCCTGTTCAACTGCAGTGTTTCGGGAGCCCTTCACTTGCCTCCTACGACTGAACTGGGAATATATTTCAGGACTTCCTGGAACACAAGATGAAAAACTGATCCACCCTAGAACCTAGGGGGTCATTTCTAGCAGTCAGTGGAGCAGGAGAAAGAGTCCCTGATCAGTAAGTCAAGCTCAATATATCATGTTTGAAATAAACATGGAAAAGGTCATTTCAAGAACTCTTTAGCAAATCCAATACCAAAGTGCCAAAAACCCAAAGACCAGGTGGCCAGCGCGCGCATGGCATCTGGTCTTCCGGCGCATGCATGCACACCAGCCAGCTGGTTTCGAGTTTGTGGCGCTGCAGCATGCACGCACGCATTCCAGTTTGGGGACTTGGTGCCAAAAAGGGTGGCCATCACTGATATAAAGCTAGGGCCAGTTTTTAGCAACCACATACATAGATAGGTTTTCTCTAAGGCAGTATGTTCCCTGGTATAAATGTACAAAAATCTCTAATTACATTTATCAAGATCTGTAACGTTACATTATGAAAGTTTATGACATTTTAGCTGACAAATAGCTTTATGGTGTTTGTTTCCCGTTTTTTTTTTTCCTGGTGCAATTTTTTTTAATTGAAATTTTGTGGAAGGCTAGGAGGAGTTGTTCTTATTGACTATACTAGAGAAGTAGCTGAACAATGCTTTTCTCAGTGCTACTGAGCTGCAATGTGTTTTGCATCGGTTGATGAGGGTTTTTGTGCAGCTTATTTTATGGGTTATTTTATGTGTGGCGGGCTGTGGCTGTTGGAAGTTTCAGATTTGATCCATGTGGGTGGGTTTCCAGGATCCTACTTGGTTTTGCATCCTGCCATTATTCAATGCAGTGGTGAGGATGTCAGGAATGGGAGTTTGTTCTCTTTTTTCTCTCTCTGGTAAATTTCATCCCTAGGCATGTGAAGTTAAAGTTTTGAAGAGTGATTTCAATTTGAATTTATTTTAGAATGACAAAGATGTAGTTGGCACATTTGAATTCCGATTGTTATCGATCATCTTCTTTTATGCCATCTGTACATCTTAGTCATAGTGGATATGTTCCCTCGCCAGGAAAAGTTTCTCAACTAAGAGAGATGGGCCTTTTCAGCATCTTATCACATTTTAGTAAAGCCAGCCCTCAGACAGCTGCAGCTTGGACAATGAAGTGTTCCTTATGCTAGTCCACACTCCGTCTGATTTGTCTTCTAAACACAGACAGGAGGGAAGCATAGTGCTTAGTCATTCTGCTTATTCTTTTTACAGACCACAGAGTATTGGAAAGAAATTATATTAAAGGGGTCAGAACTCTGTAAGCCAGCTTAGTAATAACTGAAATAGAACAGGATCTATTTTGGTGTGGAGAAATAAGTCATCAAGGAGTTTGAAAATGAGATGGATCTGACCAGGAGCGGTAGAAAAGTAAAATCACCAACTCATCCTTACAAGAGAGGCATTTGGACTGTGGCTTCACTTAGAGCTTTCTTTGTTAAACAAGCAGACTGCCAATGCCAATTATGGGCACTAAATGAGGACTTCCTGTATTATTAACAGTTTGGAAAGTCTAAGAAAGCCATCACAGCTATTGGCAGAAGCCAGGTGCATCACAATTCCATTGCACTACTAATATGAATTATATGATATAAGGTAAAGGTTCCCTTCGCACATATGTGTAGTCGTTCCCGACTCTAGGGGGCAGTGCTCATCTTTGTTTCAAAGCCGAAGAGTCAGCACTGTTCAAAGACGTCTCCATTAACATGTGACTAGCATGACTAAACGCCGAAGGCGCATGGAACGCTGTTACCTTTCACCAAAGGTGGTCCCTATTTTTCTACTTGTATTTTTACGTGTTTTGAACTGCTAGATTGGTAGAACCTGAGACAAGTAACGGGAGCTCACTCCGTTACACGGTGCTAGGGATTCGAACCGCCGAAGTGTGACCTTTCTGATCAACAAGCTCAGTGTCTGAGCCATTGAGCCACCGCGTCCCCATGTGATATAAAGACAAGCTAAAATTATATGATTTACATGACATATAGTTATCACTTACCCCTGCAAATGCCCTGCAAAGAGCTACTGTTGTTGAATTCACATTTTGTTGTTGCTTTTATTATTTAATCAAAAGTTTTAAATTTTACCGATGTTGTTGCTCTATGTAGCAGTACGTATATATATAGTTGCCCTGACTCTATCCTAAATGAAGGGATTACAGCAGGGGTGTCCAAACTTGGCAACTTTAAGATTTAAGGCTCTGCTGGCTGGGGAATTCTGGGAGTTGAAGTCCACAAGTCTTAAAGTTGCCAAGTTTGGACACCCCTGGATTACAGGGTCGTAAAAAAAGAGTTTTTACAAGGATGGAAAACAACAATTCTTATTTAAAAATAATAGCCATCAAAATCTTGGCAAATATATTTGCATTAGAAAGCTTTCCATTTCTAGAAAATTCTTGTAAGACTTCTAATGTAACACCCTAGCACTTGTAAATTGTAAAGGGAAATTTCTTAGTAGCATGAGAAAAAAAAATCATTATTTTATGTTTGTGTCAGATATGAGAAACTATGAGTGATACAAGTGAGAATCTAACAGAATCCAACTTCTTTACACCTTTGGCTAGAGAGGTAGGGGAACTGGGCTGTTTTATACCAGGTGGGATTATTTAACAATTGACCCTATGCAGCACTTGCTTTTATAGTATTTTCAACCCACAAGTTAACCTCCAACTCCGATCATTTTACAGTGATTCTGGCAATATATAATTACATTATCTGGCAAGATTCATCTTTCAGGAAAACTAAAAAATATCTACTCCTTTCTTTGTCTGCATGTGCATCATCTCCTGACAACTGTCTGGACAAGTTCCTGCAATTTTTTTGGGCAAGAGATTAGTTGCCATTACCTTGCCCCTGCAGCTGGGAGAGATTAGATGGCCCAAAGTCACCCAGCTGGCTTTGAAAGTCAGAGCTAGAACTCCTGGTTTCTATCTGGTACTTAACTAATATAGCAGAGTAAGAGTCGTTAGAAACTCCATAATTCTATCCACATAGTTCTAAGAAAGAGTATTGTCAATCTTTCCTGATAATTACTAATTCCTCCACCTTGACCAGAGGATCAGAATAGATGTAGCTCCAGTACTATAATGCATAAGTGTTTATTAATTGTATTTTGTGTTGCCAAAGAGTTCTATACGGGAGTAGCTTCCTTTTTAAGGCTTTTGGGTTGTTTTTCTTCACCCCTTTTTCTTTGAGAACTAGATCCACAAGACAGGTCAACTGAATGGCACAGGACCTAGTTACTTGCGGGATCGCATCCTCCCACATACATCCCTGCGGCCAATCCGCTCTCACAGGGAAGGGCTTCTCCAGGTGCCGTCCCCTAGGCAATGCCAGCGGGCGGCGCCAAGGAATAGGGCCTTCTCTGTGATGGGCCCAACCCTCTGGAATGACCTCCCCCCCGATATTAGAACCACCACAGACTTCCGCTCCTTCCGACAAAAATTGAAGACTCACCTGTTTCGATTAGCTGGCCTGGCATAATTATAATTGTTACAACTGTTACCTCCTGGAAATATATTCTCAACTGGTATTTTAATGGGTATGGTTTTAAATCTAATTGATTTTAGGGCTTTCAGAACCATATTTATATTCTTCTGTACAGTTCTTTTAATTTTTTAACCTCCTCCATATGTATATTTATATCTATATTTATATCTGTATTTATTATTTGTTATTTGTTGTGTGGACTGTACACCGCCCTGAGTCCTTTTTTGGGAGAGGGGCGGTCTAGAAATGCGAAGAATAAATAAATAAATAAATAAATGATTTTATATGTTCCTATTAAATAACTTACTTGAGTGGAGTTAGTTTAATATTTTATATAACTGGATCTGCTTGTATGAAATTTCACTGACCAGTTAAACATTCTAATTTCCTTGGTAAAGATTCCTCCTGATTTTTCATTCCCAGACCAGGAATGTAAGTTACATTTCATCAGTTCTGGTTGGTTTGGAAAACAAGTGGCTCAGCTTAGAGGCAGGGGTGGGATTCAGCTGGTTCAGACCGGTTCGGGTGAACCAGTTGTTAATTTTAATCTGATTTGCTGAATTGGTAGTTACAAGGACTGGCTGGCCCCTCCCCTCCCAGGAGTCTCCACACAGCCCTTTCATCATGCCAGGTAAGTGCAGGGCCCACACGGACGCTCAGGGGGGGGGGATGGGCCCACCGGAAGTCCAGAAACAGGTTCGAAGAAAGCCTAGGGAGTGCGAAAATGCCCCCCCTCCATGGTGCAGAAAGCCGAATAGGCCACTCCCTCATGACATGCCCACCCAACAGAGAACCGGTTGCTAAATTTTTTCAATCCCACCCCTGCTTAGAGGTAACATAATTATTGACTTGGGAAAACCTCTAATTTTCTATAGGCACTTTTGCTGATCAGAGGAACTATCTGGAAGTGAATTAGACAGTGTACAGTTAGTCCTTGGCTTCGGGTCATTTGTTCAGCAACCATTTGAGGTTACGGTGACACTGAATTAAGGGGCAACCAGTCCCAAGAGTCTATTTATTTATTAAAGAAATTTAAACCTCACATACAGTGACTCTGGTCAGTGTACAACATTAAAAGTCTGCAGTTAAAAGTCCATAATAATCCACAGCCCAGCCCCTACCGCATGGCAGCAACAGAAGCTAAGTTGTGAATCAGTTGTGAATGGGATCCCCAGGTCACCCGACAGAACCGTGTCTTCAAGGCCTTGTAGTAAAGCAACAACAGGGTGGGAGCCAATTTATCTCTGGGGGAAATATTATTCAAAGGGAAGGAGCCCTTATAGAGAAGAAGACTCTTTTCCTAGGTCCCGACAGATGTGCTTCCTTGATAGTTGGGATCCACAACATGTCCTGCCTTCCTTCTCTGGTAGACTGGGTAGATGTAATTGGGAAGAGCTAGTCCATCAAATGCAAGGTACCCCATGTAGTCACAGGATCAAAATCCAGGAATGTAACAGCCCACCCGCATTTGGACTGAAGGAGCACGTAGATTCCCCCCACCCACCCAAGATTACACTGAGAAGTTTTCGTGTAAGACCAAGGAAGATAGCCTCACTTGGCCAGCAGCTGCTTCATGAAGTGTAAGATTGGGCATGTTTCAGCAGTAGCAGGAGCAATAAAATTGTAAAGGTCATCTAGGATGGCAGAGTGCAGGATGGTAGGCACTTCAGAGTACAAGGTAATGATAGCAATTGCAGGCGGGACTTGGCTAAGGCAGCTGAGATTTCCCGGGGCTCTGTTGCTTTGCGCCACACCGATTGAGTGACTGGGGATTTGCGCTGAATTGCAGTTTGGGACCATCTCATAGCTCCAGAGTTGTCACATGCCAGGAAGGCCCTGAGCCACTACGTAGCAAGCAGTAATTCAGAGCTCTTGCCACGCCATAGGACATAGAGCAGGGAAGACAAAAAGGATGGACAGGAGATAGGGAGAAACAGTTGAAGAGAAGCAGTCCCTTACCAAGGCTTTGAATATGTTGGATCAGGGTGGATCCTTTGCTAATAATGAATGGAATTCATTTACCAGCAGTAGCAGGGAATATGTTAGGTGAAAATAACCAGGAACATTTGTTAAATTCAAAGCACAGAAGAGTTTGTTATTGTTCTCTGTAATACAAAAATCTAGTCAGCTAATGGTCAAAGGTACATTGGCGCTAGATAAGGGTCAGCGGAATTCACAGGGGACTGAACTTGGGTCTCTTGTGACAATGCATTGATTCCAAACATATGATACATTTAACCCTGCCTTCCAGCTCAGCTTGCACTTCTACAGAATTCCAGAATTACCATGCTAAGTGAAGCAGACATATGACATGCTTTATGACCACATCACTTAGCTTCAGAAGAAATGACTATTACCGTGTTTTCCCGAATATAAGGCAGGGTCTTATTTTCTTTTGACCCCTGAAATAAACGCTTGGGGAGGTTTATTATTATTTTTGAGGTGCAGGAGGCGTCGAGCATGGTCACTTCATGGCTGCTGCTGTGTTGCAATATTTTTTAGGGAGGGCTTATTTTAGTGCATGTGCTCAAAAGCCCGATTGGGCTTATTATTCGGAGAGATCTTATTTTAGGGGAAACAGGGTACTATGATAATAATTTATGGTCCCAACTACTGTAATAATTTGAGGACCATCTGTATATCAACATCAATAGTTAAGAGAAAATAATATTCCAATAATTATGGAATATTGAATCGTTTTATAAGAATTTAGCCATGGTGAGTCAGTCTTCCTGTTCGGTCATACACACTCAAGTTAAGGACAGTTTAAAAGGTCAGGTTCAGGGTAGGAATACCCATTTGTAAACATTTTCCCAGGGTTGACATTTGCAAGCAGCACTGGAAAAGTTAGAACTGCAAGCTGGGCCTGTGGGGTGTCTGCAGCATTGATTGGTAATTGGAAAAAAGCACATCAAGGAGGATGCAAAGAGAGAGGAATGGATGAAAGTGCTTTTCTTTTTCAGGGCTAATGTGGCAATTTTCAGTCTGCTGATATTTGTTTTGCTGAGTCCAGGACACTTGTCTCTAGAGTGGGACTCTTGCTCTGCTGTGTGTTAAGTAGGGAAATGGAACACAGTAGTTCTGCTGTCATTTTCACAGTTCTCAAAAGGAACAGTCTTGCCAACCAACCAGTGAACCAAGATTTTGTTTTCTCTCCTTCTAGGGCATTAGTTGCAACTTTTTTGGAAGCTGGAGCTGCTGCTTTAGACAGGCAATCCCCATTCTTCAGAACAGTTATTTTGATAATGAATCAGCTCTGCCTGTTCAACCATCATAACATCTTTCTCCACTATAAATAGGCAGCAGATATTTGTGTGGGACTTGGTCAGCCCCTCCCATATCCAGCTACAGATATCTTATTGCTAACATTTTCATAGTATTCTTACATTTGCCACTTTCTTTTCAGTCTCTCTTCACAACCATCTTGTAAGGTAGATTATTATTTATCCTGGACACACTGGTGAGAAATAAGTCGAAGTAATTTTATTTTCATCAACACATTGAATCTCTACCCTGAGACATAGTTATCAAGTACATTATTCATTCCTGTTCAATAATATTTCCGTTTAAATTTCCTAAATGGCATCATCAAGGCAATCGTGGCTAATCCCAGGAACTCAGCAGCATGAGGCGAAGGGGGAGAACAAATTTGGGAACATCAGATATGCAAGGTGAATTGGGAAGTTGAGAAATATCCTAGAATTGGCCCGATTAGGCCATAGCTATAACCCTTACCTGATAATAGCTGGGCTTGAGGATGTCTTTATCTTTAAAAATGACTTCATTTAAGACCTCAGCCTGTATTCTGGATGGATTCAGATTCTGGTTCTCTGAATTCCAAGGTAAAATGATCTTACCCTGAGTTAAGCATTGATTCATCTAGCCTAATATTATTAGAATTGTCTGGTGATAACAGACATAATGCAACAAGCAATTGAATGTTTTAATTACAGTTGAATAAGCTGTTTTTCTCCAGTTCATATAAATGCTAAATTATAATTACAAAGCTTACAGGAACTGATTTCACATGATACCCTAAATCCTAGTCAAACAACTCTCTTAGCATAATGTGTGAGATCTGACAATAGTTAGCATTGTCTTGTCGTGGAACTATAACCTTCTATCTTTAGAGTGCCCTGAAGGTACCAGTTCTAGAAGGCTGATTGATGCAATTGAATTGTGTTCTCTATTAGTAGTATGAATTATGTGCACCTTCATGCTATTTCTCTTTTAAATAACCAGTAAGATAACCCTACAGAGTCACAAATCAGTCCAGGTAAGGCACTTTAAAATAGTTAAGATCAGTCGTTCTTTTTTTCTTTCTTTCTTTCTTTCTTTCTTTCTTTCTTTCTTTCTTTCTTTCTTTCTTTCTTTCTTTCTTTCTTCCTCCTCCCTCCCTCCCTCCCTCCCTCCCTCCCTCCCTCTCTCTTTTGCATTATAGTATTGAGAATGGGCTGAAGTAGAATAAAAATTTATTAAAGTTAAACTGGTCTGTCAGTGCATGGATAGGAGGCCATTTTAGAACTATATGAACAAACAGGGATTTAACTGACATGAAGAAAGCAACTACTGGCTCTTTTAAGTTCAGAGAAACTACCTCCTCCCTCAGATATCAACACCACACCTTGGATCCAAACACAACTTACCTCCCAAGTAGTTTTTAACAACCCAGAAATGACATGAATCTAAGAAAATTGCAGCTGTCTCACAATCTGCCCATTTTCTTGTTACATATAAAACTAATCTTAGCCTTCCTGAGAAATTGATTAGTCTGATCTAACCAGTCCCACACTAACACTGGGTCTGCAAGTCTGATTGGGTTTTATTTCCTTCTCCTCCTTATATTTGAATTCAGCGAATTATGCCCAAATGTTATCTGGTTGTTTTGGATTTGGAAAATATTTTACCCCCATTCTCTTGGCGAGGGGAACTCAGGCATCTCTGTGAAGGCCATGTCCCTGTCTTTAGAGATACAGGACCCCTCACACATGGTCAGATACCTTTCTGTCTTCAGCAATCAATGTGAATTTTAGACTGGTAATTTTCAGTTGACACGCTGCACTTCACTGTGCTGCCTGAAAGGCAACCTAGGAAGAATCTACCATCCCAGGCAATTTTTAAGAAGCCCTGTTTCATAAATCTCACAATGGATCTGAAATCAGTATGTCCTTTCTATTTTTCAATCAGATCTGCTTTTTGGACACTGCTTAGATAAGTCACTGCAATTTCTTTGCAAGGTTTTTCCAGAGGTTTTTAATCTGATGGTTGTCTTTCTTTTAAATGCATATTACTTAGAACATAGCCTTTAGATTTGACTATTTGCTGATTATTAGAAGTATACCTGGCTTTTCAATTAAAGTGATTCTTTCTTACCACTCAGTATTGGTATTTAAATTGCTCCCTCTTAAGGCCTAATTGGGAGGACCATTTTGGTGTAGTGATTAAGGCCCCAGCTCTTGAGTTCTAATCCAGATTTAGGCATAAATCTAGCTGTATAATTTTGGGCCAATCTAGTTATTTTCTCTGACCCTTAGGAAGGTGGCAAAGGCAAACCATTTCTTAAAAACCTTGTCAAGAAAACTGTAAGGACTGACCATGCATTTTCTAAGAATTGGGTGCAATTGAATTCAGAATGGGAGGGGGGAAAGGCCTATTTGCTTTGGGCATACAGATTGAAGGAAACCTTTTGATGTCTCTCCTTGATGACTTGCTTAACTTTCATTTAGTATGATTCACAAGAAAGTCTGAAATAATTGCAAGAGAATGATGTTCACATTACATTATTTTCTTTGGTTCACTTTCAAATATTCATCATAGCCCTTTCTGCAGGTTAAATTACAGTTTTAATCTTAATAATGAAAAAAAACTATTAATGTTGGAAAAAACACTATGAATGTAAATGTATTTTAAAAGGAAAGTGAAGAGCAAGATTTAAAAAAATTACATGTACCTGTGCCCCCTCTTGTGTCAAAATTGTGAACAGCAGAGATAATAAATGCAGCTAATGTCTTATGTAGCTAATAGTGCTCAGAAAATGCTGTGCCAAAATGTACATTTTAATTTCTTAGAAGGGTTGCTTTGTTTTTTAAAAGATATGTCTCTTTTCTATCTTATTTTCACTATGCATAGAAATTCTTTGGAATGATGATTTTGAGCATATTATTGAAGGTGATAGAGGGACCATTCATAATGTTGTTACATTCTGCTATACATATTTCCCACAGCCTGAAGCTTCATGATATGTCAATTGAAATTTGGGATTCCTGGATAGATGGCTATATATTCAAGGACACACTACCCAGTGTGACAGAGTGCTTAAGATGTTGGATTAGGAATAGGAAAACCTGAATTCAAGTCCATTTTTAGCCATGGAAACACACTTGATGACTTTGATTTAATTGTTGCTTCTCTACCCAATCTACATCATAGGGTTCCCATTGCCATTGAGAGCAGTGGTTTCCAGTTTTTTTACCACTGGTTCGCTTGTGCGCGCAATGCTTCTGTGCATGCATACAAGTGTCTGGGCGGGTGGGCGGAGCCTCCCGCCGCCACTACTGGTTCGCTCAATCCAGGCCGAACCGGGAGCAACCCATCTCTGATTGAGAGGCCAAAATGAAGCAAAGCTATGAAAGGACTTTGAGGAAAGATGGGAATAAAACTATCAAACAACTAACTCAATAAACAAATAGATAAATAGAAAGAGATTCAGTTTGGCCCAATGGTTGATGCACCTGGCTAGAAACCAAAAGACCATGAGTTCTAATTCAGCCATGAAAGCTAGCCGGATGACTTTGGCCCAATCATTCTCTCCCAGCCCAATTCACCTCACAGGGTTATTGTCATTGTGAGGAAAATAGATGGAAGAAGGCGTATTAGATAATGTTCACTGCCTTGTGTTGTTTACAAAAAAATAAAGGTGGGGTAATAAATAAATAAATAAATACAAGACAATGACATAACCAAAATATTACTCATTAAAACCATGAAGAACAGATTATCTTTTATTACCTAGAATGCAGGCGAATTTCTCAGCTGTTGCCTGAAATAACCACAAAAATTCAACTCATTTGAACCCTTTTAGTAGTTTGATTGAATTGGAAATATTTTGCTTTTAAATTTGGAAAGCTTTTGAGTTACATACATTAAGCCAAACTATCAGATTGGGAATTAAGAATCTCATCCAGGCATAAAAAGACAAAGATGTTTTCTCAAGGTAAAACAAAACTGAATGGTTGAGGTTTATTTATCTGTTGTTCCAGAATAACTTCCAACTTGTTGGGTTTAGTTTCTTTCCTGGTGTAATTTTACTTGCATTTTTTATTCCTGCCTGTAGGTATGTAGAGAGTATCAGCGTGGCAACTGTAACAGAGGAGAAAATGATTGCCGGTTTGCTCACCCTGCTGACAGTGCAATGATTGATACCAATGACAATACTGTTACTGTCTGTATGGATTACATCAAAGGGAGATGTTCAAGGGAAAAGTGCAAATATTTTCACCCTCCAGCCCATCTGCAAGCTAAGATCAAAGCTGCCCAGTACCAGGTCAATCAAGCAGCAGCTGCTCAGGCAGCAGCTACTGCAGCAGCCATGGTAAGTCCAGAAATGAAATCAAATATATCTGTCTCATTGTCAGCCGCTGGGCACTGTTAATGAATTGAACCTCCTTACTAAAGATAGGATGGTTTGAGTATCCCATTCCACGTCAGTATGCTGACAAGCATGTGATGCCAAGTCTGCTCTTACATAGTGTCAGATTCTACTAAAAATGTAGTCAGTTTGTCTATGTGTATATTGTGCATAGATGTACATGCCAGATGTACATATTAGCTTTGCATTGATACTACTTAGTGAGAAGCAGTCATTTATTATAGATCACCTGTACATTGATATTATTGATACGCATACATATAAACTCTGACCGGCAAGTTTTTACATCATTTGCTACATAAGAGTTACACAAGGAGCTGATGCATTCTTCAGTAGATCCCATGATCTGTCATTTTTTGTGCTCCATTTCCATCTGCAAAAGACTATGTCATCAAAGAGAAGAACATTTTCGTATAATTGATCATATACGGTCTTACTTATCCTTCCGTTTTCCTTGGAAGGGATTTTCCCCCTCCTAGAATTCATTTTGTGGATTCATTTGCATAGAGCCACCTTGAGATGAGGCTGCCCGCAAACAAATTTAATAAACAAATGAGTTTGCTTAGAAAATAGCTTAGATTATATTTAGCTAGCAGCAACTCTAAGTGTTTAATGATTCTGAATCTAGCTAAAGTTTACAAATGTCTTTCAGGGATCCTCTTAGTCTTTTCTGTCTGTACATAAAGTTAAGGTTTCTTATGTATAAGGTGATTTGCAGTAACACATATCCAATACTTACTTACAACTTCATCTCTTGTTTCATACAGGAGGGCACAGTATTAGTGATCTAGCTCATTAAAATTGAACACTAAGCATGCATTTGAATATATCCTGACAAACATATCTAAGCTCATTTGTGCAAATATTTTCTTCCATGTTTAACAGTCATAGCTTAAAGGCAAAGAATTTCATTTTCCTTCATTGGGAAAGAAAATGTTGGTAGAATTCTCATGTGGGGCGTTCTTGCACTTACTTAGTTTTGAGGTGGCCATGGAATATGTGTCAATATTCTGCCTTTCAGTGCGGTCATATGTTGGCAATGTACAGTTTACCTGGGATCTCACCTTTCGGTAAAATCCCAAAGACAGACATGACAGAAGAAGTTCCTGAGGCATTTTCAGACCCAAGAAACATGAGCCTTGGAGACCTAGACCATTATAAAAATATTTAAAAGAAAGACAAATGGTACTTTCCCACCACCTCGCAATAGTAAAGCAAAGTCAAAAATACCCAGAGAAGAATTTCTAAAGGAATTCTGAAACTTCTTGAAAGTACAATGAGAAAAGAGAGGAAATTTTAGAAAGTGGAAAATGGATTACTACTCTGTATTATGTGCAATAACTTTAATAAATATAATTGAATGAGGTGGAGTGGGGCAAATAATTTATTGAAGTATTGAAGAATAGGCATTTCTATCAATGTGACTATAAAATAACAAATAATAATTATTTATGGTAGCTGAATTCAGAGAAGCACAATACATAATGTGTATTGTGCTTCTCTGAATTCAGCTATCATAAATAATTATTATTATCCTGTTATAATACTATAATTATTGTAATACTATTACTGGAATTTTGATTGTGACATGGATCAGCACAATCATATCACTGGGAGAAATTAGACAATGAACCAGTTGTCTAAACTGTGTTTTCTGGTAGGGGATAAACGAAAACCCTGTTTAACTGGGTCTACTTTTATTCTTTAGATCAGGGGTGTCAAACTTGCGGTGTCACATTGTTGTCACGTGACATCATGACTTTTCCCCCCTTCGCTAAACCCGGGGTGGACATGGCCAGAGTGTGATGCATCGGGCTCGCGGGCTGTGAGTTTGACACCCTTGCCTTAGATGATTGTTAACGTTAAGTGAGAGCTCCTAGTTTCTAGCTCTTAGCCAGCTTTGGCTGATAGAAAACGCCAACCGGGGTTGTATTTGGATGGCACATTGCTAAGAAATTATAGGCTGAAGTTGAAAAAATATCTGAGGTGAAGGCCTACTTCTAAATTCTTGTGAGGCAACTGATATGGATATATCCATGATGTAACCAGAACTCACGCCCAGCTTGAATAAACGGCCTTTATTTTAACATTGATCCTATATTTCTTTTTACACAATTATATGATTTGACCATTAAATATTCCCGTGAAACATTGCGGTGCAATATTGGCAATGCAGAAAGGGACAACTGGAGAGAGACCTTTTTCTGTGTTTATGAAGATTAGCCCCCCAAAATACAGAAAGTAGGCTCTTCCTCACTCTTACTCCTTCTTTCAACCTCCCCTTCCCCATTAGAGTACCTTGTTTGTACTTAACTACCTAGAGGTATATCCTCACAATAACAACTCAATAGTGCCTTTATTGTGCATGCTTAGTCTTGTTATTCGTTGTATATGGCATTCCGATGATTTGTTTTTTATTTGTTTTTTTCTCACCTACCCAAAATGCACTGCTGCCCCCATGATGCACCTCTGCTTGCTGTTTATGTTAATGCGCTTGAACCCCACTGGCCCATTGCCATCATGTGCTCGCTGCCTGCTAATTAAGACTCAGTCGGCTGTCAAATCACTGAAGCGACCCCTCGAGGCAACCTTTGACCTGGTACTATGACCTTTCACCTTTTAGCTTGGCATGTAGCTTTACTGTAGATACAAATTAATTTTTTTAAAAAAATTTAATTCTTAAGTAATTTTTTTGTCCTTATTTCCTGTATAAAATAATGTGAGCTCAAATTAAAACTGAGTGCGGCTTCCTTGTTGCATTTGTGGGGAAGGTGATGGAAAGAAGGTTTATTTGCCATCCCATCCTGAAGACGGAGGATTCTGCATTCAGTTTAACCACCTTGTAGACATTTTTAAATCAAGGAAGATGGGTGTTTTTTTTTAAAAAGGATTTTTTTTTAGAAAAATGTGTAAAATATATATGATCTATATATTTGTATCTGTTTGGTTGGCATGGCTTAACAATATTCTTACGTAGATTTAACATTTGCAATGCAAGTGCCAGCATGATTTGGCACTTTGTTTTGTTTTGTTTTTGCATGCGTAGACAGACTTTGGGGATATGGGAGTAAAGTTTAATATTATATTAATCTTTGTTTCATTCACTCTATAAAATTTCTCTTTAACATGGCTTTTACTTATCAATCCTCATGGAGCTAGCAGTGCAGCTTTTTTTTTTCCTCCCTGGTATTCCTGCTTCTTTACTAAAACCGGAATCTTTTTTTATAGTGAAAAAAGTGGTAGTTTACTGCTCCCGAGCACTTACAGTGCCATATTGAAAGGGCAGTAATAAAACTTCCTTGCAAAGCTTCGGCCTTGCTCTTCCTTTGAATTGTAAAGTCTGCTCTGCTGCTTGCTTGCTCAAGGATGTAAATAGAAAAGAAAAGATGGTGGTTCTGAATTGCTGTATTTTATACTGACTGTTCTATTTCTTCTCTCTCTCTCTCTTTCTCTCTCTCCATACTCCACCTTTCTTTCTCTCTCTTTCCTTCTTTCTTTCTCTTTCTTTTCCCCTATTCTTTCTCTCTCTCTTTCTTTTTCTTTTCCCTATTCTTTCTTTCGTTCTCTTTCTTTCTCTTTCTTTTTCCCTATTCTTTCTTTCTTTTTTCCCTATTCCTTTTTCTTTCTTTCTTTTTCTTCCTTTCTTTCTCTTTCTCACTTTATTCTTTTTTCTTTTTCTTTCTCTTATTTCTTTCTTTGTGTCTCTTTCTCATTTTTATTCTTCCTCTTTCTTGCTTGCTTTTTCTATTTCTTTCTTTCTCTCCATTCTTTCTTTCTTTTTCTCATTTTTATTCCTCTTTTTCTTCCTTCCTTCCTTCCTTCCTACCTTCCTTCTCTTTCTTCTTAACTGGGCTATCTTATCCTCATCTATCAATAGGGGATTCCTCAAGCTGTACTCCCCCCATTACCAAAGAGGCCTGCGCTTGAAAAAACCAATGGTGCCACTGCAGTCTTTAATACTGGTATTTTCCAATACCAGCAAGCTCTTGCAAACATGCAGTTGCAACAGCATACAGCCTTCCTCCCACCAGGTACGTGGCATTTCCCATATCCTTTGAAAAAGACCCAAATGAGGTCACTAGAATACTTTCCCATGGGTTAGCTAGGTTCAAGGTCTGAGGCTTTTCATTGTTAAGTATGATTAAAAAAAGGGCATGGGAAGGGCAACGTACATGGATGCCCAAAGAGACAATCATACTGCTAAACTGCAAATTCTGCATATGTTTTCTTGGAAGCAAGGTGTTGGGTGCTTTTCAGCATAATCTGAAAATCTGCATCTCTGAAGTGTGCAATCATGTTTCAAAATTGCATTTGAAATCTTTTCCTCTCTTCTCTAATCCTTCATTTTACACCTCTTATGTTGTTTTATATATACATATATATTTAACTGATGTAAGACCCCTTTGCTCAAGTGAGTTTAACACAAATAGCGCAGTGAGAATAATAGTTTCCATATGCTGAATTGTGCTAGAAAAATACTTAGTCATGAAATATTGTTATCTTATTTATTTTTCTTTACTGGCTATTATTCAAACTTTTGTCTTCAACTAAAATGCAAGATAAGGTTTGGAATAATAAATTAGCTTTACACCTTTTGAAATCGGGGTAAATATTGTAGTGATGGCCTTTCCTTTTTTAGTGGCTAATCAACAAAGGGGTCCTACACAAATATCTGTTTCATTCCTGCAAGTTAAAAGCACAACAGATTTTCATTGCTACCTTATGTTCATTTGCTAAACATTCTATGCAAAAGTGTGTGTTGGTTTCAGACATGAAGAAGGAGGATGACTGAAATTTAAAACTGAAAATATGTTAGTTGTGTAGTTTGAACATGATAGTCAACTAAAGTATCTTTGTAATCCTGCATGGGTACCATAACTAGATTATGGATTATGAGTAATAATAATAAAAGTAGCAGTAACTAAAAAAACAACAACCAGTGACATCTCTGTCCCAAGAATTAAATTAATTAATGCATATTATTTGTATTTTTAAAAAAATAATAATTTAATTTAATGTCCACTTTGAATATCATGATTCAATTTAGTCTAGCAACACTTAAATGTTAGATAACTAGGGAAGGTTATATCAGTTGACAATGTTCAAATAGTCATCATAACCATAATTTTTAATATCTTTCACTGAATTTTCTTATGTGTATAAGAATCCTAGAGGGACTGGAGGGTATCTAGAAAAAATAAATAGCATTTTATCTAATTGATTTTATTTTCAGGAATTTTTTTTTTAAATATGACTGCTTCCAGATGTGTTAAAGAGTACAACATGAACAATTCTGAGCCACGATTGCTCTGAAAATTTTGGGAATTAAATCCTAATATATCTGGGAACAATCAGAATGGGGGGAAAGTAACTAATGCTTTGATCAGATATTTCCTTGTAATAGCAGGGGTCATTTAAATAGACTAAATAGTTAATTTCCAAGTGAAGCAGATTCAAACTATGTTACTTACTTATTGATTTATGAATTTCTAGACTATGCATCTCCAAAATGATTCTGGGTAGCTTCACAAGAACAAACCATTGTCAAAAGACATTATAACAACTACCTCATTGCCCACAAATCAAAGAGCCCTGTCCAAGCACTCTGACCCAAAGCCTGGAGGAATAAGAACAACAGTTTTTTAAAGTCCATGAAGCAGGGAAGGTAGCAGCCATATGAATCTCCATCGGGAGGCTGTTCTGAATAATAGACAGTGACAGATGAAGCCTTCTTCCTGAGTCCTGTTAGATGCCATCACTTAGCTGATGGGACTCAAAGCAAAGCAGAACACACAGGATGGGCCAAAGCTGTAGGAGCCATGCAATCCTGCATTGCTGCCCCTAGACCATTAAAGGCAATCAGCACTTTATTTTTTTCTCAGAAGCCAGCTGGAAAATATTGCAGTTCACATAGTGTGGATGATGCATGGGAATAACAAACTGCTTCATTGTGGACCAAATACAGCTTCTGAGTGGTCTTCAAGAGCAACATCTGGAAAATGTTACAGTATAGATGACCTGAGAGATAGTGAAGCCATGAATGACCTAATGAAAATTGATGTCAGTTTTAGTAGGTAGCCCAGAGTGGAAACACAACCAGATGAGCTTATTCTCTACTCTATTATAAAGCTACATTAACAGAATTTTGAAAGTCTGAAGTACAAATCTCATTTACATCCTGAGAAACAAGGAAAGGAAAGGTTCTTCTGAGCCTCTTGCCCTACCCACTATCCAGCTGCTATCTCTTATCTGAGTGTTCCCTTAGTAGCACTTATTGACCCATTCTCCCAAGGTCTTTCACACATAGCATTACGAAAGAAGACCTCTTAAGCTTGACACACACATTGAACATGTTGCATGCGATTACCTTCCTGGCCATAGCTGATCAGCAGGACCTAAGAGTTCAGGAAAAGTCCAGACAGTATTCCAGCCTCAAATGGGCCATTACAACCCCATTCAGGGTCAGAGGTAAAAGGTTTCCTAGAATTGGAAGGAGAAACCTTCCTCCCTCATAATCACTTAATCTTTCTAGAGTTAAGTCTGAGACTATTCCTTTTCATCCAGACCCGAACAATTCTGAGGCACTGGGAACAAGATCTCGATAGCTGTTAGTTGTTTAGGAAACAAGATACACAACTCTTACCATTAACACATTGAGTACGTGTGTTCTTGAACTGTCTCATTTAGATATTACACAGGAAGAGTGAAAACACCAAGCCCTTGAGGCACCTTACAAATCAGAGCCGGACATTCATTCATATAATGCTAAGTTATGGTTTAATGTTATGTATTAAGCACCCTTCAAACACAGTAACAGCAATATATCTAGATTTACCCAGCCTCCGCCTGAAGCTTAAACATCTGCCAGTTAGAAAGCAAAGCTTAATGTGGCACTAGCACAGTGTTGCTTCTTTCTGCATGGACGTTAGTCATGAATTAACATATAAAAAGTACCTGTAAATCAAACTTAATATAAAACAATATGTAAAGGTCAAAATTGGACAACTGAAACCTCTCCTTATGTTATTAGAACCTACTTTTAACTTAGTAGTTTGTTTTAATCAAAATACCAACACACAGTTCAGTCTGCTTTCTCCTTGCCCTGCTCATGTAAGTCTAGTTCTAATTACCACCACCTTGCTGTTTGATTTGATTGTGCTATTGGTTACATGCCACTGTTTTCCCATAATAACCAATTTTTCCTTCTTTGTTCAAATGAGATTTTCCTAATTACACGTGTGATGGGTTGTTTTAATTCTTTTCCCTTTGCAAATCCACCTTCCTGTTGCAATGCATGATGGGCAGGCTCAATATTGTGCATGACACCCGCTACAAGTGTTGGTAGGTGCCAGCTTTGTTTCTTGATTATCTTAAACCTGTTTAGCAGCTCACAGACTTTCAAAATCCACTGCTAGGTTTTAACTTAGAGTTACTGTGCAAAATCATTTTTCTTCCCTTTCACTAACACTTGTCAATTAAATGCATTTGCTTTTTTTAATTGACACAATTTACCTAGAAGCCATTTACTTCCTACCATGATCAAGTTGTTCTATGCCCCATTTTCCCTGTCCCTTTTTATCAGTTCTGGTGGATTTTGACTGGACTTTGAGTTCCAGTGTTTTATAAAATTATTTTGTGTTTAAAACAGAAAAGGCCAGTTACACATTTTATGCAAGAAATGCAGAATTAGAGTTTTATTTCAGATATCCTAATAATATCAGAAGTTAAAATGGGAGGATTGGGAATATGGTTATCCTAAGATTTTCAAACTATTAATGAGAGTCCTATTTGTAGTTTCTTGGGTCTAAAATGAAATAGTTAAACTTTATTGTATTGACTTTGGTAATTCAGTGGTAATAAGCATTTTTCCCTTCCCTTTTCTCCTTTCCTTTTGTCTTTTATCTTTGTCCCCACCCCGCTCTCTGGAATGTTGCCCCGCTTTGCGCTGTGGTTGCATGTCCTTTTCGCTGGTGGCGGTATCTCGCCCCATGGCTATTCTGCTGATATAAATACCATACTTGACCATTTTACCACCTCTTGCCATGGTTTCCCATACTGCTACACTCTTCTGTATGTTTGCTTATATGGTTTTCCTTCCAAAAGTTCCCATGGTGCACGGCGCTACGCCCGCCACTGTGTCTGCAGCAACAACATCTGCCACAAGCGTCCCCTTCGCTGCAACTGCCACAGCCAACCAGGTTTGCTAATTTACAGCTTTGTTTCTTAAACATAACTCAGAATCGGTGCTTTTAAGGAGCATGGGGATTTCTTTTATTATTTTTGGTTTTTTGGTTGTGGTTTTTGTTTTGTTTTGTTTTGGTTTTTTTGTTCATTGGTTTATACTTCTTGTTGGCCTACACATTCTCTTTAGATCTGCAGCATAGCTTAATTGGGCTTCTGTCCCCACTCTCCAATAAGACTTTCCTGAATTGATCAACATATGACAAATCATTTGCCTTTGTCCCCCATGTCCACGTTTATTGTTACAATAACAGATGTATAGAAAGAAAATATGAAAATATCAGATCACAATTACTTTTTTCCTATGTAGAATGGTAAACTTTTTGCAAACAAAGACAACATCAAATCTAGCAATAGAAAACTAGGAAAAACTCAAAGAGTAGGCAGACTAGGACAAAGAAATTGACACAGCCCAAAAAAACTAAGTTTGGTTTAAATTTAATAGAGATTTAATTTAAATAGCTATATACACGCACATTTACATGCATACATAGTCATACACATATGCATATGTCCATTATGTATATACACTTTATTTTGTACTAAAATTATATTTCAGTGGCAAGTTTTGGAAGAATTTGAGAATTCTGTTCTAGAGCCAACAGTAAAACAAGCTTGATATAGCACAAAGTACCACAGGATGTTCTAAGTTCATTTATGCTGTATACTTAAGCTACAAATGCTAACTATTTAAAGTAGGCCAGTATTATTTTCTGCAAAATGATGGCCAAAGGAGAAAGGCCCTGGCTTGGCTGAGGTCTTCAGAGAAACACATGACAAGAAAGTAAATAAATATTGAGAAGACTCTTCCGACATGCGATTATCGAGATTGCATAAATGCTGGGTGGTGATGATGCTTGAAAGCTTTGGAAATATGAAAATTAAGTTTTGGAAATTTGAATGTTGCTATTATCGACTTAGTAGGCCAGGTCTCAAAGTTACAACTCTTCCGTCGTAAACTTCCAGAGCATTAAAGTTAATATACAAAATTGTTGAACTTGGGGAGTTAAAATGATATTCTACTTTATAAAGAACACCAAGTACAAGAAATCAATATCTGAATGAGTAAGAATCTCTAATCATCCTACTGTTGACATAAGGCCCAGCATCCCCAAACATGGTCATGCTGGCTACAGCTGCTGGCAGTTGTATTTTAGTAGTATTTTCAGAATGCTGCTGGAAAATAGGAAAGACAATCCACAAGCAAGGAAAAGTAAGCCCAAAAGCAACCCAACTTGGCCAGATTGCCTATTATGATCTTATTACACATTTTTGCTTATGACACAGGATAGCTTAAAATTGATTCACTAATACAAGTTTGTTGCCCCAACCAGACACAATAAAATGTTCTGGGACATCCACACTGAACAGGAATTTGGGGACTGATTAATTGATATACCGTGTTTCCCCGAAAATACGACAAGGTCTTATTTTCTTTTTACTTACAAAATATGGCCTTGGGCTTATTATAGGGGAGGGCTTATGGTTTTGGGGTTGCCGGGCGGCTTGTCTTGCGAAATGGCTCCCGAAGAGCTGGGCACAGCCTCAGTGGCGAAGAAGCCATGAGGTGACCAAGTTCACAAGCAACCGCCCGGAAACCCCTCTGTAGACAGAAAGTCTTCCAGCAGCCAGCCCACAACCATAGAGCGCACTCCTAGAGCGGCCGCTGCTGGAAGACTCAGCAGCCAAGGTTTGGAGTTTGGAACCGGAGAAGACATTATGCTTAGAGTGCCGCGGCTGCGGCTGCAGGGAGAGCTGGGCCCCGACATGTTGAGACTAGGAGGCATGCCTGCTGGAGGCGGAACAGGCGCTCGCACAACCCCTTTCTCCAGCCGGGCAGAGCTCCATGCACTAACCTAGCGGGTATCCCTAATGTGCCAAGCTGCGGGAGCTGGGGAGCGGGCAGAGCGCCATGTGGCTTGGCACCTTAGTGATACCTCCTAGGTCAGTGAATGGCGCTCTGCCGGGTTGGAGAGGGGGTTTGCCGAGCGGTTGCTCGTGATCTTGTCACCTCATGGCTACTTCACCCCTGAGGCTCTGCTCTGCTCTTCGGGAGCCAGTTTGCAAGGGAGTAGCTGCCCGGCAACTCCCCCCTCCGGCCAGGCAGAACGCCACTCCCCAACCTAGAGGTATCCCAAAGGTGCCAAGCAATGTGAGCGCCTTTCTCCCCCCCGGCTCCTGTGGCTTGGCGCCTTCAGGATACCGCTATGCTGGTGAGCGGTGCTCTGCCTGGCCGGAGGGGGCAGTTGTCCAGGGGGTTTATTTTCGGAGGTGGGCTTATATTTTTGCCCACACAAAAAATGTGGCAAGGCTTTAGTTTCTGGACAGGTCGTATTTTCAGGGAAACACGGTAAATAGTCCTCGACTTACAGCCACAAGTGGAGCTGGAATTTTCATCACAAGTCTTTGTGGCCACGTCCAATTGAACCCTATTTTACAACAATTTTTATAGCAGTTGTTAAGTGAATTCAGCTTTCCCTTTGAGCGTTTTTTTTCTAGAAATCAGCAAAAGTTACAAATAGTGATCACATGACCTTAAGACACAGCCAGTTGTCAATACAAGCCACTTGCCAAGCATCCAAATTGTGAGTGTCAAAGAATCACAGTTTTATCTTGATGGCTAAACGACTGATGGAGAGCAACCATCAGATTGTCATGTTTTCATATATAAAGACAACTGTAGATATATCTACTTTCCACTTTTGGTAAGTCAAGATAACCATTTCCCATTATGGACAGATCAAGATAACCACATTTTCACATTATGGTGATTGTACATAATGCCAATAACAAAAGGGTCAAGGTAAAAGCACATTTCAGATATGCCATATCTTTGAATAGTAATAGTTAAAAACATACTTACTATCTTCTTTACAGTATAGCAACTTGATGTTTAATATACAACAAAGAAAAGTGTTACTAGCATAGTATACCAAGGAGTCCTGGATGCAATGGTGGGATTCAGCCAGTTCACACCTATTCGGGAAAACCAGTTGTTAATTTTCTAAGCAGTTTAAAGAACCAGTTATTGGAAGAAATCTCCTTTTGGTTCTCCCCCCCCCCCCCCACTTTACAGGGCTAATCCTGTAAGGAAGGCAGGAAGGAAAAATTCTGGTGTTGTTTCTAGCCTAATCTTTATTGCCCTGCTTACAGAAACTGCCTCTCTGGTTAACCCTTATTACATTGTAACAGCTAAGGCGGAACGCCCATCGACCTGAATGATGTTGAGTTGGCGACGGTCACATGACCACCGAGCGATGCCTACCCAGCTGGTCATTAGGGCAGAGAACCAGTTGTTAAATTATTTGAATCCCACCACTGCCTGGATGTATTCATTAGGCATTAATAATGAAAAGTTTAGTCACCAGACATGTTATTTTTCATAGGGGAAGGAAAGAAGGGAGAAAAGGATATTTTTTTCTATATTTTTAGAAAGGCTTCTCCTGTACAGATTCTGGAGGTTTTGTTTTTGTTGTACAATTTGATCATTTCATGCATATTTCTCTGGATCCTCATAATGCGCTCCAGTCAAGTTTTGTAACCTATTCTTTGTATATACATATATAAGCAATATATGTATATAATACATGAGCAATGCTGACATGATGCAATGCCACCAAATGCAATGTTCATGCATGCATAAGTACTTGAGACCTGGGCCCTTCCTCTTTACTGACTGGTGCTGAAGCTCCTTGGTATGTTTTGACAGCACTACTCTTGAAGCTTCTAGACAGCTGGATCCAACATCTCTTTCTGCTGCAGTAGCAAACCAATGGTATGAGAAGCTTCATTACACTTCGGACACATTTATGTGCAAAAAGAGAATTTGGAAATGCATGGATTAGTCTTCCCCAATCTGGGGCCTGTCATATTTTTGAGATTCCTATTCTTCTACCTGCTGGGGAATTAACACCCAGTGCATCTGGACAATATTGGAGCCAAATTGGAGAAGGCTACTATTGAATATAGTTAAAGAATATTAGGGATTGTGTAGAAAAATAAATTGGTCTGATTTAGAAGAGTTTGTTTACTTTTGGAACTTCTGCGCTCTAGTAATAGAAGCCATCAGTAAGTAAGTTAACTATGTAGTAGAAGCTGTTCTGAGCCTCTCTTTTTATGACTACTGTTTTTTTATCCTATCTGTTTTACATTTAACTTTTTCATGCAAATGCCTGTTAACTACTATCCGCTTAAGAATAAGCGGGTTACATGTATTTCTATATTCAGGGATTAGAGTGAATATTATAATACTTCTTATCAGACTGTGCCCAAAAGTTGTTGAGATAATTTTAGAATTAGCTTAAACCACCAATTAGATTAATAAAGTAAAAATGTTTAGTAATTATAGAGCAATCAAGAAAAATCCTCCTGTAACAACACTTAAAGAGTAGCATCAATTATATCAGTCTCCATAACGGAAGTTCTAAATTTCATCCCCCTCTACTGCTAACAAACATTTTTAACAACAAAAATTGTTTTATTTGGTAGTTGTATATAATCGAGAGCTGGACTAAATATGTCAGTTATGAAAGTACTTTGTACTTTTGCCTTACTAATTTTCTTAGATTGATTTTGAGGGGAATCTGTTATAAACAGTAGATAGTCTTTCTCCAATTTCAGTGAGTCTGGGGATTATATTGCAAATCTTTTCATTGTAAAACCATATGAACAAACATTTCAAATCCATAGACAACAAAAAGAAGAAACTAAATGGATAACTTACGCAACAACAGAAAATGTTATTATGGATAGTCAAGTGTTTAGATTGTCTGACCATCCCCTAGGGAAAATTTGTAAAAAGTACTGTAGTCAAGGTCCCAGGGCTGCATTCTTGTGAGCCCTTCACTTGAATTTCAGTTCTTTTTAAACAATCAATGACATCAGTTACTGTTATAATTATAATAATAATCTTAATTTTTCAATGAGTATGAAAAATGCACAGCCCGAGAGTTTGCTTCTGTAGCCAATTGTTAAAATCAGAAAATGGAAACAACCCTAGTTCATACAATCTCTGTGTAGGCCAACAAAAAGGGTGCCTGAAATGACTGGACTGCATGAATGTTTAACTGTAAATGTATCTTTCTTTTAAACAGCCAATAATGGATGATATCCTACTTCACTGAATGTACTCATTTAAATTGCTACCTAGGTTTCTGTTAACATAAATTACATAACTCAGAACTCTGCAGTTTTTCATTTGACGTCCTATTATATTATATCAATTAAAGTTTATATTTTAATAGATTCCCATAATATCTGCCGAACATCTGACTAGCCACAAGTATGTTACACAGATGTAGACACTTAATCATCAAACAGTAAGTATCTTAAGTGCATATTACTGTACTTTGATACTTTTGAGAGGATTTGCATTCCATTGTCCTTGTACATGATTGTCAGTGATTGTGTATGTACCTTTCTGTCTCTGTAAAATTGGTTGCCTGCTGTATTACACTTACCTTTTATATTTTCTGTATAAAAGAAGATTCAGATTGAGCTGAATGATACAAAAACACTTGAAACTAATTAATTTTAACAGTTGACATCTCAGAAAATATAGGAGGTTAAACTGATGTTCCCTGACATTGTTTTATACACTTACTCAAACATACAATACAATACAATAGCAGAGTTGGAAGGGACCTTGGAGGTCTTCTAGTCCAACCCCCTGCCTAGGCAGGAAACCCTATACCATTTCAGACAAATGGCTATCTAACATCTTCTTAAAGACTTCCAGTGTTGGGGCATTCACAACTTCTGAAGGCACATCAATACATCTGTATTCAAGTGGCAAAACAAATATATCTACATATGAGTTCAGCCCTCATTTTTTATCGACAGTTTTATACAAAATGAAGGAAATATATCCCTGATTGTTCCATGCAATCTGAAGGGAGAACACTATGGTATTTGTTGATGGAAGAATCTAAAAAGAGCATTAGACAAATCTAGTGAGATTTTTGCTATTTATTCCTGCTGGTTACAAAAACCATGTGATCCTCAATAATATTTGCTAGCCAGTAACACAAAATAGATTTTTTTATTCATGTCCTGCTTATACTGCAGGAAGGATCTGATCAGGGAGGCTCTTTTATGTTCTTAAAAACATGCTATCATGTGATGCCTATTTTTTTACATTTTATTTTTAGTTGACCCAATATCCAGAGTACGTGAATAAGCACTCTGAAAGATTTTTTTTAAAGACTCGATATAAAATGTTAACACGTGGATAAAGGACATACCATAATGAGTGGGTCATTCATGTATATAGTCAGCCAATGGGCCACCTATCCCCATGATGTTTTAATAGAAAAATATGAAGAAATTGCATTCAACAATGTTTTGTAATGAGAATATTACGCAGATGCTGCTGCAGTTAGTCACAAGTACTATAAAGTTCATATTTCACTGCCAATTTAGTTTTATCTGGGGGAAACAATCATAAACTCCTTCCTATTCAGAAGGATATTTTAAATTAATTTGATTATGTGCCTTGACGTTTAGCAACTACTTAAAAAGACTTCTCTAGAATTATCTGTGTTCTCCTGGTCCTTCGGATCTTTCAATATTCTTCCCTATATTTATTTTATTTATTTATTTTGTTTTATTTGTCAACAAGTACAAGGAAACAAGTATGAAAGCACATGAAAAATGACACAAATAAATGGACATAAATAAGCAAAACATAGTTATAAACACATTAAAAAGAGTATATATAAATGGGACAGTTGGACAGGGACGGTAGGCACATTAGTGCGCTTATGCATGCTCCCTTATGGACCTCTTAAGAAATGTGTAAGGTCCACGGTAGACAGTTTAAGGTAAAAGGTATGGGGATTAGAGGAACTAACAACAGGATCAGGTAGGGTGTTCAACACATTTACTACTCTATTCCTGCAATCAATTTTCCCGCAATCAAGATTAGAACGGATTACATTAATTGAGTTTATCCATCTTGCTGATGGCCTTCTTCTCTTTCTTCTATCTTTCCCAGTATTCTCAATGGGACGTGGTCTTCACAAAGAGCTTCCAAATATATGTTTATTTAAATAATTGGCTTTTGACTGAATATTTCTGTTACATTGAATTGTCATTATTTTAATGTAATACTTGTTTAAGATTATTATTTTTTTAAAAAAAAGTCTCCTTGTTTTTCTAGATCATATGACAGAGAAGAGGACAGCGTGGTTGAGTGAAGAATCAGGACAGGTCATTAGCCATAATGTATATACCGTAAAATAACAGCACCCAAATTTCCTCAGCAGTAAGACATCCACATATTGCATGTTAACAAGATGAAATGACAACTTGGAAATTCACTGCACACTGTTGCCTATATACTTTGTACATTGAATAGATATTTGTGCTGGGGTGATCATATTGTCTAAAGCAGCCTTCCCTAACTTGGTGCCCTCCAGTTGCGTTGATCTATACATCTGGATTGCATCCTGGAAGTTGTAGACCCAAGAAAGCTAAAGGGCATCACGTTGGAGAATGTTAGTCTAAAGACTACAGCATTGTCCATCTTTTCTAGCACACAAGTATGCAATGCATACCCAGCTGACGTATGCATTGGTAGACTCTTTTCCTACATAATCATGTACGTCATTTTGAAAAGACAGACTGTGATGTAGCCATAGATCTATAATGTATTGGTACGTCTGTAGACCAAGATATAATTTTTAAAGTAAGTTTATTATCTCAAGGTTTACAAATAACAAAAGGTGCACCTTGTATTTAAAATTGCCATTATAGAAGAGACCGTGCATGCACAGTATAATTTTTTTCCTTTTTTGTTTTAAGAGTAATATTTTTAAATGTAATAGATTGTAAGAAGTGGTAAAAGAGGTATCTGACAGAGATGAATGTGCCAAGTAAAACCACAACTGTGTATATTTTTAAAGCACATCAATGGCTTTAAGTACCGTGTTGTTAAAGATTTTCATGAAGTGCCATAGACTGTAATCAAAGTAGAGTATTATTTCTTCAGTGTTACTTTAAGAGCCACATTTTTGCTTGTTTTGCTAGTAGGTAATCAGTCAAAGGGCACCCTTCCGTTTCAAACCAAAGCTGTCTCAGAAATGGCCACCTCAGTTAAAAATAGACAGCACATTTTTTTTCTTATTTTTTTAAAAGCAAAAACAAGAGTAGATATATGGATCATTCCTACACATACTGGATATATAAAGCTATAAATTATTATAAACCATTGTAGTTGTAATAGTTTTGCAAAGTATACTGTATAACAAACAATATTTTTAAAAAAGGGAAGAGCCATTTCTGAGACAATATTAGAAAAAGTCTAAATAATTTTATTTTGCTTCAATTTTTTAACCTCTGTCAAAAAGTCCAAGAGACTCTAAACGTGTTGAAGGAGATGGGTTTTGCTTTTCTGATCCAATGCATCACTTCAAAGTCACACACTTAAAAAAAAAATAGTGACTCTAAATCATGGGAAAAGCACTGACATCAGATGCCTGATTAAAAAGAAAACCAAAATAATCAACAATCAATGAAAATGTTAATTAGAGTAGGCGCTGGGTGGGTTAACTATCGGGTGAGTTTTATATGTGATTTCTTCTGTTGAGATTTAACTGCTTTATAGCCTTAGAAAGCCTTTACAAAATGAAACAAAAAAATAGATGTGCATTCAAGTTTTTAAGATGGATTCATCCAAAGGAAATCCTTTGTGTGGTTTGGATGTTGCAGTTAGTAAAGGATATATTTTGCTCTGTTAAGCAAAGCTCGAGGTGGGAGCCAGGTTTCTGGTAGCGTCGCGTAGAATGGGAGAGGTGAGGGTTCGGTTCTAGAATTCTCCATACTTCCAAGTTTACTTGCAAGTTTTTATGCTTGAGAGATGCTTTCTAGTTAAAAAAAAAGAATGATGTGTTGATTTTACTGATTGTACTGTACATCTATTAAAGCCTTAGATTATTACATTACGGGTTAAAACCCATACCAATGTAATTTCAATCGTGTTAAGAAAGTATAGGTGACTTCACATGTTATTGTAGTTTACTTACATTTAGAGAATATGACTTATTTTTCCTTGTTAAAATGGTAGTTTTTATTTCGTACATTTATTAGATCATTTTCATTTTCTATTACCAGATGAATGCCATTTAAGTTTATAGAATTTTGTTTTATTAGATTTTACTGATGAATTTTTTTCAAAATATGAAAAAGAATTAAAAATATTTTTTCTTCATAGCATATGCAGTTTTGAATTTACATGTAGTGTCATGAATATTCGTATTCTTGTTAACTAAATGATTTATATTTTACTGATTTAATATTACAATGTAAGAATATCAGTCATTGTTAGTTCTTGTCTAGTTTTCATTAAAAGAACAAAGATCTTTTATATGGATATCTTATATAATCATTGTTAAGTGAGAAGTTAAGTTGTTGCTATTGAAATGATCCTGGCAGACAACTGAGTAATATTTTGATGATTTATTTTGTTTGTAATTAATTATAAAAGAAAAAATCTAGTTCTTAGATATTAGAATAAAATTTATTTTCTACTGTATCCATTTCAAATGTTAAAATATTGTTTAAATATTTTTTGAAATCCCTGAATATCAGGCCTTCTTATAAATAAGCTGCATAATCAGTAGATCAAGGGACTTTTTTGTTGATAATCCAAATACTCAAAAAGTTTACGTATAACAAGAATTATAATAAGTGTGAGTGCTTGTGCATACTCTTGAGGGATGATTATGCTGCAATTTAGCATGTGGGAAAGTATAGAGAGAAGGTTGACCTTTTGCACTTCTGTATATAGTCAAATAAAAAAATAAATAAAGAGAGAAACCTGTATAATAGTAAGATCTTATTTTGAATAAAAATGTCTATAAATACAAGGAGTTTTGTTAAGGCTTATAAAAATGACAGGCTGAACAAAATTGCTTGCAAAAAAAGTGGCACAGAATTAGCACTCCATACCCCTTTGAAAAAGTGGCTTTGCTTTATGTGAACAGCTTCTAGTTTGCCAGGATTCTTTCAGCTGGAAAGATTGGCCATTCTTCTCATGACTAACAAAAGCTGCACTGGTCTAAATCTGCCTGAAGATCATTTCTGATGAGATAAGAAAAATAAAAATTATTTTTTTAAAAATGAAATTTCAGAAAAACAGGTACTTCCAACCATTAAAGGTAAATCATGGATCTAATATGTCTTACATTACTCAAAACAACTACTGCATGTTTCAAGTATCAAGGAGAGAGAGAGAGAGAGAAAAAGAAAATATAAATAGATATAAAATATATATTCTATTCAAACCAATTTCTGAAAAATTTCAGTAGTTTTATTATTCACACACTAGCGCAAACACACACATACACAGAGAAAGTGATATTGACTTTCACATGCACACTAAAGAAGTTTAAAAATGTCAACAGGCAAACCAAAACAGAACCATCATAGCTGTAGTTGTTATGTAATTATTTTTTATTGCTGTAGTGATCCGGTTCTTTTAGCAGGTGAAAAAAAACAAACCCCACCCTTTCAAATTTACCATTTTTAACCTAAAGCACTTGACAAACCATGTACTACATGAAGCCAAAGTGAGGGGGGAGGGAACCAATGATTGGATCTATTCTGTCTCATAATTCATATTGATGAATTAGTACATGTTGCACTTCCTTGCAACCCTATAACTTTCATCTGCTGAAAGGACAGGTGTGCTTGGTTTTTACTATTATGTAATCACAGACTTAAATTTGCTTGGTAGTTGCTCCAACTTATGTACTCTGTCCTGGGCTGCAATTTGTTTTTATGCTTATTTTATTATTACTGCTATAGCTGTATGAAAAAAAAAATAAAGTTAAATTGCCCTAATAAAATTTCTTTTAATTATCTTTCTTTCTCTTTCCAAGTTTGGGAGAAGAGGGTTTCATTGTTGTCATTCTCATTTGTGGTTGGGACAAGGGAGGGCATGATCTCTACTGGTACAGCTCATTGTCTAAAGACTGACATCTAGTTTATGGAATAAGGTAAAGGTTCCCCTCGCACATATGTGCTAGTCATTCCCAACTCTAGGGGGCGGTGCTCATCTCAGTTTCAAAGCCAAAGAGCCAGCACTGTCCAAAGATGTCTCCGTAGTCATGTGGCCGGCATGACTAAACGCCAAAGGTGTATGGAACGCTGTTACCTTCCCACCAAAGGTGGTTCCTATTTTTTCTACTTGCATTTTTACATGCTTTCAAACAGCTAGGTTGGCAGAAGCTGGGACAAGTAACAAGAGGTCATTCCATTTATGGAATTCACATCTACAAATCTGATGCTAACACTCACAAAGTGAAGAACCACACATGTTTCAATTACTCGCTAGTCAGTTGTTTTCCTCTGAATATGACTGAATTCACCGAAAAGTGATCCAAGTGATCCATCCATTACTAATGTGTGAACCTAAATCTATTAACTGAGCTTGCGATCTACAGAAGTGATGCAGGAGCCCTAGTGAACTCATGGGCATTCATAAAATAGTTGCCATAAAATTATGATATCTTATTTCTAATTAATTTCAAACTTAGGTGATAAAATGAAGTAGTTATTATTAGATAACGTGGCCCGTTAGGTTATGGTTTCAGAGAGATTTCCTTACCCTTACAGAGAAACACAATGACCATAAGTGGGCAAAACAACAACAACACTGGGAGCAAGAGTGACTTCAGACTTCTTGCCATTGACTTTCCTTGTAGGAAATAGTTGGGGGTGTTTGAAATGGTGATCATTTAACCACAACTTTGGCCAAATTTCAAACCACAGGAGTGAGTTGTTAAGTAATTAAGCTCTCCGTTAGAACAGCGAGTATGCAGAGAAGCGTAATGAGAGTGATATGGAATAACACGCACAAACCAGCATAGAGAGACACTGAATAGTATAAAAATATAGTAGTTTACTATGTAGAAATAAAGAAGTATTCAGAGTCCGGTTATCAGTCCAAGTCATAAATGGTTCAATAATTCAGTTATCAATATTCTCAGTTTAACACATAAAATATAGCTAAACAGTAGCAAACCACAATACATCAAAATACATCTGATCAACTTCTAACAAAACAGAGCTAACAGCCATTCTGGCTCCCTCTTATAGCCCAAGGTCGTTCTTTGTCTCTGCACCTCTGCACCTGACCGGAACTAGATGGGTGGAAATGTCAGCGTGGCAGAGCAAGATTGGACCATGTGATGGACTTGTGGGTGTGGGGACAAGATCATGAACTTTCAACTGGGTGGAAACCCAGGAAGCTTTGAGATTCGGGTTAATGTCAGCGTTCCAAATATCATCCAGAATTAAATCAGAGTTCAAGACATAACTTTCATCAGAGTTCCAATTTAATAAGACAGACATGTTGGTACATCTGTGGAAACCCAAATCTAAAAGTTTCCTGGGTTTCCACCCAGTTGAAAGTTCATGATCTTGTCCCCACACCCACAAGTCCATCACATGGTCCAATCTTGCTCTGCCACTCTGGCATTTCCACCCATCTAGTTCCGATCAGGTGCAGACGTGCAGAGACAAAGAACGACCTTGGGCTTCTAGAAAGGAATGTTCTATTATGACAACAACACATTCTACAGTTCCACTCCTTACTATTTCCCCTCCCAATTACTACACTAATGAAACAGCATAGTAAAATAATAGAGAACGTGGCAGGCCAAAGATCCAAAAAGGAATATAACTGCAGGCCTGACATTGTTTCATCTCTATTTCTTCCTGTTACATGCTTCTGCTGAATGAAAGAATAAATACCACTTTTCTTGGGTAATGGGGAAGAACCAGGTGGGATCCAATGTTTGCAAGTATAAAACCCATTTGCTCAATAGAACGTTTTATTTGTTCTGCTCTCTAGCCATCCATGAAACCTCAAACTCTACTGAATCCTCAATAGATTCTGAGAGTGCTCAAAAGCAACAGATGGAGTGTAACCACCGTTCTAGTTCTTCTACTGGAAAAGATTAATGTGCTGCTTCTTTATAAGCCATGTATAGGAGTTAATCTGTGGCTATATTCTCATAGCAGATACAGATAGTAAGTACAAATAGTCCTCAACTTACAACCCTAACTGAACCCCAAATGTCCATTGCTAAGTGAGACAGTTTTAAAGTGAGTTATGCCCAAACCTATATTGGACTTGCAGGTGATAAGTTAGAAACACTTTTGCAAAATGAATCTAGATTCCCCCCCCCCTTGACTTTGCCTGTCAAGGTGGAGCTGGCAGCAGATTCAGACAGTGAGGTTGGGGAGGAACATGGGCCAGTCCTGGAGTCTGTGGAAGGCTCTGATGAGGGCTCTGTGTCAGAGGCAGAGAGGGGGCCAGAGCTGTATGCCAGTTATTAGCTGCCTTCAGAGTCAGACATCAGTGAGGCAGATGAACAGCTGGAGCCTGTTCCCAGTGTGCGCATGCACAGAGTTGCCAAGCGAAGGGAACAGCTAAAGAACAGGAGTCAACTTGGGAGTAAGGCCACAGATGGATGATGAATGGCCCCTCCCAGAGCAAATAAAAGTGAAAGGGGAGTGAAGTTGCAGAAGACAATTAGTTCGCTTAATTGGCCTGTGACTCTCCAAAACTCCTTGACAAGTTTTTCAGATATCGGCCTGTAAGCGCTCTATGCCAGATAAGCCCTCTGTGTGTAAATCCTCCCTTGAAAGGCTGCTGTATGTGAATGAGCAGAATTCACAGTAAATTAATGAAGGGGTTTTTGTTGGGACCATGAGTTTGCTTCCTGCTCTTGGGAAGTCTAAGTCAGAACAACCAGAATGGCAAGCCATGAAACCAACTTGCGCCCTTTGAATGAATTCTGAAGTTTCTCAAGAAAGCTTTAAAGATTTGGCTTTTTCAATTGGCCCCAAGACATGATAAATTGTGATCCTAATTGGGGGTTTCTGTTTTGCATTTTTGTTTCCTTTCTGATGTGAGTGATTTATATTTTTCTTAGTATTGGCTATGTTTATGTCTGTTTTAAATTGTTTCCTATCTTTGTACATCATCATCTATTGCTTCAGCAATTGAGGCAACTGATAAACAAACAATACTCTATAAGCAATTTATTCTTGTTCCCATGATAACAGAATTGTGTGCTAACATTATTTATTTCTACAACACTATCCATTTATACCAGGACTGGGACTTCAAAACATACCGAGAAGCATGCTCTACTGGGCATAGTGTTGTATTGTTATGAATATAGCATAATGTCTGAATAAACACATAGAAGATTATGGTCTGTTAGAGCAATAAACCAACAAAAATATTTCTCCTTAAAAACAATTACCATTTTTTTTGTTTAGTTTAGTCATCAACTATTATCATTTCCCAGAATCTGTTGTAACAGATTTTTTAGAAAAGAGCTTAAAAGTTACCTATTACTGTTATGTTCTAATCCAGGGGTGTCCAAACTTGGGAACTTTAAGACTTGTGGACTTCAACTCCCAGAATTCCCCAGCCAGCCATGCTGGTTGGGGAATTCTGGGAGTTGAAGTCCACAAGTCTTAAAGTTCCCAAGTTTGGACACCCCTGTTCTAATCTAATCATGTAAATGTAGTGCTGGAGTCCGAATTCTCCTGGTCCTCTAGGTAGGGCCACCGGTCCACACTGGTCCCTCACTGAGGCACTTCTACTGGCCTGGGTCATGTAGTAGAGTGGTGGTAGTCCTCAACTTATGACCACCATTGAGCCCAAAATTTATGTTAAGTGAGAACATTGTTAAGTGAGTTTGCTCCATTTTACAACTTTTCTCACCACATCTGTTAAGTGAATCACTGCAGTTCTTAAATTAGTAACACAGTTATTAAGTGAATCTGATTTCTTCATTGACTTTGCTTGTCAAAAGGTCATAAAACGGGATTGTGTGACCTCCCCAGGCCACTGCAATGTCATAAATGTGAGTCCTCAACCATGTGACCATGTGGATGCTGCAATGGTCATTAGTGTGAAAAATAGTCATGTCCCTTTTTCAGAGCTGATGTAACTTTGAACCATCACTAAATGAAGTGCTGTAAATCGAGAACCACCTGTATTACATACAGCAATCCTAGCTTGGTCTTTACTGGATAGATATAAAATTGAAATTTAAAACAGACGTCTTCCCATTATTCATTCCATGAATATCCACCAGACAGTCATAATTTCTGTTTCAGTTAAATTTCTGGTTATTATAAATCTACTGTTTGTGAGCAACAGTACTGAAGTTGCTTACCATTGCTTCTCAGAGTGCTTTCTCACTTTCTAGTCCAGGTGTGTCAAACTCGATTTGTTGAGGGCTGCATCAGGATTGTGTTTGACTACAGGGGACTGGGTTTGGGGGTGGCCAGGGTGGGTGGAGCCACCTTGACAACACTTGTTAAGGTTCTGCTTTTGACCGTGATGGCCTCCTGCAGTCCTTTGCAAGCAAATGTGTTCCGTTTTTGGTCACAATGGCCTCCTGCAGCCATATGCCAGCGAAAATGGAGCCTGAAAGCCCATGTGCAGTCAGCCCAGGCTGTTTTCAGCTGCAACAGCCTCCTGCAGTCCTCTACCAGTGAAAATGGAGCCTGGATGGGCTGTGTGTGGCGTTCCCCAGCTCTGTTTTCACTGGCAGAGAGCTGCAGGAGACCTTTGCAGCCAAAAACAGAAGGAAGGGCCACACCTTTCTAAGTAGAGGCACCATGGGCCAGTCCTTCACTAAGCACCTGTGGGCCAGAGCCGTCCCAGGGGCCTTGAGTTTGATACCCCTTTTCTAGTCTATAGCCTTCATCTCTCATCCACGACTTAACTAGGCCTCCTCCTTATATTTGAAGCTCAGACTATGTCAACCACCCCTGAGAATTCTTTTCTTGTACTTTCTTCCCTTATTTGTACAATCCACATAATCCTTTGATTTTATATATCTGTATCTAGAGCACCACAACACTTACTAAAAATAATCATCATCATCATATAGTCAAAGTTAAATTGTTTGAAAGTGCTTTCTTAAAAATGTAATGAGGTACAATAGTTACTTTTTCTTCTTCCTGTATTCCACACAAACACATGGAGACACCCACACACTGACACACAGATTGCCTTAAAACATAAGCACATTCACACAGGCATTGAAGAGTGACTTGATGCAACACTCTGCTCCAGCAGATGTCAGTATTGGAATGTGGTGAGAATCAGAAATCCATTATTTGAGTAAGGGAGAGAGAAAATTCCTTATCAAGAAGAAAATGATGTATTCATGGAAATCCTTGATTTAGAAAATTTGGAGTGCTATGGCAAAATTGAAACCTAGTTATGGTTCTTCAAAATAAGAACCCAAAGAAAAGAAGAAATAAACTCCATGTTTGTGTATAAAGAGTTAATTGCTTTGATCCCCCCCCCCCATAATACTATATGCAATATAATGGGTAAACCATACCCCAAGACATGTATGCCTGCTTACTGTGCTGTTCAAATTTTTGTTGATGGCAGTCCCTCTATTATTAAATCAGAATAGATATTTAGGTAAGATACTTCCAGGTAGAAGAGGGATCTGAAAAGTAGGTCATTTGGTGTAACCTCACACTGCCTGATGTTCTTTCTAATGACACTAATGTATTGTTTATTGCCTTCAAAACTGTCCCTGTGATATTTATATGTGATATACTATTTATATATGACATGCACCATAGTGGGCTTTTTGTGCCTATTCTTTAGCTTCACAGGCACCTGGATCGGAACCATCTGAACAAGACCAAGGATCAACATGCATCTAAAATCTAAGGAACCAAGGCAGTCCTCACCTATTGTTCCCCAATAAAGTCAAAAGAACATATTAATTTCAAATATGGAAAACTGAACAAAAAGTAACTTATTAAATAGGCAACCAGTCTGATCAGTGCCATTCCTTAGTTTTTATTGTTTTGATTTCTGAACTTAAATTGTCAGGGCATCTGTATGTGTGTGCATGTGTATGTATATGTATACACATATGCACCTATACAGAAATACTGTACCCCCAGAGATATGCTCCATGTGTAATTATAGGTTTTCATAGACTTGAACACATTTTCCCCCACAAAGAAAGTCAGGTGTACTGCGCAGTGAACCTGCAGTCAAATCATGTATGTGTGTGTGTGTGTGTGTTTTGGCAGACTGCAAAATGACTTGGGACAAGAAGCACTCAGGGGAATCAAAAGGTTGGGAATAATTGTTTCTTTAGCCTGCAGCACTCCCAGTCATTCTCTGTGAGCTTAAACATTATGGAAGGTGGTGCAGTTTTACTTCCCTGGTTTCCACCTCATTCAGTTATTCCTTTCTTCTGCCCCACCCTCACCAAACCAGCATAGACTGCCTGCATCTTGCTCTGCTATTAGCAAAGCTTGCCTCCAGAAGTTGTGAATGCCACAACACTGGAACTTTTTAAGAAGAGATTGGAGGACAATTTGTCTGAAATTGTATTGGGTTTCCTGCCTGAGCAGGGAGTTGGACTAGAAGACCTCCAAGGTCCCTTCCAATTCTGTTCTTCTTCCCCAGTACTGCTGCTCGATCACAGATGCACTACTAGAAATGACTTGGAATACAATCAAAGATTATCAACTTTATATTTCTTGCATACAGCCACAAGTATTTGAATATTTGAAGTAGGAGGAAGTGGACAGGGAGCTCAATGGTAAAAGTGCAGCCACCTGTGGGCTAGATCCCTTTGATAAAGCCCCTTTGAGTTTCTAGGAAGGGAATGGATGAGTGAATGTAAGGATTGCTAAATGCTTCTTTCAAAGAGAGGGGGTCTGCTTCCTATATCAAACCGGAAAGTACCTGCTAACAGTACAAAATAAATATAGCAGAATCATACTTATGCTGAAGTGCTATGGTATATTTGCTGCCAATAGATTAGGGGAGTTCAAAGGGCCACCCACTGTTTACTAAGTCTGCATTACTATTACTATTACAATACAATACAATAGCAGAGTTGGAAGGGACCTTGGAGATCTTCTAGTCCAACCCCCTGCCTAGGCAGGAAACCCTATACCATTCCAGATAAATGGCTATCCGATATCTTCTTAAAGACTTCCAGTGTTGGGGCATTCACAACTTCTGGAGGCAAGCTGTTCCACTGATTAATTGTTCTAACTGTCAGGAAATTTCTCCTCAGTTCTAAGTTGCTTCTCTCCTTGATTAGTTTCCACCCATTGCTTCTTGTTCTACCCTTAGGTGCCTTGGAGAATAGCTTGACTCCCTCTTCTTTGTGGCATCCCCTGAGATATTGGAACACTGCTATCATGTCTCCCTAGACATACTCAGTTCCTGCAACCGTTCTTCATATGTTTCAGTTTCCAGTCCCCTAATCATCTTTGTTGCTCTTCTCTGCACTTTTTCTAGAGTCTCCACATCTTTTCTACATTGTGGTGACCAAAACTGAATGCAGTATTCCAAGTATGGCCTTACCAAGGCATTATAAAGTGGTATTAACACTTCACATGATCTAGATTCTATCCCTCTGTTTATGTAGCCTAGAACTGTGTTGACTTTTTTGGCAGCTGCTGCACACTGCTGGCTCATGTTTAAATGGTTGTCCACTAGGACTTCAATATCCCTCTCACAGTTACTACTATTGAGCAAGGTACCACATGTTCTTTAGAAGGATGCAAAGTGTTTCTTTGCCACAAAAAACAAATCACCTATACCGTACCTGTGCATTTCCTTTTTGTTGCCTAAATGTAGAACCTTACTCTTTTCACCATTGAATTTCATTTTATTAGATAGTGTCCAATGTTCAAGTTTGTCAAAATCCTTCTGTATTTTAAGCCTATCTTCTGGAGTGTTGGCTATTCCTGCCAGCTTGGTGTCATCTGCAAATTTGATGAGTTTCCCATTTATTCCCTCATCCAAATCATTGATGAGTGCGGTTGGTCAGCCAGTTACGAATCCATCTGATAGTGATGCTGTCCAACCCACATTCTTCTACTTTATTTAGTAGTAGGTTATGGTATACCTTATCAAATGCCTTACTGAAGTCCAAGTAAACTATATTGAGGGCATTCTTCTGGTCCACTAATTTTGTCACTTTGTCAAAGAATGCAATAAGATTAGTCTGGCATGATCTGTTTTTGACAAACGCATGTTGGCTTTTGGCTATTACTTTGTTTACTTCTAGGTGTTCACTAAATAGTTGCTTGGGTATCTTTTCCAGAAACTTTCCTGGTATTGAGGTCAGGCTGATAGGTCTATAGTTTTCCTGGATCTATTTTTTTTCCTTTTTTGAAGATAGGAACCACATCAGCTCTTTTCCAGTCCTCTGGCAGTTCCCCGGTGCTCCAGGATCTCTGAAAGATATAGTTCAGTGGTTCTGAGATCTCATCTGCAAGTTCCTTCAGAACCCTGGGGTGTAATCCATCCGGTCCTGGTGATTTGAACTCATCTAGGGTAGACAGGTGCTCACTTACCATTTTCTTCCCTATTTCAACTAGTGTTCCTAATCTGATTTTTGTGGTGCTGTTTTTGATAGGTTGGACTGTTTTATCCCTTTGTGTAAAGACAAATGCAAAAAATGAGTTAAATAGTTCTGCTTTCTCCCTGTTGCTTGTCACCTACTTGCCACTTTCTCCCAGCAATGGACCAATTGTTTCCTTAACCTTTTTCTTGCTTTTAACATGTTGGAAGAAGCTTTTTTTGTTAATTTTTACTTTTGTGGCAAGCCTTTCTTCATTGTGAGCCTTAGCTTTCCTCACTTCATCTTTACAGGCTTGGGCTATTTGCTGATATTCTGCCTTAGTTATCTCCACCTCTTTCCATTTTTTATACTTAACTTTTTTGTCTTTCAATTTGTCAGAGAGTTCTTTATGCAGCCAGGTTATGCAGGTTTCTTTATGGAGCTGTTATTTTTCTTCTTCATTGGTATTGTGTTAGACTGAGCTTTTGTAATCTCATTTTTCAAAATTTCCCAAGCTTCTTGGGTTGTTTTCCCCTTGAGGATTCTCATCCATGGAATTCTTCCCAAGCTCTCTCTAAGTTTATTGAAATTAGCTCTCTTAAAATCCAAGGCTCTAGTTTGATTTTGTTCTACTACTTGTGTTTGTATAATGTTGAATTCCAATATTGCATGGTCACTTGCCCCCAGGGTTCCTATGGCTTTAACACCTTCTATCATTTCCTCTCTGTTAGTGAGAATTAAGTCTAATATGACTCATCCCCTTGTTCCCTTCTCTACTTTTTGGGAAATAAAGATGTCTGCTAGATTTGTTAGGAACCTGTTGGATCTTCCACTTGGTGCAGTTTGTTTCCCGGTTGATGTCAGGGTGGTTAAAATCTCCCATTACTATTGTGGTGTGCTTCCTACATACCTTAGCTGACTAGCAAAAAGTTCATCTACTTGCTCTGCTTGGTTGGGTGGCCTGTAGTATAGACCTATGGCAATGTCATTTCCCCCCCCCAACCTTTAATATTGACCCAAATGCATTCAAGATAGTTCTCATCATTGTTGTGCTCTATTTCTGTAGAGATGTAGTTATTTCTTATATATAGTGCAACTCCACCTCCTCTTTTATTTGTTCTAGTTCTTTTAAATAATTTAAATCCTTCTAGTTGCATGTTCCATTTGTGGGTTTCATCCCACAAAGTTTCTGTAATGGCAACAATAGTGTATCTGCCCTCATTTACTTGAATTTCTAATTCACCCTGTTTATTCCTCATACTCTGTGCATTGGTGTATAGACATTTGAGTCCATTTTGATTGACCTTGTGTTTACTGTCTACATAACTTGTGTTATGCCTGACTGCCCCTATTTTCTTGCCACTTGTATGATTTATGCACATAGTATGGCACTCACTATTAAATGCTTGGTTTTGCTAAGATTTATTAATCTTCTCATTGTTCCTATAACCCATCTCCTCCCACTTATGACTGTAACTTCGTTGCTTGTATCCTTACTGATTGTTTATTAGTATGATTTGATTGCTTATTTGTACCCTATGACTATCATTAAATGTTGTACCTTATGATTCTATGTATTTTATCTTTTTATGTACACTGAGAGCATATGCACCAGACAAATTTCTTGTGTGTCCAATCACACTTGGCCAATAAAAAATGCTATTCTATTCTATTACTCTATTCTATGTTGCATAGCCATTTATTTCTTTGTTTTACCTTCTTCATCATTTGAAAGACCACCTTTTCCAAGTAATATATCTGGACTATGAAGAAATGCTTCTGGGTCCCTTTCTCAAGCCAGGCTGCAGAACAGGAGCTTAGAAACTGCCCTTTTCAGTGGCCCCTTCAGCTCCATACCATAGTTTCCCTCCCAGAAATTAAAATATTTCCTGTCTCCGCAGGAAAATAAAGTGAAGACTATCACTTCCTCGAGGTCTTTGTTAAATAGATGTAGCAGGATGTGTTATGCATGATATTTGGGTGACTGTGTTGAATGATTGAATTGATTTTTATAATGTTATGTTCTCAATTACATTAAATTTTATTATAGGTTGCATGATGCTTTATTTTATTGTGAGCCACTCAGAGTCTATAACAGGGACAGCAAAATCACTGAAACAAATAAGAGACACAGACCAAACTCCGTCCTTTTTAAATAGCTATGCTGTCTTCTGTGCTACTTTTTCCTCTAGTCCCCAGTTTTTTACTTGGTCTAGACAGCACTTAACACCAGCCTCTTTTCACAATTCACACAGTTCACAATCACTCAAAATGTTTGTGTGTGTGTTCTTTTACCAGTCTTAACTCTTAGGTTTGGCAAGATTTCAAAAGTGTTTGCCATTGCCTGCTTTCTAGAGCTGAGACAAAAAGAGTGGCCCTAGGTCATCCATGTGACTTTGTGATTCTAAGATGGGACTCACAGTCTCCTGGTTTCTAGCCTAGTGCTTTAACCCAGGGGTGTCAAAATCGATTTCATTGAGGGCTGCATCACTGTTGTGTTTGACCTCAGGGGGGCGGGGTGGGTGTGACCAGTGTGGGTATTACCAGCTCGACATCACTCATGTCAGGGGCGCCTGGGGTGGCTTGAGCACTCTGCCAGTGGAAATGGGCTCCCAAGCTCCGTTTCCAGCTGCAATAGCCTCCTGCAACCCTCTGCCAGTGAAAATGGAGCACATGAGGGCCGTGTGCAGCCCTTACAAGCTGCACATTCTCTGGAGGCACTGCGGGCCGGTTCCTTGCTGTTTGCAGGGTCGCCTCATGGGCCAGACCTAGCACCCTGAGGGCCAAATTCAGCCCGTGGGCCTTGAGTTTGACACCCCTGCTTTAACCAATTCTCCAAAGTATGCTCTCACTAGCAGAATAGTAGCAGGCATATTGCTAAAACTTTATGGTTGCAATAAAGTATTATTACTATTATTATTAATCTGTGTAATTCAGATATTTTCCTGTATCTCTCACTGAAGAAAAGCATTCTAACATAGCTAGGTGGGGCTTTGAAGGGGTGCCTAGGCTTAGTATTACTTTTATTATTTTATTTTTTATATCACGTTTAGAAACAGCCCATCTCCCTCGCTGGATAGTATAAAAAATGGACACAAATTATATAAAGTTATAATCCAAATTGTATTTAATTCAGTATATTTAAATACACTTCAATTTAAGATTTTATAATAACCCTCAAGGGATGGTTCATTCCAAATGTTAAGAACTAATTATAAAACAATAGAAAGAAAACACCTGTCCACAATAGGAATAGGCATCAAACAGCTCAATATAAAAACTACCTCGGGTTGTCAAAACACTGGTATGCAATTAATAACCAAAAGGCTAAGATTTTATCTCAAGAATGTAATAAAGTTAGTTTCGGAGAACTTTCAAGAGATTACTTTTACATAGCTCTAAGGCCTATGAAAAAGTAATCTGTCAACTTAAAACTGGACAGTCATTGTTGAACTGCATGTTTATTCAATGAGATTTTCAAGGAACAGTAAATAAAAAAAATACATTAAAGACATAGCAAGAATAGAGGCACCCATACCTCAGATTGGGGGGGGGGGGATGGGACGACACTCTGAACATTTATCCAGAACAGCCGAAGAACTATTCTAAAGGCAAGGGAAATGGGGTGGACAACCTCTTGAAATGGGGAAAGAATCTTTGGTGCACAAGACACCACTGAACATTTATTGGGATGACACCCCTGACGGGTTCTTGATGCTGTTACTGCCGGTTTGCTCGTCGATGTACTTCGCGCATGTGCTGGATGCATGCTGCACGTGCATGAGCAGTTCAATAAAAATTGTTCTGCACATATGCAGAACTCAAAAACAAGATGGCGGTGGCGACTCCGGTGATCAGGAAACCGGTTCGGAGGTGGGGCCATCCTGGGTCGCTGCTGGTTCTGCGACCCGGGCCTGCATGGCACTACCAGTTCGGCCAAACCGGGCTGAACAGGTAGAAACCCAATACTGTGTGACACTCACAGTATCACTTATTCATGCAGGATTCTGGGAGCAGTGAGGGAAGTGTTAAATTATTTCTTTGATCTTTACAACAAAGTCCCTCTTTTAAGGCTTACCCTATATAGTTTTAAAGTATTTTCTCTGCTTCAAGAGTGGGAGGGAATTGTATAATCATCAATGATAATCAGCGGGTGGCCTGGAGGTTACAAAAAGGGTAGCCCGGGCCCTGAGTGCAGATTTTTTATGTTGCCTGAAAATGACTTTATTAAAAAATCAAAGTCTACCAAAATAAACCTGGATAATTGGATCTTCCAGCAGACATATCATGACACTTGACTTTGACTTCCATACCTGCAGCTGACCTCTTAGAGCCAGGAAATGCAGTGAAGCAGTTAACAAGTTTTGACACACATATCCCTGGGGGCTCATAATTGGATGTGGAATTGTTCCTTTCGAGGTAATTCGCCTCCAGCTCAGGAGAAAAGAAAGCAGATTTGGCACCATCTGCTCAGCGGTTGTGTCAGGTCCTCATTTTAGTTGTCAAAGATTGACATACCAAAGGTGGCCATTGCCTTTGTTACTGCCTGGCACTCAAACGCTTGCAGAGAAAGACTAAGCAATGTGTGCCACATATCACAAGCCCCACAATGCAGCAAGCAGGAAAGGAAGGAGGAGAAAGATTATTTAGAATGAAAGCAACTAGAACGGTTTGAATAGAAAATGGGGAAATTGATAGGAAGTATCTAATAGGCAGGTATTCCCCGTGGATAATGTTAATTAGCCACTGTCATACACATATCTTTAACTAGGTATTCACTTTTTATCTCCCCACCCCCCAAAAAAACCCCTTTCGTATGAGATTCTTCAGTGATCTTTCATGCAGAACAGATACAATGCAACTCTCTACAGCCCTTTTTGATCGAACCACTGAAATGGAACAATTGCTGAAAATTGACGATTTCCTATAGCGTTGATCAAAAATTCATGAAACTGTATTGTGAGCCGTAACATAAAACTGGGATAGATTACAAGGGAACGGGGGGGGGGGGGGGGAACGACGACACTCAGTTAGATCAGGCCAGAGCTCCATTTTGTATAACATTTTGCACCATGCACTGGCAGTATTTGGATCATTCACAAGCTGGAGAAGAGGGAAATGGCCCCATCCACCATTTCTTCCCATCAGCCAGTCTGAAAGGATGCTTCCTAGAAACTTGGGGGTACAAAGCAGTCCTCAATATCGATAGTCTTTGAGAAGCTAGTCCTCTGTCAAACTGTCCTGTTCTCATTTAAACCACTCTAATTGGCTCCAGTTGCCACAAAGGCCAGCAGCAAATTCTTCAGTTTGCTGACTAAAAAGCATTTCCTTACATCAGTCCTTGACTTCTCTGCATTTAGTTTCAGTGCATGACCCCAAGTCATAACACAGTGAGAGAGGTAGCTAACTTTTTCCTTCTTATCTGTGTCATGTGTGGTTTTATATTCTTTTATCTTGTCTCCCCTCCTCTTGTACACCTTTGATCTTAGATGAAGAACCCCAATTATTGCAGTCTTTCCTCATATGGGAGCTGTTCCAGCTACCGTCATCATTTTGGATGATTTTACAACTTTTGTCTGTTATATTTAAGCCAACTTCAGACGTTCCAATCCAGATTGTGATAAATTGGCCAAATAAACTGATGCTCAAGCTGGATTATGACTCCTGCAAAATCTGATTGGTCTTTCTCTGCTTCTTGCCCTTCCCATCCATGCAGGGTAAGCAAGTCTTGTTGGCTGGCTTTTGTGCAGATTGGTCTATCAGTGCTTGCCTTTCCCTTTAAGGGTTATTCCCTTGTCAATAGCCTCTATGGCTTTCATTTGTTTTCCCATGTTTGCACCCACTTCAACACACATGTCTCCCTCACTTATTTAACACTATTGAACACCATTTTCCTCTGATGGTTCCTTTATAACTACATTATTATAAAAATAGGAGGCAGGAATGTTAGGTATGTTCATGACCTTGAGATAGACAGATGATAGATAGATAGATAGATAGATAGATAGATAGATAGATAGATAGATAGATAGATAGACAGACAGACAGACAGACAGACAGACAGACAGACAGACTGATAATGGATGGACGGACAGACAGACAAATAGATGATTGAATAATATCATCATCATTACAGATCATTCTTTCATTCCTATCTTCATTTATATCCATGAAAACTCTGTAAGGAAATTAAGGAAAAATGTAAAGTTAGCTTCATAGAGAAAAAGTAGTAATGTTCCTATGTTGCAACTCATTGATGTTTAGAAAATAAATAAATAAGTAAAGGGAAGGGGAAAGGAGGCTTAACCCTATTCTGGGAAAGGAAATCAAAGCAAATACGCTTCCTCCAGCCTGGGCAGAAACTAAAAAGGGTCTCCACGAGGAGATGTGAGGTTGAATGGAATATGGGCTTCTAGGATTAGTTCATTGACTTCATGGGTCATCATTGCATCAATATGTGTCTGGATGGTCAAACAATTGGCAACTCCAAATCTCAACCAACAAATGCTCTGTCTTACATGTTGGCAAAAAACACCCTCAAACACCAAATACAAGCTAAGTGGATACGATCTTGTAGATGACCCCACTCTGTCAAAGACATTGGAATACTCATATCAAATGATCTAAGTGTGAGAGTTCACTGTAACAGCATTGCCAAAAAGGTATTAAGAGTTGTTAACCTAATCTTGTGAAGCTTCTTCTCCGGTAATATTGTACTGCAAACTAGGGCATACAAAACCTTTGCTAAAACAATTCTCAAATACAGTTCATCTGTCTGGAATCTGCACTATATGCCAGACATTTGAGACAATTGAGCAAGTCCAAAGGTATTTCACGAGAAGAGTACTCCACTCCACTACTCGCAACAGAATACAATACAGAATACAAGCCACTAGGCTTGAAATTTTGGGCTTCGACAACCTAGAACTACGCTGCCTATGGTCTGACCCAAGCGTAGTACCTAAAATTATCTGCTACAACATCCTACCTGTCAACAACTACTTCAGCTTCAATTGCAATAATACATGAGCACACAATAGATACAAACTCAAGGTAAACTGCACCAAACTCGATTGCAGAAAATACAACTTCAGCAACAATGCCTGGAATGCACTACCTGACTCTATTGTTACATCCTCAAACCCCCATACCTTTAACCTTACACTGTCTACTGTTGACCTCCCCCCATTCCTAAGAGTTCAGTAGGGGTGTGCATAAGTGCACCAGTGTGCCTAACGTCTCTTTCCTAATGTCCCCATATATTTGTACTCATTTCCTGTGTTCTTATTCACATTTACTCTTGGTCCTGTTATCTTGTACATGCAAGACAAACCAAGTAAATAAATAAATAGAAGATTGCTTTTTAAAAAGTAGCCACTGGAAGGAGAGGGTGTGCTATGCACAGCAACCAATTAGCGCAGGGGATACTGCTGGGAGGGAACAAAGTGCGGGAGACCATTGACTTTGAATATCTTAAGATAATTCAGGCCAGAAACAGCTGGAAAGACTAGGTGTGGGGTGCATTTACAATGTGCTGCAGTGGGAAGATGGAGCTGAAAATGTGGTTCTGCCCTAACTTAGTTTCAAAGATCTGTCTCTCGCCAACTACATTCTAGTCTGTCTTTCCCCCTGCTCCCTCTTCTGAAAAAGTCACATTATTAAGTGCATGAAAAGCCAGGGAGGCTTAAAGATGGCTAAATAAGGTAAGAATCCTGTCTCCAGACATGAGTATTTTTAGAGGTATTTTTGCCCTTGGAAGAAAAGCCTCCTAGTTATTTCTTTTCAAATGAATTGAAAAAGAATTGTGGAAAACATGCCAAAAACATTTTTGCACAGCGCTACTCACCTTAACAATGGGAAAGCGCCATCTTTCTCCTTCAGATTAGACTTTCCAACTCCCAGTGGGGGGAAATGTAGGTTAAGAAAACAACATTGGAAAGTTTAGACACATGCATAATTAATGGCTCCTGGCAGAAGATTTTATGTGCACGCTCAGAGCACTTGGATTTCTCTTCCTCACTATAGTGAAATGTTGGTGGCTGCATTACACAGCGTATTAAAACTAGTTAGTTCACTTTCAGGTTTGCAAATAAATTGAACAAGTCAAATGGGTTGAATCTGCACAACTTGCTACATGGCCAACTTATACAATACAATACAATAGCAGAATTGGAAGGGACCTTGAAGGTCTTCCAGTCCAACCCCCTGCCTAAGGCAGGAAACCCTATACCGTTTCAGGCAAATGGTTATCCAACATCTTCTTAAAGCTTAAGCTTAACCTTAAACCTAACTTCTTCCCATAATATGGTTAGCATATTATGAAAATACAGCTCTCTTTGATTAAACTTTGAAAGACAGTTTATTTCTATTTCAAAGGCAATCCCATGATCTCTGGAGCAGCAACTTACTAAGGGACACAGAAGTCTTTGCTCTGTTCCTTCCAAAGTTAGAGATAGAGAAACCATCAGATTGTCTTGTCCCTTAAAGGTGCCTGCCAATTTTCTTGATGCTGCATCTTCTAACCTTGAAAAAGCCCTACAAGAAATCATAGCAAACAACACCATTTATTATAAGCTCAACCTTCTACCATGTCCCCAACCATTTGCACATTTACTTAGAACAGTATGAGAACAATCAATCAATCAATCAAACAAACTTTTATTTATAAACCGCACCCTTTCCTAAACAGGACAAGTCCATCCCTGTAGAGGTGGTCCTTGATTTATGACCACAATCACGGCCAGAATTTCAGTTGTTAAGCAAGGTGGTTGTCAAGTGAGTTGCACCTGATTTTATTTTTTGCAGAGGTTATTAAGTGAATCATTGCAGTTGTCAAATGAATTGTCTGGTCATTAAATGAACCCAGCTTCTTTCTCCCATTGCCTGTTCTTGTTGGAAGCTGGCTTGAAAGGTTGCACATGGCAATCTGGCCGGACGCAATGTGTGTTGACGGGGGAGCAGAGGTCGACTGCAAGGCCCCTCATTTGTGGGGTCCCACAGGGGTCGATCCTCTCGCCTCTCCTGTTCAACATATATATGAAGCCGCTGGGCGAGATCATCCATGGTTTTGGGGTGAGTTACCATCTGTACGCTGATGATACTCAGTTGTACATTTCCACCCCAAACCACCCCAACGAGGCTGTCGAAGTGATGGCCCGGTGTCTGGAAGCCGTACGGGTCTGGATGGATGACAACAGGCTCAGGCTCAACCCCTCCAAGACAGAGTGGCTGTGGTTCCCGGCTTCCCGATTCAATCAGCATATTCCATCGCTGACCATCGGGGATGAGCAATTAGCCCCGGTGGAAGGGGCGCGCAACTTGGGCGTCCTCCTTGACGATCGGCTGACCTTAGAAGATCACGTGGCGGCCGTGGCAAGGGGGGCGTTCCACCAGGTTCGCCTGGTGCGCCAGTTGCGGCCCCTTTTGGACCGGGAGGCCTTGCGCACAGTCACTCACGCGCTGGTGACGTCCCGCCTGGACTAATAGCAATAGCAATAATACATTCTGGATTAGTGTGTTTGAGATTGTGATTTTATTTATTTCAAAATGACTGGCTTAGTTCAATGTAATAGCTGTTTTGCACCTGTCTTTCGCAGTACTCTTTTCAAATTTGGATACTGTCCCCTTTGTAAACAAATTACGAGTCTACATAGGCAGATTACCTATCTAGAATCTGTAATCTGTGCTCTCCAAGCAGAAACTAGGTGTCTACGTCAGCCATTCCACTCTATGGTGAAGCCACACTATCAGCCCCCTCTACCACAAAGATCTTGCAGGAGAAGAGCTGTCTGGACAACTGTGGGATCTGGCAGGTTGAGAGCTGTGAACCATAAACCCAAAGCTTTTGCTGTGACCCAGCAAAACAGATATAGTGCCCTTGCTGACCTTAATGGGGACACTAAAGAGATAGGTCAAGGCAGTTGTGATAATGATGACTCAAATAAGCAGGGGATCGTGGTCCAAAACGAAGAACTTTCTTCGGAAAGGCGAAAAGGGGAACCAGGTATCACACATCAGTCGCAGAAGAAGATCAAGGTATGTAAAAAGAGAAGTCACCTTCTGGTTGGTGATTCAATCGTAAGAGATGTTAATTTAGGAGAGGATACGGAGGTTTTAAAAGAGGTCAGGTGTCTGCCAGGTGCTACTGCCAGCAGAGACAAGAGGCGTATTCTTAAGATAGTCAAGAATGCAAGTAAGGACTGTGACGTTGATGCTATTATACATCTTGGCACTAATGATCTATCCCAGAAAGATGTACTTTCTGTGCAGAATGATTTCCAGAACTTGGGGTATGAACTTAATAGTATAGGTTGTAGGCTTATCTTTTCAGAGGTTTTACCTGTATATAAGGAACAAAAAGGGAAGGGCCAGCGTGTAGCAGAGTTTAATGTTTGGCTAAAGGAGTGGTGTAAAAGGGAAGGCTTTGGTTTTATTAGTCATGAAGCCTGTAGCTGGTCCAATGAAAAACTGTACAAAAGAGATGGGTTGCACCCATCCAAGAAAGGAACTGAGTTACTTGGCATTAAATTCACAGATTTTCTTGATAAACATTTAAACTGAAGAGCGGGGACAGAGAATTAATAGATACAGAACATCTCTGTCCCCAGCAAACTAAAATTCATAGGGTTATAAATGCATGTAACATAGATGTGTGTGTGGGTAAGATTATCACTCCTGCTGTCAAGCAAAACCAAGCATGTAATAGTGATTGTCATACCATGTGCATGAATCACACAAGTGGCAAGAAAATAGGGGCAGTCAGGCATAATACAGGTTATGTAGACAGTAAACACAAGGTCAATCAAAATGGACTCAAATGTCTATATACCAATGCACAGAGCATGAGGAATAAACAGGGAGAATTAGAAATTCAAGTAAAAGAGGGCAGATATGATATTATTGCCATTACAGAAACTTGGTGGGATGAAACTGACAAATGGAACATACAGCTAGAAGGATTTAAATTATTTAAAAGAAATAGACCAAATAAAAGAGGAGGTGGAGTTGCACTATATATAAGAAATAACTATGTCTCTACAGAAATAGAGCACAACAATAATGAGAACTATCTTGAATGCATTTGGGTCAATATTAAAGGTTGTGGGGGAAATGACATTGCCATAGGTCTATACTACAGGCCACCCAACCAAGCAGAGGAAGAAGATGAACTTTTTGCTAGTCAGCTAACTAAGGTATGTAGGAAGCACACCACAATAGTAATGGGAGATTTTAACTACCCTGACATCAACTGGGAAACAAACTCTGCACCAAGTGGAAGATCCAACAGGTTCCTAACAAACCTAGCAGACAACTTTGTTTTCCAAAAAGTAGAGAAGGAAACAAGGGGATCAGCCATACTGGACTTAATTCTCACTAACAGAGAGGAAATGATAGAAGGTGTTGAAGTCATAGGAACCCTGGGGGCAAGTGACCATGCAATATTGGAATTCAACATTATCCAAACACAAGTAGTAGAACAAAGTCAAACTAGAGTCTTGGACTTTAAGAAAGCTAATTTCAATAAACTTAGAGAGAGCTTGGGAAAAATTCCATGGATGAGAATCCTCGAGGGGAAAACAACTCAAGAAGCTTGGGAAATTTTGAAAAATGAGATTAGAAAAGCCCAGTCTAACACAATACCAATGAAGAAGAAAAACAACAGCTCCCAAAAGAAACCAGCATGGCTGCATAAACAACTATCTGACAAACTGAAAGACAAAAAAAGTAAGTATAAAAAGTGGAAGGAGGGGGACATAACTAAGGCAGAATATCAGCAAATAGCCCGAGCCTGTAAAGATGAAGTGAGGAAAGCTAAGGCTCACAATGAAGAAAGGCTTGCCACAAAAGTAAAAATTAAAAAAAAAAAGGTTCTTCCAACATGTTAAAAACAAGAAAAAAGTTAAGGAAACAATTGGTCCATTGCTAGGAGAAAGTGGCAAGAAGGTGACAAGCAACAGGGAGAAAGCAGAACTATTTAACTCATGTTTTGCATCTGTCTTTACACAAAGGGATAAAACAGTCCAACCTATCAAAAGCAGCACCACAAAATTAGGAACACAAATTGAAATAGGGAAGAAAATGGTAAGTGAGCACCTGTCTACCCTAGATGAGTTCAAATCACCAGGACCGGATGGATTACACCCCAGAGTTCTGAAGGAACTAGCAGACGAGATCTCAGAACCACTGAATTATATCTTTCAGAGATCCTGGAACACCGGGGAACTACCAGAGGACTGGAAAAGAGCTGATGTGGTTCCCATCTTCAAAAAAGGGAAAAAATTAGATCCAGGAAACTACAGACCTATCAGCCTAACCTCAATACCAGGAAAGATTCTGGAAAAAATAATCAAGCAACGAATTTGCGAACACCTAGAAGCAAACAAAGTAATAGCCAAAAGCCAACATGGATTTGTCAAAAACAGATCATGCCAGACTAATCTTATTGCATTCTTTGATAATGTGACAAAATTAGTGGACCAGAGGAATGCCGTTGATATAGTTTACTTGGACTTCAGTAAGGCTTTTGATAAGGTAGACCATAACCTACTACTAGATAAAGTAGAAGAATGTGGGTTAGACAGCATCACCACCAGATGGATTGGTAACTGGCTGACCAACCGCACTCAACGTGTAGTTCTCAATGGAACTGCATCTACATGGAGGGAAGTATGCAGTGGAGTACCCCAAGGCTCTGTTTTAGGCCCAGTACTCTTCAACATCTTCATCAATGATTTGGATGAGGGAATAAATGGGGAACTCATCAAATTTGCAGATGATACCAAGCTGGCAGGAATAGCCAACACTCCAGAAGATAGGCTTAAGATACAGAAGGATCTTGACAAACTTGAACATTGGGCACTATCTAATAAAATGAAATTCAATGGTGAAAAGAGTAAGGTTCTACATTTAGGCAACAAAAACGGAATGCACAGGTACAGTATAGGTGATACCTTACTCAGTAGTAGTAACTGTGAAAGGGATCTTGGAGTCCTAGTGGACAACCATTTAAATATGAGCCAGCAGTGTGCAGCAGCTGCCAAAAAAGCCAACACAGTTCTAGGCTGCATCAACAGAGGGATAGAATCAAGATCACGTGAAGTGTTAATACCACTTTATAATGCCTTGGTAAAGCCACACTTGGAATACTGCATTCAGTTCTGGTCGCCACGATGTAAAAAAGATGTGGAGACTCTAGAAAGAGTGCAGAGAAGAGCAACAAAGATGATTAGGGGACTGGAGACTAAAACATATGAAGAACGGTTGCAGGAACTGGGTATGTTTAGCTTAAGAGAAAGAAGGACTAGGGGAGACATGATAGCATTATTCCAATATCTCAGAGGTTGCCACAAAGAAGAGGGAGTCAAACTATTCTCCAAAGCACCTGAGGGTAGAACAAGAAGCAATGGGTGGAAACTAATCAAGGAGAGAAGCAACTTAGAACTGAGGAGAAATTTCCTGACAGTGAGAACAATTAATCAGTGGAACAGCTTGCCTCCAGAAGTTGTGAATGCCCCAACACTGGAAGTCTTTAAGAAGATGTTGGATAGCTATTTGTCTGAAACGGTATAGGGTTTCCTGCCTAGGCAGGGGGTTGGACTAGAAGACCTCCAAGGTCCCTTCCAACTCTACTATTGTATTGTATTGTATTGTATTGTACTGTAACGCTCTCTACATGGGGCTCCCCTTGAGGTGCGCCCGGAGACTGCAGTTGGTCCAGAATGCAGCCGCGCGGGTTATTATGGGGAGATTCTCCCATATAACACCTATCCTGCGCGAGCTGCACTGGCTTCCTGTGGCCTACCGGGTGCGCTTCAAGGTACTGGTTACCATCTTCAAAGCGCTCCATGGCACAGGGCCCAGTTACCTGCGGGATCGCGTCCTGCCCCATACATCCCTGCGACCCATTCGCTCACACAGAGAGGGGCTACTCCGGGTGCCGTCCTCTAGAGAGTGCCAGAGGGCGGTGCCCAGGAGTAGGGCCTTCTCTGTGGTGGGCCCTACCCTTTGGAATGACCTCCCCCCAGACATCCGGACAACAACCGACCTTCGCTCCTTCCGTATGAAGCTGAAGACCTACCTGTTTTGTCAAGCCGGCCTGGCATAACGTTACAATCTTGCCACCCCAGGTCATTTTATAATGGGAAATTTTGTTTTTTAAAGTTTTTAGAGTTTAATATTTTTGGGGTTTTAAATTTTGTAAGTATGCTTATTTAAGGACTTATTTTTACCTCCTCTGCACGATATATGGTGCTATCTTGATTATTGCTCTGTACGTCGCCCCGAGTCCCTGTGGGGAGAGGGGGCGACTAATAAGTTCAATAAAATAATAATAATAATAATAATAATAATAATAATAATCACATGACACCAGATGCAGCAACCACCCTAAATACATGCCAGTTGCCAAATGCCTGAATTTTGATCATGTGAATGGGGCATGCTGCAATGGTTGACAGCGCAAGGATTGGTCATAAATCACTTTTTTCAGCACCATTGTGAGAAATAAAGTCGAGAACCTCATATATATTGGGTATTCACATTTCCTGCTTCTGCTCTGATACCAGCAGGAGATTCGGAATTATTGGGTGCCTCCATCATTGGAGCATTGGATTGCCCTCTACATTTCCATCTAAACAGATTTCCATTTATAATTAACAGAAGAGAACAGAAGCTGTTGGCTAATTTAAAGTATAGCCAATTATATGCACCAACAGGGGGTCACCTATCTACATTTTAGCCCTTTTATCTCATTCTTTTAAAAAATCAGCAGAACATTTGAATCTTGCATAATGAAATGACTCTTCTACTTTCCCAAAAAAGAATACACTTCTTATTCCGTAGATAATTGGGTAGCCTAGGCCTTTCCCTCTGCCCAGGTGCTGGTTTTCTACAGGACGGGATATGAATCCATAATTACAGTATGATGTCAGATATCTCAGGGAAATATGTAGCCTTTTCATGTAGCAAACACTGAATCTTCTCATCAATTTCTAAAACTGATAATTAGCTCTTTGGGCAGGATCTTAGGAAAGGCTGGCACTTCCTGGCTTCAAGGTACACTTAGTTGAAAAGCTTCCCTGTTGTAAATTGATTTCAGAGCTGTAGCTAACCTTCCTTATTTGGTGTCAGGTAACACAGGTGATTAATAACAAGTGATTAACTGGGATGCCAGTAATAAAAGCTGGTGTTGGGTTATGGAATGAATACTCCAGGGCCCAGTTACTGGCAGGCAGTCTAGGAGCCTCACTGATCAAGGTCAAATGGTTGGTATATGATTTGAGGGCTGCCCTACATGTATGGTTGTATTTTTATTTCTTTGGTGCAATCTTTTAGCCACTGGTTGGGGTTTCTAAAAATAGGAATACAGGTAGACCTTATGATCACAACTGAGCCCAAATTTCCATTGCTAAGCAAGCAAGATGTTTATTTATTTATTTATTTAGGAAATTTATATTGTTGCCTATTTGCACATGGTGACTCAGTGGTGGGATGCTGCCGGTTTAACAACTGGTTTGGTGAGCATGCACTTTGCGTGCAGTGCCGAAATGGAGTATTTAGAAGCTCAGCTGCTTACCTTCCAAGACAGCAAAAGTAAGTAAGCTGGGGAGAAATCAGCTATGCCACACGATTGAGATGAGCTAGAAAGCAGGAAATAAAGGACCAGGACAGAACAGGGGCAGGTGAGTGGGACCAGCTGATTGTCAGAGTGAACCGGTTTGCTCCCAATTGATTGTTGGAGCTACTGGTTTGCCGGAACCGGTCCAAACCAGTAGAATCCCACCCCTGTGGTAACTCAAGGCGACTTACAGAATATAAAACCTCATATAAAAATAATAAAACTAATAAAAGAAGAGTCATATAATAATATAATAAAATCACCCTCAACACCTCCCCCCCCCCACCAGCAACAACACCTCACATGAGCCATTTAATGGGCTTCATTCTGCTCTGGGTTCCCCAGGCCTACTGGTAGAACCAGATCTTCTGTGCCTTCCGGAAGTGTACTAGAGTGGGGGGCATTCTAATTTGGGGGGGATGATGTTCCAGAGAGGGGGGGCACCAAAGAGAAGGCCCTTCTTCTGGGTCTCAGAAGATGTATCTTCCTCGGGGATGGAACCTGCAACATTCCCTGCCTCCCTGCTTTAATGGGTCAGGTACATGTGACTGGCAAGAGACGGACCCTCAGATAACCTGGTCTCAAGCCACGAAGACCTTGAAAGGTGACAATCAACACCTTGAATTTTACCCGGAAGCAAATTGGCAGCCAATGCAGCTCCCGCAGGAGAGGTAATACATGTGCACACTGGGGTCTGCACAAAACCATGCTGGCCACTGCATTTTGCACCAATTGGAGTTTTCGGATGCTCTTCAAGGGCAGCCCCATGTAGAGCATGTTACAATAGTCAAGACAGGAAGTGACTAGGTCATGAGTGACTGTTAGTAGGGATTGTTGGTCCAGGAAAGGGTGTACCTGGCACACAATGTGCAGTTGCCCAAAGGCCCTCCTGGCCCTGACTGCCACCTGCTCTTTGAACAGGAGTTGAGAACCCCCAGATTTTGCCCAGGGTCTGTGCAACCAGAGGTGACAATTCTTCCTGAGCCAATGAACCCCAAACCCAGAGCCATTCGGTCTTGCCAGGGTTTTATTTCAACCCGTTGTTTCCCATCCAGCCCCAAATAACCTCCAGGCACTGCGAGCGGGAGGACATGACATTAAATGTATTGGGGCCCACTTCACAATTTTTTTTGCCACAGTTGTTAAATTAATCATTCCAATTGTTAGATGAGCCATGAGATTGTTAAGCAAATCTGGATGGTGACCACATGATCCCAAGACACTGTAACTGCCATAAGTAGTTGTAAATAAAAAGATGTGGAGACTCTAGAAGAGTGCAGAGAAGAGCAACAAAGATGATTAGGGGACTGGAGATTAAAACATATGAAGAACGATTGCAGGAACTGGGTATGTCTAGTTTAATAGAAAGAAGGACTAGGGGAGACATGATAGCAGTGTTCCAATATCTCATGGGTTGCCACAAAGAAGAGGGAGTCAAACTATTCTCCAAGGCACCTGAGAGTAGAACAAGAAGCAATGGGTGGAAACTAATCAAGGAGAGAAGCAACTTAGAACTGAGGAGAAACTTCCTGACAGTTAGAACAATTAATCAGTGGAACAGTTTGCCTCCAGAAGTTGTGAATGCCTCAACACTGGAAGTCTTTAAGAAGATGTTGGATAGCCATTTGCCTGAAACGGTATAGGGTTTCCTGCCTAGGCAGGGGGTTGGACTAGAAGGCCTCCAAGGTCCCTTCCAAGGTCCCTTCCTATTGTATTATTGTATTGTATTGTAGTACAAGCCAGCTGCCAAGTGCCCAATTTTGATCTCATGGCCAGGGAGATTCTGCAATGGTCATAAATGTGAAAAATAGTCACAATCAGTGCGGTTGTAACTTTGAACTGTCACTAAATTAATGGTTGTAAATCGAGGACCACCTATATGTGTTAGATCTAGCCATATTCCACACTAGCTCAGGTGGATTTAAACAGCTGCTGAATCTAATGCAGGTAACTTACAAGTCAAACTCTCTCCAAAGTTCCAAAGTTAATTTGGACCCAGTTGTACAAAAGTAATAATCAGTACAACATGAATATTAATATTAATAAAACTTTAATCTGTTTTTCATTATCATTGTTCTCTAGAAGCTAAGATTCCCTCATGAAATTGAATATCTTTTTGTCTCAATGCTGAATATTATTTTCACTTACTTGTCTTTTCTCCCTTGGAAAAAAAAAAGACCCCAAAAGAGAAACTGTATCTCATCATCCACAAAACCACTGCACTTATTTTACTATTTCCTTAGCTAGGATAAAACTGAAGCTCAATGGAATTTTCATAAACATTGTTCCCGGATAGATGGAGGGAAAGAGGGGGAGGGGAAGGGATGGAAGGAGGGATGGTCAGACAAACACATCCTTTCTTGGAGTTTTCCAATAAAGAAATCTGTAGATCTATAGATAGAGAAAGATAGGGGAGACAGTATTTATTTATATTCCTTTATATACTTATATACTATATAAGAGCCATGGTGGTGCAGTGATTAGGATGCAGTACTGCAGGATACTTCTGCTGACCACCAGCTGCCTGAAGTTTGGCAGTTCGAATCTCATCAGGGTCAAGTTTGACTCAGCATTCCATTCTTCCAAGGTGGGTAAAATGAGGACCCAGATTGTTGGGGGCAATCTAAGTGCTATTGCTATTGCTGTTGCTATATAGGCTTGATTTCTTCAGAAGACCTATAAACAGATAACTTCACTAAGAATAGACAGTGCTGTTGGCAAAATAAATCAAAATTTTAAAGAAACCACCATAAAATGAAGACTTCTATTTCTCTTAAGCTTGATAACATTTGCACTCTTCATACAGTATTGCTTTTCTCAAAATGCCATTTATTGATTTCTAACGGTAAATCAGTAGGAAACACAGAATTTCAGATTAATGTACTGGCCTTAGGATTTATGTCCTATAAATAGTCTTAAGGTGAAACCAGCTCTTTTCCAAATCCAAAATCAAGAAGCTTTACTTTACTTTATTTCGTATTTCTAGACCGCCCCCTCTCCCAAAAGGGACTCAGGGCGGTGTACAGTCAGGCTAAAACACAAATAGGATGCATATAAATAAATACATAAATACATAAATACATAAATGGAGGAGGCTATATAAAACTGTACCTTCAAGTAAAGCATTAAAAGCAGTATTTAAAAACAACCCCTAAAAATACCCCAAAAATTGAATTTAAAATAATTACCCATGAAATTCCCCAATTAAAATATCTTCCAGGAGGTAAGATAAAACTATGAGTGGGCCAGGCCGGCTAATCGAAACAGGTGAATCTTTAGTTTTTGTCGGAAGGAGCGGAAGTCGGTGGTAGTTCTGATGTCGGGGGGGAGATCATTCCAGAGGGTTGGGCCCATCACAGAGAAGGCTCTACTCCTAGGCGCCGCCCGTTGGCATTGCTTGGTGGACGGCACCCGGAGGAGTCCCTCCCTGTGAGAGCGAATTGGTCGCAGGGATGTGTGCGGTAGGATGCGATCCCGCAGGTAGCTAGGTCCTGTGCCATGGAGCGCTTTAAAGATGGTGATCAGCACCTTGAAACGCACCCGAAGAACCACAGGCAGCCAGTGCAGCTCGCGCAGGAGGGGTGTAATGTGGGAGTACCTGGTACTCCCCGTGATGGCCCGCGCAGCTGCATTCTGAACTAGCTGTAGTCTTCGGGCGCGTCCCAGGGGAAGCCCCATGTAGAGGGCATTGCAGTAGTCCAGACGAGACATCACCAGCGCATGAGTGACCGTAGGGCATCCCGGTCCAGTTGGGGGCGCAATTGGCGCACCAGGCGAACCTGGTGGAACGCCCCCCTTGCCACGGCTGCCACATGGTCGTCCATCGACAGCCGGGCATCTAGGAGGATGCCCAAATTGCGTGCCTGTTCCACAGGGGGCAATTGCTCGCCCCCTATGGCCAGTGATGGTGTCAACTGGTTGAACCGAGGTGCCGGTAACCACAGCCACTCAGTCTTGGAGAGGTTGAGCTTGAGTCTGTTGTCCCCCATCCAGACCCCAACGGCTTCCAAACACCTGGACATCATTTCGACAGCCTCGTTGGGGTGGTTTGGGGTGGAAACGTACAGCTGAGTATCATCAGCGTACAGATGATATTCGACCCCAAAACCACGGATGATCTCCCCCAGTGGCTTCACATATGCGTTGAACAGAAGGGGCGAGAGGACCGACCCCTGTGGCACCCCACAAGTGAGTGGCCTCAGGGTCGACCTCTGCCCCCCTGCCAACACACATTGCATCCGGTCGAAGAGGTAGGAGCCGAACCACCACAAAACGGTGCCTCCAACTCCCATCTCCTCCAGCCGGCGCAATAGGATACCATGGTCGATGGTATCAAAAGCCGCTGACAGATCTAATAGGACCAGGATAGAGGAACAACCCCTATCTCTGGCCCTCTAGAGATCATCAACCAACGCGACCAAGGCCGTCTCCGTGCTGTGCCCGGGTCGGAAGCCGGACTGGCGTGGGTCTAGATATTTGGATTCGTCAAGGTGTTGCGGGAACTGCCGTGCCACCACATTCTCTACAACTTTCGCTAGGAAGGGAAGGTTGGAGACTGGATGATAATTAGCTAGCTCCATCGGGTCAAGGGAAGGCCTCTTGAGTAAGGGCCTCACCACCGCCTCTTTCAAGGCGGTTGGTAAGGACCCCTCACCCAACGAGGCGTTCACTAGGCCCAGGAGCCAGCCTCGTGTCACTTCCCAGGATGCCAGTACCAGCCAGGAGGAACACGGGTCCATTAAACATGTGGTGGGTCGCAGCCATCCACGTAGCCTGTCCAAATCCTCGGGGGCAACAGAATCAAACTCCTCCCAGAATGGTCTCACAAGACTCACTGTTGACGGCTCCTCTGGTCCACTGAAGGGGGCCCATCCGCTCCGGATCTGAGCGATTTTGTCCTGCAGATATTCCCCAAACTCCTCTGCTCTGCCCTGCAAAGGGGCTTCCCACGTCCTCTGTGATAAGAGGGAGCGGGTTACCTGAAACAGGGCGGCAGGGCGGTTATCGGCGGACGCAATAAGAGCGGCACAGTGTCTACGTTTGGCCGCTCTTAATGCCACAAGGTAGGTCCGTGAATAGGCTCTTACCTGTGTACGATCAGATTCGGAGCGCGAGGACCTCCACCTGCTCTCTAGGCATCTCCTATGGCGCTTAATCACTCTCAGGTCCTCGATAAACCAAGGAGCCTGGGTGGGTCGTTGCCGTAGGAGAGGCCGCAAAGGCGCAACCCGGTCCAAGGCCCCAGCGGCCGCCCTATTCCAGGCGGCTACTAGGTCCTCCGACCGAGAGCGGGTCAGGGCTACAGGAAGTGGCCCAAGCTCCGTCTGGAATCTATCCGGTTCCATCAGGCGCCTGGGGCAGTACCAACTTGGACAGTCTGGTTCCGCCTCCTCGCGGTGGGGGGTAGTGCCAGGGAAGTCCAGCCAGAGAGATGAGTGATCTGACCATGACAGGGGCGTAATGACTAAGTCCCCTATTCCCAGATCACTCGTCCACTGCTCAGATACAAAAACAAGGTCCAGTGTGTGGCCACCCTCGTGTGTGGGGCCCTGAATTAATTGGGTCAGGTCCATGGCTGTCATGGAAGCCATGAACTCCCAAGCTACCTCGGATGCTTCCCCCATCAACGGCAAGTTGAAATCCCCCATAACCACAAGTTTGGGGATCTCAACTGCCATTTCTGAGATCAGCTCGAGGAGCTCGGGCAGGGCTGCTGATGCATAGCGAGGAGCCAAGTATGCATAGCGAGGAGCCAAGTATACAATCAGCAGACCCCACTGCCTCCCTGGGCCCCATCGCCGGGGGGCGACACCCAGGAGCAGAGCCTTCTCTGTGATGGGCCCAGCCCTGTGGAATGACCTCCCCCGTGACATCAGGATTACTTCCGATCTCCGCTCCTTCCGTGTACAGCTGAAGACCCACCTCTTTCAATTATCTGGCCTGGCTCAATCGTAATCTTTCTTATTCCTCCTAACTGTTTTTAAATTGTATTTTAAACGTTAAATTTTAATTGTATATTGGGTTTTTACAATTGGGGTATTTTAATGCTGGTTTTTTAATTATCTATATGATGTAAATTGTTTCCTCCTCCGAGTCCGTGTCCGTGTATGCGTATGTATGTTTTGTATGTATGCCTATGTGTTTGGTATATTCTCTATGTTTTATATGCCCCATTGTACGCCGCCCCGAGTCCTACTTGGAAAGGGAGCGGCTAATAAATTCAAACTTATTATTTCACACCAAGGGACTCACACCCGGGTATCTGAGGTTCAGTGAACTCCCTCGGCTCCAAGCCTTCCCGTATAACTACCGCCACCCCACCACCCTTACCCAGGGCCCGGGGCTGATGGAATGCACGGAAACCCAGTGGGCACATTTCCACGAGGGGTAAACCACCCTCGTGGCCCAGCCAGGTTTCTGTTATCCCTGCAAGGTCCAGCTCCCCCTCTGAGATCAACTCACTAATGAGGGGGGCCTTGTTGGTCACGGACCTTGCATTGCAAAGCATCAGCCTCAGGCCCTGGCTCTGTAGTTCATGGCTACCTAGGCTGCGGGGGTTGGTGCAAACGACCGGGCGTATCCAACAGCCACAGTCTCCCAACCGACCTTGCGATCTTCTCCTGTCCTCGCATCCCCCCTCCCCGCGACCGTTGTAATAAAGCAACCCTCTGTTGAAATATCCTTTTCCCTCCCCTCCCCACCACACTCACTTCCCCCCTGGACTCACCTGTTCGCCTGGCACTGGCCCCCCTCCTGGCCTGATTAACCCGCCCCCCCACCCTGGAGCCCCCTAAAAAGGATAAAAAACATTTCGTTAAAAATCCCCTTAGCTTCCGCTTCCTCCACCTCTCGGGGTTCACAAACCCGTCATCAAGGTGGGCCCTTGAAAGAGCCAAGGACCATGCCTGCGAGAGAGGGGACTCCCGCAGGAGGAGCAGGTTTGACCTCAAATAAATGTTACTAAAAAACACGGTGGAGTCAAGGTGCTGCAGATGGTGAATAGTCAGTCAGTCAGTGGGCCAGGGTCTCAGAAGAAAGAGGAAGGCAGTGCCCTGTTTGTACTTGGGTAAAGGGGGCGGAAGGTGACCGAATGTCCACCGAGTGGTGGAAAGGTGGCAAAGGGTGGGTGGCAGTCCTAGATGGTCCTAGGTGAGTGGGAGCTCATAGATGGTAATCTGAGGTCCTCAGTGGGTGGGGGCAGGCGTTCTTGGCCTGGACGCCGCTCCGGCCTGTCCATGGCCCTAATGCAGGGCTTCCGGCGGCCTCCGGTGTCCTGGGCCTCCCCCAGCCTCCATTCCACATCTTCCTGCTCACAGCTCTCATGGCTCTCACCCAAAATCCTGGTATTCCTGGCATCCATGGCGTTTCTTTCGGCGTCTCCTGCTGGCGCCGGCGGGCCTGAGGGCACAGGAACTGCCGGGGGATACCGAAACCGCAGCGGAGCCCCCTGGCAGCGGCGTCATTCCTCTCGCTCTTCTCGCTCTTCCCGCCGCTGCCGTCGCCCCCATCTGCATCACCACGCGCCGTCGCCATTGCCAGCCTCTCCCCGCTCCGCTCTCTGCTCCGCACTCCGCTCCGCCTTCCGCCTTTCCTCCGGCCTCCCGACCACCCTGGCGGACCAAAATAGGTCCAAAACAAGCCAGGGTGGTCGTACAGTCTGACTCCCGGCCCTCAGGTGGAACGAGGGCTGGCCGCAGCCCCTTCCTCCATCGGGAGCTCCTCGGCGTTCTCGGAGCTCAGGAGGCGACCGCCATCACTGGAAGCTTGTGCTTCATAGATGAAGCAAGATGCCTTGGATCTGGTTGGAATATAAATGCAGGTAAATTCGTCAATGTGACAGAAAACTGACAGAACAATTCTTGAGTACGTTCCATTGAATTACTGGATTCTATATTATAGCATTTGGTGCATATTTTCTTTCAGTTATTTCTCCATCTTTTTAAGCTATTTCTTTGCTCAGTCTTATAATGACTAAGGGGGCAACCTTGTTGTCCGATGTAAAAGTGCCTGAGCAAACAGATGCTCAAAACACACCTGTGAACTTCTTGTAGCTACTCTCATCTTCAATAATTTAATGCTATATAGAAATCACAGGAACTCAATAAGCCAGTCAGAACAAGCTCACTTACTCATCACAAAATATCCAGAACCGTAAAGCCTTCAAACTTGAAATTTGGCACATATGTTCCTCTTGGCTTCTAGGTGCTCACTAAGAAAAGATTTTTCTAAATGACCCTCAAATCATTAGTATTTCTTATACAGTAATTAACATGTTCTGATGCTACGGAGTTCTACTCCCCCTCCCCACTGAAAAGAACTCTGTTCCAATTCCCAGTTGTCTCACGTTCTGTTACCTCAGTTCAAACTGGCAGACGATCCACTCCTTCACTCAGGAGTGGTCTGGGTCCCCTTACAGTACTAAAAGTTGGTATTTCTACAAAATGTGTACGCCTTCCACCTATGGAACTGCTTCCGGACTCAAGGTGGAGGGAGCGATATTTCCTTTTGTGTTTCAATCACCGACGACCACTGGGTCAAGAAATTGTGAACTGAATTTCTCCTGCATAGCCCGATCATATAGTTTCATTGTGAAGCATGGGTATCCAGCTAGTATAGGGTATATGTGTTAAAAGCAAATGTTCATATTTTAACATTTGAACTATGTTCTATGTTCAAGTGTTCAAATTTAAAGCTTGCCCTTGTAAACTATGTGTAAACTGGAAACTAAAATAGCAATGGTAATCAGATATTGAAAAGAACATGGACAAATATAAAGATGCTGAAGAGAACCAGCAACTAACTACTGTCCTTTTCTGAGTGTGTTTGAGCCTTGGGAATCAAATCCTGCCTCTCTGTCAAAAAGGATTTTTTTTCTAGCTGAGTTCAAATAAATGGTTTGAATTACTGAAGCTGGTGGAGTGGAAATTCTCTATTACAAATTCTTGAAGTCTAAATATTCATTTAAAAAAAAAACTGTATATAAAAATTGTATTCAATAACAAAGTCAGCTTCCAAATAAAATATTTTGTAGCACTTGTTAAATGTTATTCTAACAATGAAATTTTTTTTAACACTAATCTAATGGTGTCAATGAGCTCTTTCATTAAAACAAAATACTTACTACTGGAAGACACCCAGACGATTGAAGATTTCCTATCACTTTGATAGGTGATTAATTCCCAAGGGTTGCCAACACAGTCCACCTGCTGGGTGGTCATAGAAAGCATGTATTCTGAAATATTAGGACAGCTGAATGTAGCACCTCTTCCCTTCTCTCTTCAGGATGCATTCTAATGAGGGAGATATTTATAGCAGGTTACAGGCTACATTTTAGGAGATATGGATACCCCCTCAAAAAAGTTCACTATTCTATATTTAACAATGGTTTCGCAATTGCCTTGGTGACTGTATACCTCCACAAGATCAGAGAAAGATAAGAGATAAGACTTCAGATTCACTAAATCAGGGCTCCCCAACTCTCAATCTGCACACCCAGTACTGGGGTGCAACATGCCGGAAACTGGGCCACGCAAACAAGTGATGCGCCATTTGCAGGATGCAGGCAGCACACAAAACCAGGATCCCTCCGGTCCATGGGAAAACCTTTCTCCATGGTGCCCAAAAGGTTGGGGGCTATTGCACAAGACTTCCGGGTATCGTAACACTTCCAAAGCAAGAATTTGTTAGTTATTGGCTTGATATTGCTACTTCTCTGCTTAGTTAACAGGTAGGTTAAGGATTAAACCAATGGAAAAAAAAGTTGAGATTACCCTCACCAGAGCAGTACAAGTCTGGGTAATTTTTTCTCCCTGCTGTGGCCAATTCCATGGTCCCCACAAAGAAAAGAAGTCTTAAACATTGGTACGTAGGAATATTCTTTACTTCCTACATTGCAGTTGCTTCCCTAAAAAAAAATAAAAACCTTCTGTGCCAAACTTAGATGTTTGTTTCTCTACACTGTTATGCAAACTGATGTCATTTTATTTTTTAGGCAGATTAAATTTTCTAAGTAAAATGCCACATTTGACATTTTAAGTGGATATTTTCTTGTAGGTTAGCAATGAAGACCTTGGAAAAGAGATTCAGATGTCAAGATGAGTCTATACCTACAAAGATTAGAATGATGCAAACAGTAGGTTTTCCTCTGACACTGTATGGTAAGGAAAGTTGGGCTTTGAAGAAACACACACACACACACACACAAATATTGATGCTTTATAATTTTAGCATTGGAGAAAACTCTTAAGAATACCAGCCAGAGTCAAGCAAACAAACAAATGGATCATAGAATAAATCAATCTAGAGTTCTTTCCAGGCTCCCAAAGCTCAAACATGCATGTTTTGGACACATGATACAAAGACAATGGTCCCTTGAAAAGGCCATAATATTGGGAAAGAAGGAAGGAAAGAGAAAAACTTGTCTGAACTTTGGTTCTGTCATCCTCCATTGAACTGAATGGAAATCACAATGCACTGTTGCACCAGGATAAATGTCTAAAAACACTATGATGGTCAGCATGGGATTGCAGAGTTTGTTATCTGCTCAGCTTTGTTCTTTTTCTAGATGTTGCCACCATTGAACTACGAAAGTGCTTACTTTAGGGTTAGATTTTGTAACCTTCAGTGAGGTGTCTCTAATTCTGCATGGCAGTTTTTCTCATTAGGTTAAGATACAGCTGGCACCACATGCCATTGTGCTACTTTCCCACTCAGACTCAAATATGTCACTTGAGCAAATATCATCTATAATTAACATTATGTGGATTTGCTGTTGTTTTTCACAGCTGAGGATTACCTCTCATCTTTTTTCCATAGCAGAAACAGTAGGAACTTTTATTTTATAAAGAATATTGTGGTTCTGTTCCTCCAATTGAATTATATAATAATTTTGACTGTGTTCTGAATTTTACTATTGTGTTAAGATTATGTTGTATATATATGTTGAGATGAGATTGTATGTATGTGTTGAGATAGTCTACTATCTCTCATATCTCTTTCTTCAACACTGTATCCTGATTTCTTTTACTCAGACTTCACTGGAAACCAGCCTCATGTCTGCTTCTTACCAAACCTGTTCAGTCCAAGAATATCAGGTATCCGCAAAACTAGTAGTCACTACTGGAATCAAGAATGGTTGGACCACAGCTACATAATCATACAACTCCCCATGCAGTGTTCTGGCCGAGGCTTCCCGAGAGCATGAAGCAAACTCCTTGTCCCTTTTAATAATTTACTGTGAATTCTGCTCATTCACATCCAGCAAAGTTTTTCAAGGAAGTACAGACCTTATATGGCTTGGAGAGCTGCCAGGCCAATATCTGCAAAACTTGGCAAGGAGTCTTGGAGAGTCATGAACCAATTAAGTGAACTAATTGTCTCCTGCAAATTCCACTCCCCTTTTGTTCCTCTTTTATTTCCATTTGGAGGGGCCATTTATCCTCCACCTGTGGCCTTACTACTAAGTCAACCCCTGTTCTTTAGCTGTTTCTTTCTTCTGGCAACTCTGTCCATGTGCACACTGGGAACAGGCGACAACTATTTGTCTGTTTCGCTGATGTCTGACTTAGAAGGCAGCTGATAACTGGCATAAGGCTCTGGCCCCCTCTCTGCCTCCGACACAGAGCCCTCATCAGAGCCTTCCCCAGACTCCAGGATTGGCCCATGTTCCTCACCAACCTCCTCAATGTCCATATCTGCTGTCAGTCCCACTGGCCGCTGGTGGGCCACAGTGGTGGGATACAAACGGTATGTTTGTTTGTTTGTTTGTTTTATTGGAATTATATGTCACCCTTCTCACAAAGGACTCAGTGTGGAGTACAGCATTAAAAAACACATATTACATAACTTAAAAGAAAATTAGAAACAACCCAAGAAACAAACCGGATTAATATAACACTAACATTTTAAAAATTGGATAAAATTAACAGGCCAGGCCGGCTTGCTGGAAAAGCCAACTTTTTAGGGCACGTCGGAAGGACCGGAGGTCTGGGATTATGTAAAGCTATGGGGGCAGCTCATTTTAGAGGGATTCTGGTACTCATTCTGGTACAGGGCTCCAGAGAGTCCGCTCGCCCGCCCTCCTTACCATTATTTGAGCCAATTGGGGCTTTTGCGCATGCCTGTGCAATACTCTGCCGAGCTGCTGGAGCGTCGTGTGTGGTAAGTACACATGCGCGCGCTGCACGTGTACTGAGCACGTTCACGTAGTGGACGCCAGGCCCCGTTGCAGTGGACTGGTTACAAAGGGATCCAGAACCCACCACTGGTTGGCCATGACATGTGGAAGATCCAAGCTTTAGTCCATGGCATCTCCAGATGCAGGATGAGAAAAGGACTCTGGCGGTCAGTGCAGCCATTATTGACCTAAGTAGATTAGAGGTCTCACTTCCTGCTAGGCAGCTTCTTCTCTATTAGCTTTAATAACATAAATAGGTGACAACACAATTTACACATCCAGATGCAAGGAATGTTTAAAAAGATAAATAGAAATACTTTAATTAAGAAAATGGCATTCAGCAGCATCCAGCATGATGTCAATATGGTCTTCATCACATTTATATAATTATGTAGTGAATCATTTTACAAATGATACAAATGTGTGAGTCACATCATTAGTATATCATTAGTATAATGATACGATGTTCTGCATTTGCTCCTCCTCTTCTGGTCAAAGCTCATGAAATTATACCGAAAAGCTTAAGACTTAGTATTGCATGGCTATGATTTTTCTATTTGCCTAAGTTATAATGATTAAACAACTGTTTACTGTTAAGCAAGTTAAGATTTATATTGGGAAGCAGCCACAACATAGCCAGAATTAATCATTCTGTTTTCTTAAGCTTTCTAGTGGTCTTTCTTCTGCCCCATGAGCAGAAAATATATGCACTTTAAAACAAATATATGAATGAATCAAGACAGAAAAGAGTGGGGAGAAGGGTGTTGTATGTGTTAAACTATGGATAATATTATCTACATTGTTTCATTGGGAATACTCAGGAGCTTCTTTTCATCTAACTCAGAGGTCTTCAAACTTGGCAACTTTAAGACTTGTGGACTTCAACTCCCAGAATTCTCCAGCCAGCTGGCTCGAGAATTCTGGGAGTTGAAGGCCACAAGTCTTAAAGTTGCCCAGTTTGAAGACCTCTGATCCAGTGGTAGGTTCCGGATCTTGGTGCAACTGGTATGGTGCAACAGGGCCCGGTAGCCACCACATGAACTTGCTCAGCACGCGCATGCGTCCTTACCTCTGCGATGCTCCAGCTGCTAGGCAAAGTGTTGCACAGGTGCAGTACGCTGCGCGTGTCTGCACAGATGGCCTGTTTCCCTCAAATACAGGAAGTCACCACTCCCCTGATCTAATTATATAGTTCTGAGTTCAGAACGTTACTAATGGGCATAAGAACATCTTCAACGTTAATTTCACCTGTTTTGAGCCCAGAATTCTTGGGCGTTGCCCTTAAACCAGCCTGAGTTTTATTAAAAAATAAGAGAGTTTATAAACTGTAATTTTATCTAGGTTGCCTCCCACAGATATGTACTTATTTCAAGGCAGGGAGAAAATTTGTAATACATCTGGGAAATTCCACCTTTTCCCAGTGGATCTTCTACATCAGGTAGAGTAAAATGCTAGTTGAGGTTATAAATTTCCTGTCAAGCACCAAGCATATTGAATAAATGTCTGTCTCAGTAAATCACCCCTGTGAGAAACTACTTTCCTTGAAGAGCTATGCATTTGCTTACAAAATAATAGTTTTGTACAGGGTAATAACCATAGTGGCAATATAACATATTCGGCAGAATACTGGGGGAAAAAACTTTGACTATAATACAAATAAGCATAGCTTCCCTTCAGTTAACATTCTCCATAGCTTTAGGCAGTGCATGTTTCTGTTCTAATATGTCTACTACTTACTGATATCCAACAAGCATTCAGGAGTTAGCTTTGGGATAGGAAGAGAGCATTCAAGTTCAGGCTATCTTTTAATGCTATGCCAAGCAGAAAATGTTTTCCAACAGTATTATTCTTTCTCATTAAAGAGGAATTTGTAATTCCTGGATTACATTTCTAAAAAATACTTGGTCCATATTTATATGGGAATGAAGTCCAGTAATAAATACTATTTGCATTACTAAGCAATAGTAGTAAAAGTAATAATAGTAATGTTGCTGTACAATACTTGGAATTCATATGTGTACAGATGCTCAAATTGCGGGCACACAAACTTAGTGCTCATTTGCAGAACTTTCAAAAGGAGAACGATTGAATGATAAATATTTGAAGATTGAGAAACCAGTCAACAGCTGTTATGAGGGGCTATCACAAGAAAAGATGGGTCGACCTATTTTCCAATGTACCCAAGGACAAGACAAGAAACAATGGGTAAATCATTAAAGTGATATGCAACCTAGAACTAAGGAGAAACTTCCTAACTATGAGAATAATTAACTAGTGGAATAACTTGCCTCCAGAAGTTATGGGTAAAAGTCATCTTTTACATTGGGCCTTCTCTATTACTAGAAGCTTTTAAGAAAACTTTGGACAGTCATTTGACTGAGATTTTTTGCTCAAACATGGAGTTGGACTAGAAGACCCCCAAGCTCTCGTCCAACCCTATTATTCTGTGTTCTAAATCTTCTAGAGATGTAAAGTGACATTGATAGACAACTAACACAATTTATGCTATTTTTCTCACTGTCTGAACTTCAGGAAAACTACACGCATACGTCTAGAATAGATAGTACCTGGCTCAATAGTAGTAATTGCAGGGATTGTAGTGGCCAACCATTTAAATACGAGGTAACAGTGTGCAGTAGCTGTCAAAAAACCCAACACAATCCTAGGCTGCATTAATAGAGGGATAGAATCAAGATCACGTGAAGTGCTGATACCACTTGGAATATTGCATCCAGTTTTGATTGCCACAAAAATATATATACATACATTAAGACTCTATAATCTAGAAAGAGTGCAGAGAAGAGCAACAAAGAGATCAGGGCACTGGAGGCTAAGACATACAAAGAACAGTTGCAGGAATTGGGTATATCTAGTTTAAAAGAAGGACTAGGGGTGATATGATAGTGTTGTAATATTTGAAGGCCTGCCACAAATAAGAGAAGGTCAACCTATTCTCCAAAGTACCTGAAGGCATGACATGAAGAAACTAATCAAGGAGAGAAGCAACCTAGAATTAAGGAGACATTTCATGACAGTTAGAACAATTAATCAGTGGAACAACTTGCCTCCAGAAGTTGTGGGTGCTCCAACACTGTTGGTTTTTAAGAAAAGATTGGACAGTGATTTGTCTGGAATGGTATAAGGCCTCCTGCTTGAGGATGGAGCTGGACTAGAAGACCTCCAAGTTTCCTTCCAATTCTATTATTCTGCTCTATTCTTTCTTGATTCTGCCTGATGTCCCGGTGGTAAACTCAGTGAAGGATATCAAACATAACAGTAGCTGAAAGACTTTGTGATTAGTGAAAACACATACTTTTTCATTATTTCCCCTTTAATATTAACAGTGTTAACTATGCACCAGACTTCTTAAAGCTGTCACTTTCCTGATATATTTGGAGTGCTTAACAATTCTGCTCAGCATCTGTATTAGCTGAGAACTAAAGAAAGGGCAAGAGATCAAAATTATAATAAGGTTTTTATATATACCAGATGGGAACAAACTAAAATGATAGTAAGATCATTTTTTATTCAAAACATTTCTGAAAGAACTGTAACATAGTATTATGCATAACCTCAATAGATCTATATACAGCAATCTCCTTGAGGATATACCCAAATTAAAAATTGATGGTTTTATTTTATATCCCAAATATTGGTACAATGGGTGTCGGGATGCGTTTGTCAATTCACAGGATGTTGTGAGCTATTTAGGTCATGTTGTCTTAATGAAAAATTATGTTACTTTCTTAAAACAACAAGAAAGCTACTGGCATTAAAACATTCATTTCAGTTTGAGAACTACTTTCAAATACATAGAGACCTTGGCTGTTAGCCATGCCATACAATTTACTATTCCTACACTTCACTACTCTTCCATCTAAATCTATGTAACCAAACACAATTCAAATTTCAAGTCCCAAAGATTTTAAAGGTAACAATTGAAGAACAAATAAAATACAATTATCCAATATCACCTAATGGCAAAGAATACTGTAAAAGCAACAGTAAAAGCAGAAATATTATTCTTTTTCTTGTTGTTAGGACATGAGAATAAATACCGTAAAATAATTTGCCACTGAAAAGACAATAAACTTGATAGCAATGTCTGAATCAGGATGCTAAGGCTGACATTTGGTTGCTACTTGCCACATCAAGTAGCATTGACTAGAATTGAATAGAATCATTCTACATTTCAGAATGCCATGTATGTTAAATCGGGTGAATGAAGGCACATTCAGGCTTCAGAGTAACAAACAGCTCTTTATTAGCACAAGTCAACTATGTACAATCCAGCGAAGGTTCAGTCTGACAGCAGCCCTTTTATAGGGAGCTGTCAGACCCTTTGACCAATCAGATTGAATCTCTGTTCCCACCGGAACAGAGGACCTTGGTGTAAACCATTACCAATGTTTCTGGTATCTAACATCGCTCCCCTCTTAGATGGGCTCAACCGACTTGGACATAGTCACCCAGGTAGGCAGGCTTTCTGCTGGCTTGCCCAGACCTGCGCAGTTCAGTTGGTGGGTGTTTTTCAGTCAGGTCGGATGGACCTGTTGTCTCCGTGGCTTCGCTTGGTGAAAGCTCCTGGAACTTCTCACAGGTTGCGGCTGGAGTTTCTGGAGCCGGTTCGCTCAGAACTCACTGCGGGCCTGCAACAATTACAGATAATTGCCCCGGTACTTTTGGGATTGAGTTATCTGTGGAAAGAGTGAATTCATGCTCCTCTTGTGTAGGGCTTTGGCTAACTCTTGCTGGAGTTACCTCTGGTTGCCTAAGACTGGAGTTGGAGATGCGGCCACGGAGTTGGTCAATGTGCCGTCTCCAGTTTCGACTGTCCTTAGCTCTAATAGGTAAGAGCGAGGTCCGGTGATGCCTATTACTGTGGCAGGAATCCAAAGAGTTCCCCCAGAATAGTTGTGGGCGTAAACTTGATCCTCTATGGTAAAGTTTCTTATTTTGCCAGTTGAATCTGGGGGGCATGCGGCAGAGTAGTTTGGGTGTAGCCGGTCTAAGTGGGACCTTAGCCGGTGACCCATTAGAAGCTCGGAAGGGCTTTTACCACTGGTAGCACTTGGCGTGATGTGCTGTATGAGGAGGAATTGATCAACTCGTGTTTTCCAATCTCCCGGGCCCATCCTGGATAGGGCTTCTTTTGCAGATCTCACTATTCTCTCCGCCTGACCATTGGAAGCCGGATGGAATGGCGCGACCAGGGCATGTCTGATTCCCTGTGCTGCTAAATAGGTCTCGAATTGCATAGCCATAAATTGGGGCCCGTTGTCAGAGACCAAAACATCAGACAGGCCGTGAGTGGAGAAAAGTCTCCGTAATGCTTTGATGACCACTTCTGCCATGGTAGAGGTCATGAGGACTACTTCTAGCCATTTTGAGTAGGCGTCCACAACTATCTTAAAGGTCTGGCCTTGAACAGGGCCAGAAAAATCTATGTGCACCCTAGATCATGGTGCTTGAGGTCGCTCCCACTCCTTAGCGGGCACCTCTGGGGAAGCTGGTCTGGACTCCTGGCACAGTGTGCAGGTAGCCACCCATTCTTCTATCTCCCAGTCCATGTTAGGGCACCACATGTAACTCCTGGCTAAAGATTTCATCCTGACAATTCCAGGATGTCCTACATGCAAGGCCTCTAATATTGCAATGTGCAGTTTGGGTGGAACAACGACCCATTCCCCCCACAGTAAACAACCATTTATTACTGACAGTTCATCACGTTTGCAGTAAAACATTTTAAATTCAGACCCCACAGGCCCCTTGAGCCACCCCCTCCACATCCAGTTCAAAACCTGTTGGAATGTAGAGTCTTTTGCTGAGTGGCGGGCGACGTCACAAGATAAGACAGGACCAGCCTCAAGACAGTCAATGAGGAGGACTGGCGTCTCGGGGGTAGGGTCTACAAGCAGTGCAGGCAGTGAGCATCAACTCAAGGCGTTGGCATTCCCCAAGGTAGAGCCAGGTCTATGGGCGAGGCGATAACTGTAAGCTGCAAGGAAGATTGTCCAGGGGTAGGCCAGTCCCCAGCCAGCAATCCCAGCAATGGTTTGTGGTCTGTGATAAGTTCAAAGTCATGGCCATAGATGTACTCGTGGAACCATTACATGCCAGCGACTGCAGCCAGCGCCTCATGGTCCAGTCGGCTGTAATTCCACTCGGCAGCAGACAATGTTCGTGAGAAGTAGATGATGGGCGCCTCGGTTCCTTTGGGCATGCAGTGGCTGAGGACAGCTCCTACGGCAAACGGGGAAGCATCACAGGTTAGGACAAGTGGCAGGGTCTGGCTATATTGGACCAAAAATGTGTCCGCTGACAGCAGTTTCTTCACCGTGGCAAATGCGGCTGCTTCAGCTCTGCCTCAAGACCACTTGCCATGTATGCTGAGAAGCCGATGCAAAGGCTCAGCAACTGTGGCTTTTGCTTGAGAAAAACACTGTAGAAGTTAAGGAGCCCAAGGAACACCTGCAGTTTGGTCTGATTGCAAGGTGTAGGGGTGTCCTGGATTGCCTTAATTTTTTTGTTGGTCAGGTGAATCCCAGAGCCATCAATGAGGTACCCTAGGAATTCAACCCTTGGCATGTTAATTTGGCTTTTCCTTTTTTGAGGCGGAGGCCTTGTCTCTGATTCTGACCAGAACAGTTCCCAATCTTTTAAATAATTGTGCCTTATTTGCAGCCGATACTAATATGTCATCAAAATAGAGGATGACTGCTGGAATCCCCTGCAAAAGCCATTCCATGATGCTTTGGAACAGTCCAGGAACAGTCCAGGGGCGATACTAACTCCAAATTGAAGACAGGTGCATTTGAATGCACCCCTGTGTGTCACGATGGTTTGGGCCTCTGCTGTGGCACCATCTACAGTCAACTGCTAGTATGCCTGCATCATATCTAATTTGGCAAAAACTTTTCCGGGCCTAATGAGTGCAGTAAATGCTGTACAATGGGTACAGGATAAGAACTTTGTTGCAAAGCTTTGTTTATCGTGCACTTGTAATCTGCGCAGAGGCAGACAGACCCGTCAGGCTTGACAGGTGTCACTATAGGGGTCTCCCAGCGTGCATGATCTACTGGTTCTAGGATTCCCTGGCCAATCAATTTGTTCCAAATCAATTTTAGGATGGAGAGCGAAAGGTACTCTCCTGGGTTTTAGCCTATGGGGGCTACAATGGGGTCTAAGTTAAAAGATATTGGAGTCCCCTCATACTTACCTAGACCAGTGCTGAAGATGTCCTCGAACTCCTTAAGGAATTCCTCAGTGCTTTCTTCTCATATGATGTTGATTCTGGTCACTTCTAGGCCCAGGGCTTCGAACCAGTCAAGCCCCAGTAGGTCTCCGTTGACTACCGTCACTGGTAGCTAGCCACAGAAGGTCTTGAACCTCACCCAGAAGGTCCCCTAGCCCATGATGGGGACTCAGTTCCCCTGGTAGTCACAAAGGCGGATGTCTGGAACCTGCAGCTGATGCTTTTTAAGGCTAGGGATAGCCTGTTTGAGTGCTGCCCAGGACATTATGGTCAAAGATGACCTCGTGTCAATCTCCATATTGCACGGAGAGTCCTCAATGAGGACTGTGACTTTCAGCTTTTTTGGCTGCTTTGTGCAGACTTGGCCTATGGAGGTGTGGTAGGTGACTCTAGTGTCGTCTTCTGTTCGCCGTGGTGGCGGCTGCCATGCCCCTTGGTTGGGCCTCTGCTGGCAGTTAGGTATGCTTCTGGGCTTCCAGGTTGTAGCAGGGCGATCGCTTCTACAGATGTTGACAATGTGCCCCTTGTGTTTGCAGCGTTGACAGATGGCATCGTGAAAACGACAATGTGTTCTGAGGTGGTTTCCTCTGCAGCAGGCAGGAAACACGGTTCAAATTTTTGCGCTGGCTTGGTGTGATCACTGCACATGCATTAGCTGTCATCTTCGTTCTCTGAGCCTTCAGGCTCTGTGGCCTTGCGATGCACGCCTGCGCTCTTCCGCATGCTCTTTGGACTATTTTGGCACTGCAGGGTTTCTGTTGATTTAATTGAAGATTCAGTAGCTCTGGCTTCGTCTAGGGCAATTATGAGAGTAAGATTAGTTTTCGCTAATAACCTCCTCTTCAGGCCAATGTCTCTAACAGCACATATGATGTGGTCAAGTAGTAGTTCATCAAGATCTCTAATCTCACAGTACGCTGCAGCCTTTCTGAGCACCGCAACGTATTCGTTGATGGATTCCCCTTCTTTTTGGTTACGGATGTTGAATTTGTGCCTCCAGACATAGTTAGACGGTCTGGGAGCATAGTGTGTCCTCAGTGTCTGTTGTAGAACCGACCAAGCGACTGATTGAGGTGGCGTTGGCTCGGAAAAATCCTTCGCTGTCTCGAACACCTCTAGTTTGCAGTAGCTCAGGAACATATTCTTTTTCCGGCCTTCAGAGATTGTTGGCTTCGAGAAAGCAATCAAACCTTATCATGTAGGATTCCCAGTGTTCGGTGGCTGGGTTGTATGGAGTCGGTGGGGTGTGCGTTGTCATCTTGTGTTCCTGAGCTCGTTTGAATTTGCCTCTCAAAGATGGCTGCTTGATGCCATGCCGTGCTCTGGGCTGGATTGACTTGTTGGATTGTCCTGCTCTTTTTGTCTGCCTAGTTGCCTTCCAATCTTATCCTCATCGCCAGTGTTAAATCGGGTGAATGAAGGCAAACTCAGGCTTCAGAGTACAGACCCTTCGACCAATCAGATTGAATCTCTGTTCCTGTCACTACGTTATTTTGTTTGTCTACTTGAGCTTCTATTATAAGTTATACTGTAGAGAAGTGTTTCTTATCTGACAATGATTTACTGCGCATGCTTTCTAATACATTACACATTCCAGAGACTTCTTTCCTTTTGATCTTTGTTTCTTCAAGAAGGCGGACAACATTTGTTCTTGCCAAAATGTAACAATTAGATAGATTTGGTTTATTTCTATTTTGTTATTTTTGTATTAGTTTGTTTTCATTAGAACATGTTATCGGGTTTTATTTTATTTTTCGCTTCTTGATGATATGCTGTTTGGAAAAGTCGTCGACTCCTAGACCTCATTAGTTCAGGGTGAAATTTCCCCTGACAGTTCCCGCCGGAACAGAGGACCTTGGTGTAAACCATTACAAATGTTTCTGGTATCTAACACTGTATACAACTCAGAACACCTAAGAAACATGTCCTGTCAATGAATTTTGATTGATTGAATTTAATTCAGCAGGGCTTTTGTTGCGTGCTTATCAGAAGTGGTATTCTGCCAGTTCGCTCTGGTTCAGGCAAACTGGTATGGCGGTGGTGGGAAACTCCGCTCACTTGCCCAGATGTCATCACGGATGCACTGCACATGCCCAGAAGTGCCATGCACACTCCTAGTTCTGACCGATAGCAAAGGTAAGAGGAAAACCTTACTGGTGCTTATGACTTTAAAAATATATCTGTACAGTATCAACCCAATCCAAATGATACTGGAACACTGGGGGAGAATTGATCAAATCTCCAAACATTTAAAATTTGGTTTCCTTTATTGTCAAATGCACAAAAGTGACATGATACCAACTTTTATAGCTGCCATTCTGCTGAGTACAGCTTTCAATCCAGGGTTGGGTTCCGGCAAAGACTCCTGCCGGTTCACTCAGAGATGCGCTGTGCTCAGACGTGTTTAATGCGTGCATGCGTACTACAACTAAAATTGCTCTGCACGTGCACAGAAGCAAAAACCAAGATGGCGGGGCCTAGAGCACTGCTGGAAGAAACAGTTCAGGGGCATGGCAGGCCTGGGTTGATGCCAGTTCCAGCAACCCAGGCTGCCAAGCTACCATCGGTTTGACTTAATCAGCCCGAACCAGTAGGAACCCACCACTGTTTCAATCCATGATCATTTTTAACCCAAACTCTCAGCACTAAGGGATATTCCCTTTAACTTATTTGCCAATATTACTCATAATGTACACTCAGGATTGATCTTTTAATCTTTCAAGGTAATCGCATTTTCTGAAACAATCATCAACAGCCGAATCAACAACTAAACACACACACACACACACACACACACACACACACACACAATTCCTCTTCTCTACCATCCTCTGGAGTCCATTTAAGCTCACACCTACTGCTTCAGTGACTCCATCCAGCCACCTCATTCTCTATCGTCTCCTTCTTCTTTTGGTTCTGTTGGTTCTATTATGTAAGCTACGATAATTGTAATGAACAAAGCTGCTTGCAATTCTAATTAATTTGGAAACACTTTGAAAAATGGTGCTATTCTATAATCTGTGGGACAAATATCGAATTTCATTGTTGGAGAACTAAGGTTACTACTTTTTTTTAAAAAATAATAATAATAATGCAAACCCAAACCACTTGAACAAAAAAGGTGACATTTGACCTGAGACAGCAATAAATGATTGTAAGAATGGTGATTATTCTCTATATTGCATATATTATCCATTCACAAGGTTAAAAATCATAACGTGCTTTCAAAAAAAATCAAAGTACAAAATCCTGCGATCTAGCTGATCTTCTGTCATCAAACCAGATGGACATTTGGCTGGGACTTTTGGGAGCTGGATGGCCTGTTAATAAATATAATAAATATTTAATTGATCTGGAGATCATAGTTTGGATGGGTGTAGAGGCAGGAGATGGAATTATTCAATTATCGATGCATGTTCATCCCACCACAAGACAGATTGGAGCTCAGGTCTCCATGATTTGATAAGAAGTTGCTTAAACAAGTTGAAGCAAGGGTGGCTGAAGCAAGCCAGGGATTAAAAAAGAACTTCTCAATATAATGAATTGTACTGGTTACTTCAATTTGTGAAGTCAGATGATAGGATCCAGGGCAGTCCTGCAACCAAGAAGCTGTTCTCAGCATATACAGTCAAATCTTAATGCCACCTGAATAATTGAGCAGTGAAAAAAAAACCAGGGGTGACATGATAGCAGTGTTCTAATATCTCAGGGGTTGCCACAAAGAAGAGGGAGCCAAGCTATTCTCCAAAGCACCTGAGGGTAGAACAAGAAGCAATGGGTGGAAACTAATCAAGGAGAAAAGCAACTTAGAACTGAGGAGAACTGACAGTTAGAACAATTAATCAGTTAATTGTTGGATAAAGATTTTTCTGGAATGGTACCGAGTTTCCTTCTTAAGCAGTGGGTTAGACTAGAAGACCTTGAAGTTCTCACCCAACTCTTCTGTTCTGTTCTGTTCTACCCTACCCTACCCTACCCTATCCTATCCTATCCTATTCTACCCTACCCTACCCTACCCTACCCTACCCTACTCTACCTAGTTAAGTCTTCCAGAGTTGTTTAAAGTTGCTAATCTGATCACTAAGGTGCAAACTTAATTAGCTGTTCTGTATTCATGTTTTGAAAAACCAAACAGAGACAAGGAAGTTAGTATAGGATTTATTGTCATTCTGATATTAATGTACCATGTAGTTCCACTACTTTGGGATGTGTTACTAATTACTTAATCCATTGGATTCATCTATTATAAATGCACCAAAAGTAATATGGTACACATTTTATGAAGCAGAATCCTCTCACCAAATATCAAAGGCAAGATGATAATTGCAAACACAAAAACATTGCACCTATATGATCTAATGGAAAAACGTATTCAGAATTCTCTTTTATTAGAGAATATAGTCGGGTGGTTAGGAAGAGGCCAAAATGAGCAATCGAGCCAAATGGCCCTTGGGATGGAATAACTGAGTTCACTTTGGAAAACATACAGCCAATGTTTTAAATTGCATTCCACTTGATATAGGCTTTTCTGCTCTCATTATTATCAAGATGTTGTTATTTAGATGCTATTCCCCCAATAGAAAAGACAAATCCAGCCATGGTTGGTCTTTTGGCATCATTGATTATGAAAATGAAGAGCAACAATGCAAGGGTTGCATTGTGATCTACTGAGGCTTGAAGAGTCTTATTTAATTTTCTTTCGTTCTTCAAAAGCCAAGGCAAATTTAACTGCTCCATATATAGTTTTCACCTAGCCAATATATTAGTCAGTTGGACAAGAAAACACTCTCTTTAAGGTTTCCTGATTGATATTTTGGGAACAATAGATGCCCCCACCCCCTGCTGTTAATGTTCGAGTTAAAGAGCTAGTTCCACTCTTACTAGAGACCTCTCTGTCATCTAATAAGCTTCAGTGACTAACAATATGAATGATTTCAGGTCAAACTGACCAGAGCAGCCAATTCTCAGTCTTTGGCCTGCTACTATGCAATCACTTGTGCTGTAATCTACTCAGGGAAAGGAGAGAAGCTTTTGGTAGTGAGGACATGGTACTGTTAGATCACTCTGTTTACATTAGCAGCACCCAACGGAGCATTAAATCAAAAATTTGTATTAATGAGAAAAATCAACAGGTCTGAGCTGCTACTTCACATTTATGAATGCAATCAGCTTCCTCCAGATGCTTTGCCCTTGTGCAGAATTTGACCTCTTTAGAAGACAATGCAGCTGAAGATAGAAAATTCGTCCTTGTTAAGAAATTTTATTTTCTATACTGCAAATTGAACCCAAAAGTATTCTGTTTTTTTCTTCCATTGTTTTTTTGTTGTTGTTGTTGTTCCTCCACTGATAGACACAAAGAGAAAGGAAAAAAAAGATGTGCAATCCTGTAATTTAATCTTGGCTAAAGTGAATGGATCATAGTAATAAGTAATTGAGTTTGTAGCATTCCTATTGTGTGCCTAATACAGACACACTTCTCCATGACCTGAAAGAAATCTATGACCTTCTGTGTAAAACCAAAACATCTAATGCATTTTTTAAAAAGTTGCCAAAGTAGCAAAACATTGCACTTCGAACACTGATGTTAAAATTCACTAATCAAAATGTTATGTACCATACTTTCATATATATCTTTATGACATTGATTCCACTTCTTTATATATGATGGATGTGTACAACACCATCTATATAACGACTACAACTATTTCTGGACTAGGAGACTTTAATCATAGTCACACACACAATCAGGTCAACCCCCGATTGGATTACTGCAATGTAAAGGTAACGGTTTCCATCGCATATATGTGTTAATCATTCTCAACTCTAGGTGTGGTGCTCATCTCTGTTTCAAAGACGTCCAAAGACATCTCCGTGGTCATGTGGCCGGAATGGCTAAACACTGAAGGCACTTGGAACACTGTTACCTTCCCACCAAAGGTGATCCCTATTTTTCTACTTGCAAGACTCCAGCTTCTAATTCTGGTCTCCTACTCATTTTACCCCATTGCCCAGTGCAAGCAAGAACTAAAAATATTTGCTATCAAATACTGAGAAGAAAATGGTCTTTTAAACTTTCTGCTTAATATTCCCCCATCTCCATGCACATAAATTATTGTGTTCAATTTAGACACTTGAAGAAGAAAGATCAAGAAGAGTTCAAATATATTTATGCAGGCAATTTTATACTTTCCTAATATAGCTACAATTGAAACCCAAGCAGTTCAGCTTCTTACCATCTCTCGCATTCAACCTGTAACACTTCTCTAGCTTTACATGGGCCATCCATGCTGACTAAAGTTAATACCTCAATCATTAATTTGCTTTTCTTCTGCTTCACCAGTTCAGTCTCTGTAAAAAGAAATGTCTGTGCTTTTCAAAAATAATTTCTTAGTTATATTTAGCTGCTGTTCAGAAATAGCAAATATCAAGGATTCTATGAGGTAGAACTTTAAATGAATATTTGATAGCACCAAGATACAGACGCTGTAGATATCCTCAGGGGGCAAAGGAAACAAATACTACTACTACTACTACTACTACTACTACTACTACTACTACTACTACTACTACTACTACTAATAATAATAATAATAATAATAATAATAATAATAATAAAAACAGCTGGATGACAGATTAAATAGATGGAAAACCAATGCTTTGCATGGACAACACTTGAAAAACATTGAAGGAAAATGTGATGACAACCTTACATAGGCATGGCTTAAGATGGGAACCATCAAGAAAGAAATGAAAGGTTTAATATTCGCTACTCAAGAACAAGCAGTACAAACTAATGCCATGAAAGCAAAGATACAAAAATCCACCAACAATCAAAATCCCCAACTTTGCAACAAGAAGGACGAATTTTTTTCACATTTAATATGTGAATGCAGCAAAATCGCACAAACTGATTACAAAGCTAGACATGACCGAGTTGATAAATAAATCTGTATCCAGAAAGTCATGGAAACATAAAATGGAAAAAGTTATCGAAAATGAGAAGGTGAAGATCTTGTGGGACTTTTGAATACAGACGGACCATCATTTGGGACACAACATGCCAGATATCACAGTTATTGAAAACCGAAACATACAATTTATTGGCATTGCCATACCAGGATGCCAGAGTCAAAGAAAAAAACTGGAAAAAAATCATGAAATACCACAACCTGGCTATAGAAACTATGCAATTATGGATGAAACATGTAATACACATTGTCATCGGGGCACTTGGTACCACGTCCAAGAATTTTATGAGATACAGCAACAAATTGCAGCTTCCTGCAATAACATCAGCGGAACTGCAAAAAACTGTGCTACTCAGAACATTGTATATTTTAAGAAGGTACTTGGTTGATACCTAGGATTCTGGCAGCAACTAGTATCAACCATTAGCACCAATCGAATCAATACACCCATAGAGGCACAGGCCTTTATGGAGAAAAACAAAGTACTTCTAGAAAAACCAGAAGATTCCCTAACAGGCATACAAGACACGGGAGGGGCCGGAGCTCTGCCAGCGGGGGGAGATGGGGCGACATCAAGAAAGCTCAGATCACAAAAATGAGTAAGAAAAGTCATTTGATATAAACTGTTTGAAATTACCAATTGAATTTACCACACTGACCACATGTTACTACTTAACATTGAATTTTATGCAAATGTATACTATGAGTTTGGAGGGGGGGTGCACCTACCGCATTTCGCAACTGCCAAAATTTGTAACCTTTCCCTTATCTTTTCCCTTTGTAAAATATTTAAAAACCAATAAAACTTTGTTTAAAAAAAAAACCATTAGCACCAATCAATGGTATTTGTGATGTATTTTTGAATGTTCAGTTGACTAAGTTTCATGTTTAATGAATAAAGTATATAACAAAGAAGCATTGTGATATTCAAACACTGGCCACATGATTAAAATATGTTTCTCCAGTGTTGAGAACCAAATACATGCACCAAATCAGCATGAATAGGATCCTTAATTTTGCATGTGCTGCATTTGTATTGTCTTGGAACAATGATTATTTCTGCCAAATTGTCTAATCACAAAGCCCAAGAGGCATTCTGTTCCTTCTTGAGCCTGAAATAATTAATTTTCTTCCTCATCTGGTGACAGAATTGTTCAGTAGTTAGAGCTGCCTAGAAGTGCTTGATAGGAAATGAGGAGCATATAAATTTAATAAATAAATGAATACATGCTAGATTAAGATTAATATGTCTCATCCCATTGGAATGTCAAGTTCATTTGGGCCTAAACCTATAATGTTCATTTGTTTATTTGAAACATCCTACCCTTACTTCAGGGCAGTATACAATAAAATACTAAAGGTTTTTAAGAAGAGATTGGATAACACTTTGTCTGAAATGGTATATGATTTCCTGCCTGAACAGGAGGTTGGACTAGAGACCTCCAAGATCCCTTCCAACTCTGTTATACTAAAACTGCAATGTCAATTAAAATATACTTTCATAAGTACCTGAGCCAGAACTAGGCAAGCTGTAATTTATTCAGTGAGTACTTGCAAAAGTAAATCTCTTTCAATTGAATGTTAGTCTACATGTTATATAGAAACGTAACTAAGAAGGGGATTGAGGTAATTTTAAGCAATGACATAGCAATTATTTCCTTCCTACAGTTACTTCTACAAAATTGTCTGCTTTCCATTTTTCTTTCTCCATTGCCTGGTGCCAAATGAGTTTCACAAATATAGATGTGAAATCCTCTGGAAGAAATTCATGTAGGGGTAATTTGGAGCAGAAAAAAATGGCTGCATCAATTAGGGAGAAATACCCACTCTCCAACCTTCTCTGTTCAACGTAATTATTATTATTATTATTATTTACAGCGGCTGGCACTTTCTTTGTGCACATTTGCAGTTAGCTACTCAGCCTGCTTTCAGTGAGAAATTCCAGGAACAATTTATTCATTCTTTTAAAGTGTTCAGCTGTCACTGTGTAGTTTTTAAGCTCTCTTCCCTCTTGCCCTGTTTTCACAAAGCCTGAAGTTCCTCATTGCCATCTGTTATACCCATTGTAACGGGCTGACATAAACTAAAGGTCAACCTTTCGATAGAAGTGAGAGGATGTGTGACAAATTGTTACTGAACTCTGAGAGAATGATAGCATGATTCTTGTGACTCTTTCTTAAACATCTTGCATGTACCGTGAACATGCTGTTTTCTTTCAGCCTTCCTATTTCACCTCCTCCTCACAATCTTACCCAGATTTACTTCCCCAAGAATTCAGCAGAGGTTACTCCTAGGTCAGGATGTGTATAGTATTTTTTTGTAAAGTAGCCTCTTCTAAGAATGCTTGAACTTCAGTGTCTAGAATTCCCCAATCACATAATTAAATAGTTGGTTGAATGGCTATCTTTTTAAAAAGATAATAAGAGATGGCATTATTTTATCTATTCTTGGTTGGAAATGTAAACCCTCTCTGCTTCTAGGAATCTGTTGTTAGATTTTAACCACCTCTTCAGCAAGAGGTTATGTTTTCTTCCCATGACCAAGAATATATTGAAATGAAGGACATATATTAGTCAATCAATCACTCAATCAATCAGACTAGAACTAGAAGGGATCTTGAAGGTTTTCTAATCCAACCCCCTGCTCAAGAAGGAGACCCTATGTTCATTTCAGACAGGCGAAGGCCTCTTCTTAAAAACCTCAATTGATGAAGCATCTAAAACTTCTAAAGGTAAGATGTTAATTGTCCTCATTGTTAGGAAGTTTCTCCTTAATTCCTGGTTGCTTCTCTCATTGATTAGTTTCCCTCCATTATTTCTTGTCTTGTCTTCTGTTTCTTTGGAAAATAAGTTGATCCCCTCTTCTAGGACTTAGTTGAAGCCAAGAACACATGACATGGAAATATTATTTTATTATCTTGATGTTCACAGCTGAAGGAAGATTATAAATATAAACCCAGCACCAGCAAAGCTAGAAATGCAACATTTGCTGCCTGATTGTGTTATTACATATAGATTCCTCTTTGCTTTTTTATGGAACAAACAATAATACCTCTTTTTTTAGAATAAAAATTGAGCTAGATAATATAGGTTAATTAAGAGATGTCTCCTGTCCCAGTTGATTTAACTTTCACTTAAGATCTTGTTGAATCTTCCAACAACTTTCTCACCATCTAATTAGAAAAGAGTGTCAGTTAGGGTCAGAGTTAAAATGGATTTTTTTCTCTGTCATAACACTGAATGTTACAAATTTTGTCTCTACTTAAGACAAAAATAGTAGTGCTGATAATTTATAAATCTATATCATGTTGCCTTTTCAGGGAATTTCTATGGAAATTACATCTTGAGATAGTCCAAACTGATATTTAGAATTAACATGTAACAAAAAAATGCAAATGCTAACAATTTTAATGCTTTCATGAAACATGATATTTTGATTTTAAAAAACCCAAATAAGAAAAAACTTAGCCCTAACCCTAAGCAACTGTATATGCAGTGATATTTAAATCTATTTATCTTACATTCCTTATTTAATTTTAATCTTTCAAAAACTCTTGTCTCCCCCTTCGAATATTCATGCCATAATTCAAAATGTTTAGAGACAAAGGTTGTATATGTGATTTTAGCAAAAGACATATCATCAAATGACATAAACTAAATAGGACGTTCCCTTTTGAATGTTAGAATTCTTTGTTTTGGGGGTTGGAAAAATACATGAATGTGTACAGAGTATCTGGCTTAAATGTGAATTATTATAGTTGCATTTCTGAGCCAGAAATGATTGTTCTGTAACTCTGATTTCTTCTTACAAATGCACACCTTTCCAAATTTTGTATTAGCAAATATTCAGATCTTCATGGTACATCTTTACAAATTCCAAAGTTTTAGATAAATTATTTTAAAGATTATATATATTGGGAAAATTACATATCAAAATTCTTACAAATGTGATTGAAAAATTGAAAAGTTCTATTTATTGAGTAACAAACAAAGAAAACTGATAAAACTCTCTTGCATCTATACACACCTATGCATTTTATATTGTAAATAAATATTAAAACCTAATGCTCAAACTCTGTTTAGAATAACAGAGTTGGAAGGGACCTTGGAGGTTTTCTAATCCAAGCCCCTGCTTAGGCAGGAAACCCTATACCATTTCAGACAAATGGTTGTCCTATCTCTTCTTAAAAACGTCCAGTGTTAGAGTATTCACAACTTCTGGAGGCAAGCTGTTCCACTGATTAATTGTTCTAACTGCCGGGAAATTTTTCCTCAGTTCTAAGTTGCTTCTCTTCTTGATTAGTTTCCACCCATTGCTTCTTGTCCTGCCTTTAGGTGCTTTAAAGAATAGCTTGACTTTCTCTTCTTTGTGGCAACCTTGAGATATTGGAACACTGCTATCATGTCACCCCCTAGTCCTTCTTTTCATTAAACTAGATATACCCAGTTCTTGCAAACATTCTTTGTATTTTTTTTCCTTGAGTCCCTTAATCATCTTTGGTGCTCTTTTCTGCACTCTTTCTAGTGTCTCAACATCTTTTTTACATTGTGGCAAACAAAATTGGATGCAGGATTCCAAGTGTGGCCTTACCAAGGCATTATAAAGTGGTATTAACACTTCACGTGATCTCGATTCTATCCCTCTGTCTATGCAGCCTAGAACTGTGTTGGCTTTTTTGGCAACTGCTGCACACTGCTAGCTCATATTTAAGTGATTGTCCACTATAGGACTCCAAGATCCCTCGCACAGTCACCACTATTGAGCAAGATACCACATATTCTGTACCTGTGCATTTTGCTATTCCTGTTAGCTTGGTGTCATCTGCTCACGATTAATTTGTATCTTAATCATAAATCACTATTTTAACTATAAAAGTATACTGAGACACAAAAAACTAAGCTAGCTTTTAGCAAGCTCATTTGTGGTCTAGAAATAAAGGATATATCAATATTTTATTCAAAAGAAGAATATAACCTATGATTCCTAACAATTGGAATTTTAGCATATATAGTGATAGTTATGGTAGCTTTTCTTTAATGTCCTTGTGAACTCTGAAGCTTGATCATTCACCTGCAGGCTGCTTCTATCAATCCCCAATGTTTTTGCTTCTGTTTGCTGTCTACCTGCTTAAATTAAAGTCGCAAGTAATTGCAATAAATAAGTGGATTTTCCCCCATGCACTGTAGATACCAGGGACGTGCGGTCAGGGGAGGCAGAGGAGGCAGAACCTCACCGCTCTCATCATGAAAAGAAAAAAAAAGGGAAAAGGGAAAAGGCATACGTGGTCCGATTTCCTGCCTTCCTGAGTCAACATGAACGGGACCGCGGAGCGCGCTCCACCAGCTCGCGCTCCGCGGTCCCCTTCATGTTGAGTGAGGAAGGCAGGGAATGGGACCACAGGTGCAGGAGGCTGAGGCTGCCTCAGCCTCTTGCACACGTGTTCTCATTCCCCGCCTTCCTGATGACGTCACCAGCCTCACCAGCCATAAACCTCACCTCACGTCACTGGTAGATACTGTGTCTTAACTACATTTATCTGAAGTCACCATATTTGGGCTGCGAAAATCTAGTGGTTATTTGAATTTCTGCAGCCCAGATATGATAGTCCTAATAAAATTAGGCTTTTCTAGTTTTAACATCTATCTATCTATCTATCATCTATCTATCTATCTATCTATCTATCTATCTATCTATCTATCTATCTATCTATCTATCTATCACCTACCTACCTACCTACCTACCTACCTACCTACCTACCTACCTACCTACCTACCTCTGTCTGCCTGCCTGCCTGCCTGCCTGCCTGCCTGTCTGTCTGTCTCTCTCTCTCTCTCATCTATCTATCTAGCCATCTATCTTATCTATCTATCTATCTATCTATCTATCTATCTATCTATCTATCTATCTATCTATCTATCTATCTATCTATCTATCCTGAACTGAATTTGAACGAAACACTATTTATTCCACTTTTTTGTGGGCTACATAATGTTAGAGGCGATGAATTTGGGGAAGAAAACCTTCCCCTTCTCCAATCATATTTTTCTGTGGTTGAAGGAGAAGAACACCTACAAGTATTAACTTTGCTTTCATTATTTCATTTTCTTTCCCCTTTAGAATGCTGTAGAAAAAACAAAATTGGGTTTTTTCTAGCTTCCTTTTTATCCATTTGAGAAATGCACATTACTGCCAGAAACAGAACTAATGTTACTGCCACTCAAATACACAATATAAAAGATTTTAAGAAAAAAGTCTCCACTTGTGACCTTATATTTGACCGGGTTGATTGGACAAATTGGATTAGACCATCTTCATTCTAATTTTTAAAATGCATTCTTCCTCTTAACTAGAGAAACTCCAAAAGCAATTTATGTTTCAGGTTCCTAGCCTCCTATTCAATCTCCTTAGAAACTAAGGAAACAGAAAGAAAACTCATATGCCAGGTCTTAATGTTATAAAGGTTCTTGAAAAGGTCAGATAAAGTCACAGTGGTACTCTCTCTAAATTACAAAGATAGATTTAGTTTGAGTTTCTGAAAGGAGCTCTAACATAGACTCATATTTATTTTGATTCTTCTCTTTGTCCAGACATTTATCTATTATCACCTTCTTTTGTGGCCTGTGGGTAGGGATTCTATAAAAATATGCTTTGCCTTATTTGACAGGAGTAATCCTCTCTATTACATAGTGTTCATATTTGGGAAATTGCATGTAAAACCTCTGTAGGAATATAGAAAGCAGTTTTATTTAAATGGGGATCAGCACAATTTTCTTCGTAAAGGTCGGACCCCATCTTTCTCCACCTCTGTGAAGATGACTGGCAGGTCCACAGGCATGATAGCCATTGGATGGAGCCAGCCTATCTAGCAGCCCTTCAACATACTCCAGACAAGAAACCCAAATCATTAGTACTAATACTACCATTATAGCAATAGCACTTATATACCACTTCATAGTGCTTTAAATGCTCTAAGCATATTGCCCCCCAAAATCTGGATCCTCATTTTACTGATCTTGGAAGGAAGGCTGATTCAACCTTGAGCCAATCAGGATCGAACTTCTGTCCATGGACAGAGTTAGCCTGCAATACTGCAGAAGCACTTATCCTCTCCCTCACTTTTAATTTACATGGGACAAGGGAGGGTCCTTTCTGATAACAGATTGATAGTAGAGGCTGATAATAGGTCACAGCTGCCCAAGATGCCATGGTCCTCTGCCTGTTTCTTGCTCATAGGCTTAGTTGAGGCTTAGTATGACAATATACTATCCACCTTCTCATTCTTAGCGTGGGCTGTATAAAGCATGCAATAAACTGGATTTGGTTCAGGGACTGTAGTTTCCCCAACCCTTGATTAAGCAGTATTCACCTGTGTTTAACCAAATTAGGTGAACACCTAATACATGCATTTACAAACAAGGATTAAAGTCAGTTTTAATCTTAGCTGGATTATTTGCAGTTTAGTATATTGTACAGTCAAGCCTATGCCCTTGATTTATTATTCAGAATTTTGTGCACTTCAAGAAAGAGCTTACGTTGATAACCAGGTAAAACACAATATATGAACAAATAAATAAGTCAAAGGTTAATGGATCATCATCTAGATTTATAGAAGTCAGTTCCACACATTTTTGAAACATTAGTTTTGGCCAATCCTATCTGATGATCCCAGGATTGAAGTTTGGCATTTTGACATGCAAAATGTGTGCTACATCACTGAAATATTATCTTCTCTCTTATTCCAGGAGGGAATTTATTTACCCATTTATTAAATTGTTTCCCATGCTAGCTTTTGAGAATTTTTCATCTTACTTTAGTTCTTTTTTTAATATATGTGGTCTTTCTTTTTTTCTTTTAAATTAAAAATTTTACTGCTTTGGGCATCTAGTGGGTGAAAAGCAGAAATGATATTTTCCTAAATGAATACAATAACTATCCATACCAAGCTCCTGCTACTTGCCAGTGTAACTCACAATATATGGTCTCCAAGGTAACCAAGGAAGCATGGGTTTGTTTCCATTGGTTATGGTCCAATCATCCTCTAAAAACATTCACTGTTCTATAGGGAGAACGAGGCAGGCAGGAACTGAGGCAAGGCAGGTTGAAGCTAACACAACCTTTATTAACAGTTTAACAAGACAAAATGTAAAGCAAACCTCGAACCGGCAAACAGCCGTATTTGACAGCTGACAGCCCTTTTTATACCAGAGCTGTCAGATGCTGAACCAATAGAATGGCTGCATTCTCCTGCCAGCTGGCTGCTTGCTTCTTAACCAATCAGGAGCCGGCAATAATAGTCAATGGCGTCGTAGCCTCGAGGACTTAACACCCCTCTCCTCCCAGTTAGCACATGCGTAGTCAGCCAAGTATGCTGGCTGGCGTCAGCTCTGCCCCGATCGTCTTAGTTCAGGGGCTGTGGCCAAAGGAGGGAAGCTGGTGGAGAGTCCTATGGAACATCAGGAGACTGCGCAGCTGAGTCAGCGGGAAACGTGACCACCGGGGGACTGACCGGATTCTCAGGTAAGCTTGCGACAAGAACATATCAATGGGGGGTGTTGAGTGTGACTCTGTTTGCGCTGGAGCAGCCTCTGTCGATATTAGTTCCCCGGGGCAAAATTGGGCCTGCACCGGGTGCTGGTCTGCTGTGCTGGTGGCTCGCCATCTGAGCTGGTTGATGTGTCGGCGCCACATTCACCCGTCACTGAGCTGGACCCTATAAGAGTAGGGTCCAGTTAGTTGCATGATTTGTCCGGGAAGCCACCTTGGTTTGGTCCCATAGTTTTGGGCGTAGACTAGGTGTCCCACATTAAAGGCCTGTGTGGAGTCGCCTGCGAGGGGGCTTTTCTCTGCTACATAACCGGGGTATAGTCGGTCCAGGGTTGTCCGGAGCCGACGACCCATAAGTCATTCTGCAGGACTTTGCTTGGTGATTGGGCACAGGGTTGTATGCTGTGCCAGGAGGTATTGGGACAGTTTGTCGTGCCAATTCCCTTGCCCCAGGCAGCCCAATGCCTCCTTAACCAACCGGATGGTCCGTTCTGCCAGGCCATTTCCGGCTGGGTAGAACGGGACCGTTGGGGTGTGTCATATGCCATGCTGGCCTAAAAGCATCTGGAAGGGTGACGATGTGAATTGGGGCCCATTGTCAGTCACCAACACGTCAAGCAACCCATGGGTCGTGAATAGCCTCCCCAGCACCCTAATTATGGCTTCCAAAATGGTGGAGGGCATGAGTGCCAGCTGCACTCACTTTGAGTAGGCATTTGCAAGGACCAAGAAGTTCTGCCCTAAGAATGGGCTGACGAAGTCCAAATGGACTCATGCCCATGGAGCCCGGGGCACGTCCCATTCCCTGATGGGCACAGAAGGGGAGCTGGTCTAGATTGCTGGCACTTCTGGCAGGTGACTATCCATCTTTGGCCACCACATGTAGCATCATCCCAAAGCTTTCATGCACACAATGCCCGGGTGAGCTGTGTACAGGCAATTTAAAATTGCCAACCTAAGCTCTGGGGGAGCTACCACCCTATTGCCCCATAACAGGCACCCGTTAAGGATGGACAGCTCATGCTACCGTATATAATAGGGGTGAAACTCAGAATCTACTGGCCCCTGTGGCCATCTCCTGCACACCCAGTCCAAAACTTGGGCCAGTATGGTGTCTGTGGCAGAGAGCCTGGCAATATCCCAGGTGGATACTGGCATGGCCAACTCTTCAATTAAGAGGACCGAAACTGCAGGAGCAGGTTCCAAAACAGGCACTGGCAGAGAGCAGCGACTGAGGGCATCAGCGTGCCCCAAGTTTTTCCTGGTCTATATTGCAGCTGATAATTATATGTCACTGGAAAGACTGTCCATCTGGACATCCTTGGAGACAAAATCTGAGGAGTCTGGCCCAAGAGGGGTTTATGGTTGGTCACTAAGTGAAAAAAAACGACCATAAACGTGAAACCGCTTTACCACTGCAACAGCAGCTAGGGCTTCTTTATCCAGCTTACTGTAATCCCTTTCAGCTGCTGAGAGTGTGAGCGAATAATAGGCAATAGGGGCTTCTGAGCCATTAGGTAGAATGTGACTCAGAATGGCCCCAATGCCATAAGGCGATGCATCACATGCCAAGGTTAATGGTAGGCGATCACTGTATTGCACTAATAAAAAATTGGATGTAAGAATATCCTTAACTGCCCTAAAGGCTTGGGCTTCTTTAGACCCCCAATGCCAAGGCATCTTGGAGTCTAGGAGCCTATGAAGAGGCTCTGCCAAAGATGCCTTATATGGGTAAAAAAGTGGAATATAAATTAAGAAGCCCCAGAAAGGCTTGCAGCTCAGCCTTAGAAGAGAGCATGGGGGCTTTCTTAATTGCCTCTACCTTGGCTGGAGTAGGGTGGATGCCTTTGGAATCAACTAGATACCCCCAAAATTCTACACTTGGCTGGAGTAGGGTGGATGCCTTTGGAATCAACTAGATACCCCAAAAATTCTACACTGGGAACCCCAATCCTACATTTTTCTTGTTTGAGCTTCAGTCCCACTTGGCGGTAACAGGTCAGGACTGCTCTTAATTTATCGATGAGCTCAGCTTGATCCAAAGTGGAGATAAGCACATCATTGAAATAGGGTACCGCTCCTGGCAGCTCCTGGAGCATTCGCTCCATTAGGCTCTGGAAAATATCTGGGGTTACACTAACCCCAAATTGCAAGCATTTTCATTTGAAAACTCCCTGGTGCGTTACGATGGTTTGAGCCATGGCAGTGGCTTCATCTACCGGGAGCTGCTGGTACACTTGTGCCAAGTGCAACTTGGCAAAAATGTTTCCCTGGCTTAAGGAATGGAGCAGATGTTGAACCACTGGCACTAGGTAAGGGTTGGCTTGCAACCCTTTATTAATTGTGCATTTAAAATCCCCTCAAATTCTAATACTACCATCCTGCTTAATAGGTATTATTATGGGGGTCTCCCAGGGGAGTGGTCTACTGCTTCAAGCACTTCTTGTGCTATTAATTTATCTAGCTCTAAATCTACCAAAAGGCACTCTCCTGGGTTTTAGACGTATTGGTGCCATCTGGGGGTCCAAGTTAAAAGAAATGGAGGTCCCATTATATTTAGCAAGCTGTTGTCAAATACGTCCACGAACTCGCTGGCCAGAACAGTGAAGGAATCTGGAACAATGGAGCGGATGCCGGAGACGTTGAGCCCCAATGCGGAGAACCAGTCAAGTCCCAGGAGCTGGGCAGATTGCCATCTACAATGATGAGGGGAAGAGGCCCCAGGAAGTTATTGCTGGCTATGGTGAATGTGCCACAACCCACAATGGGTATTGGCTGCCCTTGATAGTCTCTGAGGCTAAGTGGGCACTGTCTGAGCTGATCTTTGGTCAGGCTGGGCAATATCCATTTGATAGTAGCCCAAGTGACCAGAGATTTGGAAGAGCCAGTGTCCACTTCCATCTTGCAGGGCTCTCCCTCTATGGGCACGGTCAGGTATATCTTATTGGTAGGCTTGGTCAGGGAAGCATGGCTGATAGCTCATTCAGGGTGCTGCTGGTCACCTGCAATTGCAAAGCAGTCTTTGTGGTGTTTGGGAAGTCTTTTTACGAATTGTTTAGACAAGGCGCGCTCCGGAGGTGGGTCAGAGATTGGCAAGGCCACTCTGCAGACCTTGGCTACATGTCCTTTCCTGTCACACCGATGGCATATTGTGGCTTTGAACCTGCAGACTGACCTTGCATGGTTTCCGCCACAACTCAGGCAGCCTGCCTGAGGTAAAAAATCAGGCTGAGTTCGTTTTTTTCTGGTGGCCAGTTTGAGGTGGATAATCTCTTCTTCCTCGTCAGAGAAGTCTTCTTTATCATCTTCTTCATGATGGACAGCATGGCCCCTGCTGGCTTGGGTGGCCGGTGGCAGAAATCTCTAAATTTCTGTGGTGGATTTGTCTGACATTTCATACGCTGTCACTTCATCCACTTCATCACTTCATGAAGGCTCAGCTCTTTTTGTGCCAGCAAGCGTCGCTGAAGTCTCAGGTCTTTGATACCACAGACCAGCTGTTCTAACAAGGCATCATCCAGTACAGGAAAGTCACAGTGCAGGGCCGCAGTTCTGAGGGAAGCCATGTAGTCGCTCACATATTCCCCTTCTCTCTGGGTTCTCTGCCTAAAAGCATAACGTCTGGCTATGCACAAGGAAGTTGGAGAGTAATGACTTTTAAGTCTCTCCAAAAGATTCTCCCTAGGCATCGAATGGACGGATTGAGGGGCTGCTAAAGCCCTAGCTGTTCCAAACATCTCGTGGCCACATGCGCTGAGAAAATATCCTCTTTTATGGCCACTGGACAAACCGGTGAAGTTGTTTGCCTCCAGGAAGCACTCGAACCGCTTGAGGTAGGCGTCCCATGTTTCAGTGGCTGGGCTGAATGCCGTGAATGCTGGTAGACTAGCCACCCTTAGAAGGACGGAACTGAGGAATTAGTCCTGGAGCGACTTCTCATCGCCTGTGACTTGAGGCAGCTCTTATTAGTGGCTTTGCTTTTCCTTTACCTCAGTCCTAATACCATCCTTCATCACCAGTGTTCTGTAGGGAAAACGAGGCAGGCAGGAACTGAGGCAAGGCAGGTTGAAGCTAACACAACCTTTATTAAAAGTTTAACAAGGCAAAATGTAAAGCAAACCTCGAACCGGCAAACAGCAGCATTTGACAGCTGACAGCCCGTTTTATACCAGAGCTGTCAGAAGCTGAACCAATAGAATGGCTGCATTCTCCCACCAGCTGGCTGCTCAGGTCTTAACCAATCAGGAGCCGGCAATGATAGTCAATGGCGTCGTAGCCTCGAGCACTTAACCTTCACTAAGTTAATTTTTTGTTTTATACTACTCTGGGTGATAAGGATTTGGGATATAGTTCCTAAGCAATGCATCATTATATCATATTAAGCATAAACTCTTCATGGATAAAGGAAGCTTCTAAAATGTTCTTGCCTCAGGCTTACAAATTCTGATGCATCCTGGGGATTTTACTGTTGCTGGTGGGTGGGTTCAGAGTTAGACATTGGACCTGCTCAGGCCATCAGTTTCAGAAACAGCAAGGATTGCCGGCTGTATTAATGTAATGGTTTATGCAATAAGAAAATATTTTTCTTCTGATTAAATCTATTAATAGAGTACTTCCAAGCATATTCTTTTTGACTGGAACTCATGCATTTGTAAGGTACAGTTCAGGTAATTCTCTGGTGGTTTCTTAAATGTGATTAACATTTCCCCAAATAAATGGGGAAAAGGGTCTTCCATTGTCTTGACCTTCCATTGCCACTTTGTGCAAGATTAATGGGATGAAACCTACTTCCCTTTACAACTGCTGTCTTGGCAAATGAAATGGAAGATGCTCAGGTTGTAATCAGCCAATTCTGCATTTTTATTTACTTTGTCAAATCAGTGTATACCTTGCCTTCATAGAAACGTACCAGCCATGTTAAAAGTCCCAAAACAACAAACAGAGTGATAAAACTGGAAAGCACAAAATGGTTTCATCTCATCAATGATCATGGAACCTAGTAACTCCACAAACTCCACAAACTCAGTAAAACAGGTAAATCTTAGTTCAGCATCAAAATGTCAGTAAGATTGCTATGACATTTAATCTATTGCTGGAACAACAAAATATGCCTCATTTTCAGTTCTGGGAATACAGACAAGCTGATTTAAGGAGAAAAGTTATTTCAATGCCAATGTATCAAGCTGTTTTGTAGATCCATTATCTGGAATTCAGTTTATGAACAAATAAGTAATCACTGCTGCTTCTTGACTGATGTTTTATCTTCACTGATAGTTGGTTTTTTTCAGTATCCTGCTATAGTTATTTAGCAGAAACTGTAGTTTGGGGAAGGGTCATTTTCAAGGGCAGTTCCACATAAATTTTGACTTGCATTATAATAATGTTTTAGAAAGGCATCTTTGACTGAGGTTAAGCTATCATTTCCCGAACATCTGAGGTACAAGATGTACATGGGAAAAGGCATTCTGTATTACTGATAATACTTGGCATTTTGGTGATAACTGAACACTGAATCAAGAAGCACTTCCAGATTATGTTCTTTCACCTTCAGTAGGAGTGCAACACTACTCAGTACAGGCTGTTTACTCAATTCCAGACATTAGGACTATTCATAGGCATGTGAACCAGCGATAGCCTCATTCATCTGACTCAAAAGTTTAGCTGGAAATGCTACTGCTGATTTTCTAGAGAAGCTGGGATTCTGGCCCTGTCGCCTTTGCTCACCAATAGTTCATTTTGGTTTTGTGTTTGGTGATGGAGAACTCATAGTCAGATTTCTGAGTTCCCTTAGGATGATATCACCAAGTGGACCCAATAAACATGTCTAGACATCGTGCACATGATGTTTGTTAAGAGAGTGAACATTCTTTACATTTGGAAAAGCTACAGATACAAAACTACATACAGAGACTCCCATAACTCTGTGACAGAATGAACACTTTATATTGCAAGGGTTCTATAGTCATTTCACTGACATTTCAAAAGATGAAATAAGAAAAAAGGAGACATTTTTGCTGCCAAAATTCTTAGAGTTCCCTTCTAGCCACTTATTATGGCTTCATAGCTTTCAAGATGGTTAACAAAATGACATCCAGCCAGTATGGCTAGTGGCTAAAGGTACCAGAATAGAGCCCAGAGAGACCATGAGTTCTGGTCCTGCTTACACACAAAGTTGCTGAGTGACTTTGTGAAGCAGTTTCTCTCTCAGCTCTAGGAAGAAGACTTCCAAAAGTCTTGCTAAGAGAACTGCACATACTTGCAAAGACTGGTTTGAAGTTCTGTGTGATTGTATAAAACAGTACAAAAATCATATGAAAAAAAATGAGTAATTATGTAAAACAGGCCCTTTATATAAAGACGTAAAAAGGAAAGAGACAGGTGCATAGCTGCCACTGGAAAATAAAATGAGGGCAGTGTGTTGCATCCGTAAACGGGAGGACATTTCAGTAAAAGGGTACCATTGCCTCTTTTCCTTCTGCATATATTGATTTAATGATCTATTCCAGAATAAGAGGGGATGGCAAGGTTTAAATAAACTCTATCATAGTTTTGTGTGACTGAAACTGAAGTGTTAAATGAGATTCAAGTCTATCCTCAGACTTGGAAGGTCATAGTTGAAGTCCCATCACTCTCCCTTTGTTCAGCCTACCTCCCAGAGGAGATTTTGGTGAGAGGGGAAATAGGAGAAGGAAGCCCTATGTGTGCTGCTTTGAGCTTCTGAACCAAACTATGAGATATAAAGTTAAGAACTTACTTTATGTTTTATTATCCTCTGTTTGCTTCTGATACACCAATTAAACTACAGTGAACCTCCCTTTAAGCATCTTGGCAGATTAGAACAGAGTGTCTTGAGGAGATAGCTTTAGAAAGAGCTCAAAACAATGTTAAGTGCTCAGCGGGTATTCATAGAAGCTAATTATAATGATGAACACATAGACTGTATGGATCCGGAATCAGATAATGGAAGAATTCTTGATGTCAGTTCAAGATACCACTCACCTGAGATACATAATCATCATTCTGGCATATGAATTTACATCCAGTGAAAATATATCTCCACTGTTGAATTGCCATTACAGTTACCTTGCATAATAGTCTTATATTTAAAGATGTCATAGTTCATTGTCCATCTCATCAAAATAGATAAAAGCAATCTTAGTTTATATATGTGTTTAGTGCTACCTTTTAAAAATTTATCAACCGAGTAACAAAAAGTAAACTTCTCCTACGTTAGGTGCTTCTCATTGTAGGGAGCTCTTCTTCTTTGCTAGAAGGAGAACACCGTAGGGAGCTGGGGTTTCCAAGCAGATTCTAGTTGTCTTTTAGGCAAAGAAAATACACATTACAAACATTTCAAGTTGCGATTAAGTTATAGAATGGAAAGAGAAGATGTCACAAAGTAATAACAACTATGACTTTCCATTGCCACTTTTAATCTTACTTTTGACAATTGTCACAGTGAGATCTTGAAAGAGAAATGGAGAGTCTTATTTTCATTGGACAACAATAGAAGGTGTGGAGCACTAGCACTAGCCAAAAGAAAGGTCACTACTTGATTTGTTTTTTGTGGCAAAGAAACACTTTGCATCCTTCTAAAGAACAAGTGGTACCTTGCTCAATAGTAGTAACAGTGAGAGGGATCTTGGAATCCTAGTGGACAACTATTTGAATATGAGCCAGCAGTGTGGAGCAGCTGCCAAAAAAGCCAACACAGTTCTAGGCTGCATCAACAGAGGGATAGAATCAAGATCACGTGAAGTGTTAATACCACTTTATAATGCCTTGGTAAGGCCACACTTGGAATACTGCATTCAGTTTTGGTTGCCACGATGTGAAAAAAAAGATGTGGAGACTCTAGAAAGGGTGCTGGGTATGTCTAGTTTAATGAAAAGAAGGATTAGGGGAGATACAATAGCAGTGTTCCAAGATCTCAGGGGTTGCCACAAGGAAGAGGGAGTCAAACTATTCTTCAAAGCACCTGAGGGTAGAACAAGAAGCAATGGGTGGAAACTAATCAAGGAGAGAAGCAACTTAGAACTGAGGAGAAATTTCCTGACAGTGAGAATAATTAATTAGTAGAACAACTTGCTTCTGAAAATTGTGAATTTGCCAAAACCGAAAGTTTTTAAGAAGACGTTGGATAACCATTTGTCTGAAATGGTATCGGGTTTTCTGCCTAGGCAGGGGGTTGGACTAGAAGACCTCCAAGGTCCCTTCCAACTCTGTTATTCTATTCTATTCTAGTTGGGAAATGTACTGTATTCTATATGGTAACTTCAAGTGTGTCATATTTTAATTAATAGGATGTAAAAGGTCACAACGTTTCTTCAAAATAATACTGTACTAATTTCTAGAATTATATGGCTTTCTGCTTTGTTTGCTTCTAGCTTTGTTTTAAACATAGCAGACATGTATGAAATACATCTAATGAATATGTGGTCCCTGCTATTTATGTCAGCTTGAGTAAAGAAGGAATATAATCACACAGGCACACACACTCACACACAGAGAAGAAAGGAGTGAGGGGGGAGGGAGGGGGGGAGGAAAGATGATATCTGGACAATGGTTCTTAATTCTCATTAGAAAAGTCCCTAATGTATCATTGTTCTAAATTAAACTGACTATGTTGATTGTGGAATAAAATGGTGAAGTCCTTACTATTACTACTGAACATCACAACAACAACAACAACAATAATAGCAACAGCAAATGTCGCCTCTGTAATGAGAAAGATGAGACAGTCGACCACTTGATCAGTGGGTGCAGCAAAATTTCACAAACTGACTACCTACAACGCCATGACCGCGTTGCTAAGATTATTCACTGGAAATTGTGCCAAAAGTTTGGATTTGAGTACAGCAAAAACCACTGGGACCATCTGGTTGAGAAGGTTTTAGAGAATGAGAAAGTCAAGATCTTGTGGGACTTCAGAATCCAGACTGACAGGCACTTGGCCTACAACACACCTGACATAACAATAATTGAAAAGAAAAAAAGTATGGTTCATTGACATTGCAATACCTGGTGATGCACGAATTGAAGATAAACAGCAAGAAAAAAATCACAAAATACCGGGACTTGCAAATTGAGGTAGAGAGATTATGGAAGAAGAAATCATGTGTTGTCCCAATTGTAATTGTAATTGGAGCCCTTGGAGCAATACCTAAAGGGCTACCTCGCTATTTGAAACAACAACAACAACAACAACAATAATAATAAGAGACAGACAAATGGCTGGGTAAATAGAAGATTTTTGACTTGGTGCTGATAATATTAGCTTTACTACCAAATTTTTACCAGGTTAATATAGTGATTAAGTCATCAAGATAAGAGCCTGGTGACCTTGGGATAGCCACTTTCTCTCAGTCCTAGGAAGCAGATCATAGCAAACTACTTCTGAAAAATCTTGTTAAGAAAACTGCAGGCACTTGTCCAATTAGTTGCCTGGAGTCACACTTTCAAAGGGACCAATATAAAATAAGCAATCCACAGGCAGTGAGTCACTGGTTCTCTCCCTCATGATTGCATAATGCACTTTATGAGTGCATAAAGACCTCCATCCATTTTGTGTGGGAAGAGGTGTCTCTTCCACCTTTTGAATCCATTCCCAGTCAGAGTAGAACTGCACCACCTGAGGTTCCAGAAATTTATGCTGTACTACAAACCTCTGGAGCTAATGAAGTTGCTTCTCCAATATTACCACCTCTTCATAACTGTTAACAGGGCAAAAGATAAAATAATTAAATACACCATAGTGATTAATTTTATTAAATAAAAATAAAAATAATGTAGATTCTACTCTATTCACCCACTTATTGGAATCTGGCCCTTGGCATGCCATTTAAAGGATGGTAATATATATATATATATATATATACTCCCCAGCCTGAAAAAAAATATTGTATACAGCTAATTTAGAGCTTGAAAACCAGTTCTACTGAGCTGACCAAGAACAAGGATCCAATTAAATGTTAAATGTTATTAAATCTTCATTCATTTCAAAAGTGTCAACACAAAGCTAGTCATATGGTACTGCCCATGAGGGGGCTTTATTTGACAACAAACAGGATTCCTAGGAGGCTCATTATGCCACTCTGCACACATCTTGCAATGGGCTTTTCAATATGGTAACTTCCTAGGTTATTATAGTGACGTTTCTTGTTTGTAAACATGGGACATTCCTCAGAATTATCAGAGTATGACTCAGATTTTCTATCTTTAATGTCACCGGCAAAGTGCTACAACCAAAATCCTCTCTTTCCTCTCTTAATATTTCTATCACCGCTCTGCCAACCAGTCATGAATAGGAAAGTTATACTGGGGAGTCTACCCCTCAAAAACCACTCTTTTTGCTCTTTCACAAGATTTTTCAAATGGAGATGGTGACAATTATGAATCCTGAGTATCCCTGAAGCATTCAAATGAAGTGAAGAGAACACTCAAGAGAAGAAAACCTGCCAGGACATCCCACCCATGGGAGTGTTATGTTATGTTGTTATGTTATGTTTGTTGCTATGCTATGCTGTGCTGTGGTATGCTATGTTAAGATGTTATGTTGCGTTACATCATGTTACGTTATGTATGTTGCATATAAAATCTGGACAATAACAAATTAAAGCTAACTGAATTCTGGCCATTATTCCATTTTCCATTAATATTTTATCTTCTTTAAAGCAAGTGCATGCATAAACCTACTAATTTGTAAATTACTGTAAGATTTTTTCCCCTTTTAGTCAGTAAATGCCAGTGCTTCCTTTCTTAAATGCTGCAAACTGGAAATTTACCTATATTTTCAACTTTCTTTCAGTTTGTGAAAAACCACTAAAACATCCTGTCATAAAACTAACAGCAAAGTTGGACTGTCTTCCTGCCACACCAGTGTCCTCATGACATGCAGGAAATGACAATTACTCATTTTCCCTTCATCCCATTAAATGGAGGATTAGAGCAGACTGAACTGTTTGGCATAGGGTTTCCTTGACCGCTGAGGCAATTTCCCCCCCACCAAGTCATTTATCTTGTGAAATACCAAAGACTTTCAGTTTGCTCAGCCCTATTGTCCAAGGAAACGTATTTTATTCAAATGAGGTGCAACGATTTTCTGAAAGCCATACCGTACGTCTTTTTATGAATGGGAGCAGGAAGTGTCAAAACTGGAATGCTTTATCACAAGTAACATGCAATTTTCTTTTCTAAACTGGCATCTTGTTTCCACAGCCTATTATGTGTGCCTAACAGAGTTGGGGGCTCTAATATTACCTCCGACGGTTATCATTTTTGTCAGTTTCAACACCCTTTACAATTCTTCTTTCTAGATGGACTTGGTTCATAGAAAACATGCCTCGTTTGATAGAAAAGTATTTTCACACTCTTTAAAGAATATTTGTTTCACCAAATAACTTTGCAAAACAAACAACATATAAAATAATGGTGATGAAAAAGTAACCTTACAACCAACCCTTGCATTTATGAGTTTTGTGAATCTGTAAAGCAAATGAAAACTGAAGTAAGATCATAAGCACTGTTGCAGTTTCACTTAGAGACAACTTTACTTAACGACCAATTTGCCAGTCCCAAATGTGGTCACTAAATGAGAATAACCGTAGCAGAGCTGGGATTCACTTACCTTCCTAACCATTTCGCAACTGTGAGTGTGCACACTTGTCTGTGCATGCACACTGCCTTCTGCACATGTGCAGTGCTCGTGCATTACATCAGGGTGGGTGGGCAGAACCTCCTGCAGTTGCCGCTACAGGTTCGCCTGAACTGGACAGAACCAGCTGAATACTACCTCTGACCGGTAGCAAATTACTGCTAATTGATGTTACATGAATAAAACTGCCGTGCTTTGTCTACATGATGATAATTTTGGCAACAGGCTAAGAATTCCCCATTACAGACCTGCACCTTCATGGAATTATGATTAAATCACTTACAGTCTGCATCTAATGAACAAATGAATTAATGAATTGATAAACAAATGGGCAAATTTACTGAAGCCCATAAACCCGGTGAACATTCCACACTTGGTGGCATACATATTTAATGGAAAAATGAAATAATGGGAAACTGTTTCACTTGAACTGATCCTTGATTAGGCCAGAAGATTACAAAAGGAAGATGTAGCTCAATGTGAACATCTGTTTTGCTGCAGGAAGGCCTTGGTAACTATATGTAGGGTTGGAGAAACTTGCTTTAAACTCCTGGGAGATGCTGTTGTCAAAATCAATATTAGTTATCTATTCTAAAATTTGGGTCCTTATTTAGGAATAGTCCTAAATTTAGGAAATTAGAAATAAATTCAACACCCTTTCTTCACTGGCCATAAATGTGTGTGGGAAGAGAAACTCAAGAAGAGCAACACATTTTTTCTGTATATAAAATTGACAGTAATCTAACTCAGAAATTCCACTTTATAAATCATGGAAGAATATTTTTGGTTTTAACGCTAGAATTCCATATGTATAGTTCTGAAATTGTACAGTGCCCCATATTTGAGATCTTTCTCTCAAATCACATAGTTCCCCTTTTGCTATTTTGCTTAATATATAATCTAATTCAGGGGTGTCAAACTCAGGACGGCGTCACATGACATAGCGGGACTTTTTGTCCCTTTGCTAAACTGGGTGTGGCAATGGCCAGCATGTGATGCATCCGACCTGCGGGCTGGAAGTATGATAGCCCTGATCTAATCTAAAAATCATTTTGGAATATTGGCAATTTGGTAATTTTTTGTGTGGATCTTATGATGCTACCATCTTATTATAAGAATTTAAAAAACCCCACCAGATAACAGATTGGGGAAAAACATTTAGCAATACAGTAATTCACTTTAAAGCTTTTTGTCTGTATATATGTCTTTTCCATTGTAAAAATCATAGAGTGTTTTCCTATAATACCTGATATGCTCTTAGTGCTTTTTCTGCTTGGAAAGCAGAAAAAATGCTATTTTTCTATCACTGCTTTCATTTTAAGCTGATTAATTTCATTTTAAACTTAATTTCATTTTAAACTTTACACTTGAGAAATAGTTAAGCAGATGAATCATTCTTCTTCCAAAAATGTGTAAAAGTTAAGCATTTGTTCACATACATGAAGAATCTATAGATCGTGTAAGAATTTTGAATATTATTGCCTGGGATTTATGTTTGGCTATTCTAGTGCTTGTTTCTGATTTCCTCTGGATTGACTAGTTCATAAAAGAACATAACACAGCTGCACAATGTGAGAAATCATTCACACACAATTAATATTGTGAGAAGAAAAACAGCTCTATGTCACATTCTGATTGCCCAGGTCTTATTTATTTTCCTTTGAAATGGGAGGAAAAAATAAGAAGTATTAATCCTGTTCAGTATTCCAACTTATGTGCACGGTAGAGTTCTCAAGTTCATATTTGCTGTGTCAAACACAAGAACATTGCTGGACATGAGTTACAGGTTTTCAACAAAGAGTTATGATGCCAACCTAAGTTTAATCATGAGAAGGTGAAAATTTTCTGAATACGGTTATTGATCTTTCTTTGCGTTTCATTCTGCAAGTCTTGTTTTATAACTACAAACAGTACTATGGATCTAAATGTAGGGCCGAGCCAGGAAATTCATTGTTCTGATTTTTTCCTGTTCTGTTCTAATACTATTTGGCTCCACAATTTTTTTTTTAAAAAAATTGTACTGCCACTCACTCAGTCTCAGTGACTCTGGGCATCCTACAAAAATAAACACCAAATATACAAACAATGAAAAACAAAAATCACTCATCCTCCTGGCGATAACAATGAATCAAACAAGTCACTTGATAGGTTCCATCGGGTTTACCCAGGCCCATTGGCAAAAACCAGATCTTTAGGGCCTTGTGAAAAAATGCAAGTATGGAGGCCAATCTAATCTCACAGGGATAATGTTCAAAGGGAGGGAGTCATCATGGAGAAGGCCCTTCTGGGTTCCCCCAGATACAATATACTTCCTTAGAAGAAGGGACTCTCAACATTCCCTGACTCCCTGCTCTGGTGGGACAGGTAAATGAGACCAGGAAGGATGATCCTTCAGATAACCCTGTTCAAGTCATGTAGGGCTTTGAAGGCGAGAACTAGCACCTTCATTACTGATTGCAATTGCAAAGTATTCATCAAATATTCAGCTTTAATGAGTCAGATGTATCCCACTGAAGAAGAGTCCCATTAGGCTGAGTCAAACTTGAGTCTGGTGCAGCACTGCAGGCTTCTTCAGATGACTGCTAGCTGCAGTTCAGCACCAGACTCAAGTTTGACTCAGCCTTCTGTCCTTCCGAGGTGGGTAAAATGAGGACCCAGATTGTTGGGGGCAATAGGCTGACTCTGCAAATTGCTAAGAGAGGGCTGTAAAAGCACTATGAAGTGGTATATAAGTCTAAGTGCTATTGCTATTGCTATTAGCTCAGAAAGAATAATGGTGGACCAAGAATATCTACAGGCTCTGAGTACTGGAGCAGGAATCTTACTAGCTCTAAAAAAAAAAAGAAACCTATTTTACTGTTGCTCCCTTGGAGCAGCAATTTGAGCTGTGGTACTAGTAATTTGGGAGGTATTAACCAGCCATCAGCTGGAAAAGATGGAAGAAAAGAGAAGAAGATGAGCAGCAGCAAGGTGGATGGACTCAGTGGGTGCACATTGGAAGACTTGAAAGAACAGATAAGAAGAATAGATTGTTATGGAGAAATCTACCTATGTGATTCCTGGAAGTTGAAAACGACTTAATGGCACATCATCAAGCAATCCACCAGCCATCTACCCAGTAAGAGCACAATCCATACATTTGTTCTATCCTATTTTAAAACCATCAAAACTACTACCCACAATGCCACTTAGAGCAATTACCAATTTTAACTATTACTTTTTAAAACATTTTGCACAAGGTCTGAATGATCTGCCTCTTTTTTCTTCCTCCAAATGATATGCAATGCGCAGCTGCCTTGGGATAGTAACTTGGCAAACATAGAATGTGACCAACAGAAGGTATCCTGCATTTTACTGAACTTGTGCAAGCTATTCCCTTGTAGGATCTTATTAGTAATATGAAGATAGTAACTGATGCCAGAGATCTTTTATAAGAAATGCTCGTGCAATATGTTGAGGATTTTTTTGTTCCATTGTTGCTATTATCCTCCAAGCTTCACTACCATTTATTGATATTGGTAGAATATCAATGGTATGGTAGGGTCAGAGTTATATTGCACTTAGTCTTGATAGCTTATAAAGAACAATTGGGTACATTTGTAGAAAAAATGTTTTCCCCAGTTCTGCAGTAATTTTTGCCCTAGTGCTTCTATCATTAGACATTATACTCAGTGGTGGGATTCAAAATTTTTTGCTACTGATTCTGTAGGCATGGCTTGGCGAGCATGGCATAGCTTAGTGGACATGGTGTGGCTTGGTGGGCATGGCATGGTGGGCATGGCATGGTGGGCATGGCAGGGGAAGAATACTGTAAAATCTCCATTCCCACCCCACTCCAGGGGAAGGTTACTGCAAAATCCCCATTCCCTCCCAATCAGTTGGGACTTGAAAGGCAGAGAATAGATGGGGGCAGGGCCAGTCAGAGGTGGTATTTACCAGTTCTCTAAACTAGTCAAAATTTTTGCTACCGGTTCTCCAGAACTGGTCAGAACCTGCTGAATACCACTTCTGATTATACTTCTTATAGGGATGAGTTACTGCACATCCTCAATACACGGACATTAGACAACTAGTTTATTTCTTTGAATGTTACCACCTTGTAAGAACAGATCCTTATTCCAGTTTCATTGGCTTCTATTTCCAAATTAGTGGTCATGCCCAATCAACATACTGTATATTTGTTTGCACTAGCAATGCTATATCATCTGTGAATTCCAGATTCTTACATCTACATTGATTTTTGTCAAATAATATCTGATTCCATGCTATTCATAGCTGTTCATGGTGAAATCTTCCTTGTTTTTCCAAAAGTTGTTTGCTTACTGAAGCCAGCAGTTTCCCAAGTAGGATGATGCAAAAGACCTTGCCAGAAATGAGAGCCCTATGTCTCTCAAATTGGAAACTAATCGAGGACAGAACCAACCTAGAACTAAGGAGAAATTTCCTGACTGTTAGAACAATTAATCAGTGTAATGACTGATTAAACTTCTGAAGTTGTAGATTCTTCAACACTTGAGATTTTTAAGAAGAGATTGGACAACCATTTAACTGAAATGGTATAGGACTAATTTACTGGAGCAGGAAGTTAGAGTTATGGTTCCTTCCAACTCTGTTATTCTGTTAAATTGTTATAATTAGTGGAATTGCCATTCATTGGTAATTTGGTGAATATTCCTTTGTCTGTTTCCAGAAGATGCATTCTATTTACCAACATTCAATCGTCTGTTAATTTTTCCATCATGTGGTTTACCTCTAGTTTCGGCAGTTCATTTGAAAGCTACCCATGCAGAGAAACTTACAAATACATTTGTTGAATGTTTTTCTGCCACAAAAACAATTATAATTGAATCTGCTTCAGTTCAGGGAATGTTTCAGTTTCTTAACCCAATGTGTTTTACCCCAGACAGTAAATACTGGAAATAATAAAGAATTCAGAATTCACACTTCATTGCATATTTTTGAAAGATATTTAAAGACATGTTTTAAGCTACTTAGAAAAAAAATGGCTTAGGCTGCCATGGTCATTTTTCTAATGCTACATACCAAAATAGTACAACTAATATAGACTAATTTAGGAATACTTTGTAAAAAATTTCACACATGGTTGATTTGCCATTACTTTAATATATATCCAGAAATCAAATGTTAGCAATTTGTTTTATATAAATACTATATTGCCAAACAAATTACTATAAGTTACGATACAAAGTAATATTATATATAGTAATATAGAATATATATGTTGTGTATATAGTATATACTAATATTATATATGCTTTCAATTTAACTATGGTAAGATTGGGTGTGCTTTGAGATACTCAGATCTGGATAGTTTCTTCCTTAAATTTCAAATGGATGACACTTCTCCAGGAAGACTTGGTATTCAACTTGGAAGTGTTCTTGGATTCTTGCCTCTTGTCCAAAGAGCAGGTAACAGTGATGGCTAGGAAGATCTTTGCACAGATACAGTAAGACTTGGGCATCAATTGCACCCACTACTGAATTGGAGAAGAGAATTACTTGTGATGACTCATGTCTTGGTCACTGTTTTATTGCTTTAATATACTTTACATGGAGCTATCCCTGAGAAGCACTTAGAAGCTGTGGATAGTTCAGAATGTGGTAGAATTGGGTAGTTCTTGGTATTCCATATTTTGCTTATAAAGTATAACATCACTTCTCTGTGAGCTTCATTGGCTTCCGTTAGACTTCTGGTTGCCAATCAAGGTGCCTGTAAAATTGTACTTGGCATAGCATCAGTCTACTTGTGATTTGCTATCTTTGATTCTACTTCCCCCACCAGATGTAATGGAATTGATATGCTCTAGGTCTCTTCTAAGCTTCTACAGAGCTCTTTCTTTTCCTTCTGAGAGAACTTTGAAGAGACCAGAAGGTGTTGCCTAGTTGTTTAATTAAAGATTAGTTGAAGTTGCCTTGTTTCAATATAACATAATTAAGACAGTGGTCATGCTTGCTTAAGAACATCCAAGAAATATCTGATTTGTTATGAATTTACTAGAGAGCTTGCTAAACCAAATTAAAAGGATGCATAGGAAGATTTTATTATGCTCATGTCCTGCTTGTGAGATTCTCTTAGGAAATTGATTAGAAACTCTGAAAAATAAAATATTTCACTAGATAGGCCTTTGTCCTATTCATGCACAGCAATTTTGTTTTATTCCAACCCAATGCAAAAAAATAAAGTGGAACACAGGGGAACCAGATTTGATGTGCAGAAATAAGCCAGCAAAAGAAAGATCAAACAGGCAAAAGGTGAGGTCTATTGAGAAAAAAAAATCTGGAAAATGTATTACCTGTTCAGATTGACAGACTACAGCCCTACCTCTCGTCTTCAGTGTACTCATTTAATCATCTAACACACACACTCTCTCTCTCTATCTACCTATCATCTATCTATCTATCTATCTATCTATCTATCTATCTATCTATCTATCTATCTATCTATCATCTATCTATCATCTATCTATCTATCTATCTATCTATCTATCTATCTATCTATCTATCTATCTATCTATACACACACACACAAATATATTTCATCATTCAATATATACAGATATATTTTCTTCATTAGTCCCTCTCTCACACAGAGAATTAATGTATATTCACATACTGTAATATTCTTTGGAAAGAATATATATAAAGCCACACACATAAATGCAACATATTGCTTTTTTTTTTTTTTTTTACACAGAAGAAAATACAGATGCTTCCCATGGCTACTGGTTGTAAAAGGGCTGGAGAGAATTTTGTTTATCTTACTATGCTTTTACATTTTAAAGACGTTTGTTCATTCAGACCCATCTGTTTCTTTTCCTTAACTATTTTCCCTCCAACATCAGCCACTAGGATTTTGGGGGAGTGGGAGTGTCACACCAAAATAATGAGAGTTTTCACATTCAGCCACTGGCACTTCTTACTGAAGATGAAAAATAAAATTATAGCAACTATAATTAGACATATGAATAACCTGAACCATTTTTATGGATTAGCAGAATAGCAATATTCACTTTGAAACAACACAAAATCTGATTTTGACAGGTTAATATTTTTTTTTGTGCAAGTAGGGATTTATGGGTCAATTATATTCTTCCTTTGCTCTCATTTTCAAGAATACTTCAAGTCGTCTGGCATTGCTTATCTAATGAACTTTGTAGTCCTATTTAGATACAAGACCTGCTGAGTCAGTGGTGGGTTCTGGATCCCGTTACAACTGGTATGGGGCCATGCACACAGCACTTACCTTTTGCAACGCCTCCCTGATGGTCCAGCTGCTCAGTGGAGTGTTACGCAGGCATCGTGCGCTCCGTGCGCATGTGCAGAAGCGCTGAAGAGCTCAAATACAGGTAAGGAGTTCGGGCAGGAGGGTGGGTCCTCTGGAGCACCATGCCAGAACGGTACATGGTGCTCCGGGCAGGCACTGGTATGCCCATACTGGGATGTACCGCCTGCAACCCACCACTGTGTTGAATATAGCATAGCTTATATTCAGTCATTATTTGACTGAAACATTTGACTGTTTGATTTGTTTGAGTGTACAATTTTAGCTTTGTTCACACAAAGCGATAAATATACAGATACATACTGTAAGTAGGTGATTTGTCTCTTGGTAGCCACATTAGCAAAAGTCAATGACCAATTCTAGGAAAGATAATTGAGGTTATGTTAATGTGACACATTATACCTAAATGTATACTGTACGAACCACATTCTAATTTAGCATGCTATGTAAATTTAGCTTATCTGTTGCAAAAATCTAAAGAATTAGATCATCTGAACAAATCATAGAATAGTACATACTGAAAATAAAAATGGACAAAAGAGAGATAAAAACCACTGGCTAGCATTCTTTGCTGCTTTTAATCTTTACCTTTCCTTCTTTTTCTTATCCTTTTCTTCTCATTCCAAGTTCTTGTGATGTAGCAGAAACATCATTTGAACATACTCTTATATTCTTGGCATTTTCAAATAAAAGCAAGCGTTTCTTCCTGCAATGTAATCCCAGTCTGGTCTCACTATACCTTTATTTTCAATGGTAGGTACATTGGGGTGGCTTGCTACCCAAAATTTACATATATATTTGCACAGAAGCCCTTTCAAAAGAGGTGGCATTGTCATACAAGAGTATCTAAAACCTAAAACTGGCTTTTCAGTAGAATTAAAATGATATAGAGAAATGGAAATTTCCAAAACAATTATAGGAGCAATTTTACAGAAATCACACTGTGTGCATCTGACATTTAGACTAAGATTTTCAAGATGAATGAGCGTTTGAAAATGAATAAATATAACATATCTCAGTGTTCATTAGAAGCCACATTGTAACAGAGATAAGATCAGCTAGTGCACCATGTACTGCATTAAAAACAAACTGATACAGTAAGTCATCCAATCTCACAAAAGTCAGTATTTCTTTGAAAATTAGGAAGATCAGAAAATGTTCTTGAGGGTGATTGCGAAGGTAGTGCGGAAACCCTATAAAAGGCTATGGAAGAAATGTATTATCTAAATTATTTCCAGGCATGGTAAGACGACCATATTGGATATGATATGGTAAGACTTAATAAGAGAGAGTGGTTGTGGCCTTTCCTGGAGGGTCCCAATAATTCATTCATGCAATTGGCATCTCCTGTTTTGTTAGCCCCAATATGGTTTCTACACCAGAAAATCAACTCCACAAGAACACCCTAACTACCTTTACTGAGAATGACTACAATATCACTCTTGCAAGTCTGTGCTGTCTCTCCAACCTTTATTTATAATTCTGTGCATCAGGGAGGTGCTTACCTGAAGTGCTTCCAAATGTGACCTTTTAAAGGACTTTGAGCTACGGTGCTGCAGTGGTTAGAGTACAGCACTGTAGGCTACTTCTGCTGCCTGCCTGCAGTTTGGCAGTTCAAATCACACCAGGCTCTGCCTTCAGCCTTCCATCCTTCCGAGGTGGGTAAAATGAGGACCCAGATTGTTGGGGGCAATATGCTGACTCTGTAAACCGCTGAGAGAGAGCTGTAAAGCGGTATGTAAGTCTAAATGCTATTGCTATTATAAAACGTTTTATCCTTTTTGTCTAAATACTGCTTTTTATCTATGTCCAGCAAGATCGTCTTCCTTATTCTTTATGTGTTTGGACTACTGAAGTTTACCTTATTCAGGGTTACATACTGGTACAGAATGCAGCTCTTCCAATATTAACCAAAAGAATACATTTTCATATTAGACCAGTACTATAGGAACTTTTGCTGTTTTGTTTGTTGGCGCAGGTTATGATTTCTAAAGTGTTCAATGTCTTGGAATCTAGATATCTTTAGAATAGCTTACTTGTAATGGAATCTGCCTGACCAAGCCACAGAGGCAGAGAATTCATGCTAAAGGTCCCCCAGAAAGAGGCAGCAGGAAGAAGCATTCTCTATTGAGATTCTACAGTTAAGTAATAACTTCCTTGCTGAGGTGAAAAAAGTCCCTTTCTCTCAAATTTTTGCCAAATGGATGAAAAATTGACTTTACCATGGGACAACATGGGGTCAGAGATGAGGTAGAAAAATAATCAACATGGCATCTTGGGAGAGTGATGGACACAGTGCTTCAAGGATTTGTAGTATTTATTGTAGAACTTGTTATAAAATATATTGGTTAGTAATGTAATATCATGACAGGATTTGTAAGGTACTTAGGTATATTTTCCAGGGGAAAAAGCAACATAAATGAACAGCAATAAAAAAAATCCAAACGAGTAATGCCAAAGGTAAAATTTACTATCTCCCTGATTACCAATACAGTAATAATTTTAAGGCAACCCTAAATCTGTGTGGTGCTCTGGAGTGGCTTTTTGTACTGTGGACTATTATTGTTGTTTCAGTAGAAACAAGCTACTCATAATAGACCACTTTAAGAAATATCTCAAAGCCAACGACTGGATGAATGGTAATTATTTGTCACTAAGGAAAGGAGTTTGTGATCCTTTTTCTTTAAACCACAGATGGTGGGTCTTTATAGAGATATTAGACCGAGATATTAGACCTTGCCTACATAGTGGCTCAGTGACTAAGATGCTGAGCTTGTTGATCAGAAAGGTCGACAGTTTGGCGGTTTGAATCCCTAGCACCACGTAACAGAGTGAGCTCCTGTTACTTGTCCCAGCTTCTGCCAACCTAACAGTTTGAAAGCATGTAAAACTGCAAGTAGAAAAATAGGAACCACCTTTGGTGGGAAGGTAACAACATTCCGTGAGACTTCCACATTTAGTCATTCTGGCAACATGACCATGGAGATGTCTTCGGACAGCACTGGCTCTTCAGCTTTGAAAAGGAGATGAGCACCCCACCCCCCCCTGACTAGCATATATGTGCTAGGGGAAGCTTTACTTTTACCTTTTACAAAATATTGGTCAACTCATCAATAGAAATAGTTGATAAACATCCCAGTCCTTGCTGCCGCTTGGTGGCCATCAAGATTTTTTGCAAGCCAAATATACTAGGTCTACCATTTGTATACACTAATTCCTAGATGGGTTCTAGGACAGGACTGTGTCAAGGTTTAATAATAGCTTAAAAAAAGAAATAGATAAAAATATGACTGCCCAGCAGTTCTTAAGTAAGGGGGAGGGGGAATATCATTAAAAGCGGTGTCTGAATATAATATATGGCCTTAACAACCTTTTGATTCCAATCATTAGTTGAAAATTTTTATACCAGGTTAACCTATTCATTAATAAGAGAAACTTCTATTCTGATCAATTGAAGGTCTAAACTCTGGTAAAATGGTAGGTTTAAAAGTTCATAAATTCTAAGTAAGATAACAGCACCATAGTTCTGCATTATAACCAGGTTTCTGCTTAAGAGTGCTTAAGTTGAGATGCTTCAATCCTTCCCAGGCCCTTTTGAAAATGGCAAAACAAATCAATTATTTAAAACAGATGTTGCTTCTGAAACAGGACATCTTGATCTACTTGCAGCCTTTTAAATTATATAAATGCTAATGATGCCTTTTAAAGATCCAATGGAGAAACTTCAGACAGGCATCCTTTTTGTTAAATGACAGCAACTGTCAAGTGGAAAGCAAGCTTGTGATTTCTAATCAGTGTCTGTCAGATACAAATTCTAAAACACACCTTGCAATGATTTCAGAACTTGGCTTTATCAGAAAAACTTGTTTCTTCAATTAATCAATAGTCTGCTTTTACTGAAGATTAACGTAAAATTATTTTGCTCACTTTCTTAGGTTAGTCTAAGGCAGGGGTGTCCAAACTTGGGAACTTTAAGACTTGTGGACTTCAACTCCCAGAATTCCCCAGCCGGCTGGGGAATTCTGGGAGTTGAAGTCCACAAGTCTTAAAGTTCCCAAGTTTGGACACCCCTGGTCTAAGGACTAACTTGCTTTGTTCACATGATTCACTTGCTTTACATAGAAGGTTGGACCCAATTCCTGCATTGAATCTTTTTTTTTTTTAATGTCACAGGCTTCAAATCGAATGGGTGAGTATGTTATAAAGTTTTCTCTGGAAAAAACTGAAAGTAGGAATTACTTAACACATGATTTCTTATTTTATGTGGCCTTATTTATTGTGCTCCTTGGGATTTATTTGCAAGTCGATTTGATGTAGTGGCTCAATGGTTTGTTAGAAATCAGGAGACTGTGAATTCTAGTCCTAATCTAAGCATGAAACCAGTCGGACAATTCTAAACCATTCACTCCTTCTTAGAAGGCAATGGCAAATAACTTAAGAAGACTATGTGATCTAGGCAGTCAAGAGCATCAGGGGAAAAGTTTACTTCACCTTGCAACCTTCAATGGCAAAAGTTTCTATTTTTTTTTTTTTTGAATTTCAAGAATGGAAGGAATTTTGAACAATGAACAAACTAGGCTAGAAATAATCAGTACGGTATTATTTGAAGTGAGGGGAGAGGGGAGGAAAACCTGCCTTTTAAACTAGTAAAATCATGTTGGTTCACAGTAGGCAGGATGCAGGCCAAATACAGTCCTCTAATCCTATCTCTGATGTACCTGGAACCCCACTGATTTTTCCTCTTCGATTCGGCAAAGCATTTTATTTTTTGAATAACAATAGCATCTCAGCATGTCCCCCCGAAGCAGTCTCAACATTTTGCTGCTCACATCTCCTGAAATCCCACTTTCTTACTTTCCTATGGCTTTTGGAAATATATCAACCTCAAAGTGATTCCTCAGTTGGAAACAAAGGACCCTCCCCCCCTGGATATATTTTCACTGTAGGTATGTCAAAAGGTAAAGCCACGTTGCAAAAATATGAACTTGTTTTGCCTTCATTCATGAGACCTGAACTTTCCGAAGAGCAAAAAGTAGTAGAAAGTACTATTGCTCTAGAATTGGTTAAATTATTCAGCTTTAAGGAGAGAAGTAGGTTAAAGCAGATCCTTTTAATAATATAGTAATATACCATTTTAATAATATAGTAATTTAACATAGAAAAAGCTGTTAGGAGGCTTGGAAAATGCCCCCCCCCCCAAAAAAAAATTCACTAAGGAGATGTTGGCAGATTTTATCTTCGGGATTCATAAATGAATCCTAGCGATGATGCAAGTACATTTTATTAAGTTTTTCTGCTTATGTAATGGTTAGTACTTTGCTTATAGCTGAAATCACTGTAAATTTCTTAATGTGTTTTACAAGAAAAAAACAAACACAAGGGAGGAGATTATATATAATTTGAATACTTTGCTTTTGGTAGCCAAATTATTTAGATTTCTGTCATGTAATCTAAATAAGAATTAGTGAAGCAAGACCAAAGACAAGTTAAGGAGAAGGTGTATCATGAAAATGAATGAAATCAGATGCCTACTTTGTAGCAAGGTAGCCAACTGAAATTGATCCAGAGATCTCTGGATCTTAGAATTTAGATTTGTTCCAAAAAGAAGAGTTGTTCTATCACTGGATCTTAAATTTGGCTCACTATTTGGCAATCATAAGAATGAGCAGTTCCAGACAAACACCAGGTGCTACTGGGAACTTTCAGTGAGATTTTATGGGATCATGGGATTCTCTTATCTTTGTGACATTTTTGTTTACCAAAACTTTCTCAGCTCAGAGACAGAGGTGGGGTGCTGCTGGTTGAGACCTGTTTGGGTGAATCAGTAGTTCCGACCAGCAGCTGGGCCCATTCACCCGCCCCAGCACTATCCTGTCCTATATAAATACTGTGTGTTTGATGTTGTTGCATGCACTGAAGATGCACACTCACATTTTTGGTTCTGGGTGAACAGGTTGTTACATTATGTGATGCCCACCTCTGCACACAGAGATATCAATTTATTTCATTTCAATGGCAGAAATACCATCCCAAGGAAACATACCTGAGTTTTGAAATATACACCAACAATAATAGAAAAAGAAAGGGAGAGAGGAAGAGAGAATGAAAGGAAGACGGGGGAAAGAAGAAAGAGGTAAGGAGAGGATGATGGGAGAGAAAGAGAAGGAGAGAGGGTTGGAAGGGGAAGAGCAGGAGTAGGAGAAAGGTAAAGGAAGATGGATGGAAGGAAGAAAGTAGAGAAGGGAAGGAGGGAGAAAAGAAAGGGAAAACAAGGAGGTGTTACAAAAGAAGGAATGGATGGTAAATAAAGCAACCCAAACTGTACATTATAACTTATTAAATGAAATAATAAATTTATAAGAATGATAAATGTAAAGAAGAATAACAATTATGTGAATGTATACTTAAAATGGTATGTAAGAGAATAAAAAAAATAAAAAAATCTTTGGAAAAAAAGAACTTTCAATTTATTTTATTTGGTGAGAGCTGACTGTTTATATCACGAGTGCTCATGTTGATAATATTTGAAGCAACACTTGTTGATTCAATCAACAGAGAAAAGAGAGGCAAAATAGGTCAGAGGTAATCCTGTGCTGTTCTATTCCACAGTCCATAGAGCCAAATATCACTGAAATTCAGCTGTGAAACTCCCACATTCAGTAATGCTTATTTTAGCATGGGGAAACTGTAATACGAGCTACACTTAGTGTATCAAGTTTCTTCTGAGCTTATTCACCTTAATTCTCCACATGAAAATATTTTAGTATGGAATGAGAAAGTCAGCTATCCCCATGAGTAATATCATTAGATCCTTGCTACACTCTTAGATATGCTTCTTTAATTGTCTGGCTTGAACTTGCCCTGTGTTGGGAATCTGGTATCTGATATACTGTCCCTTTGCTTCACTTAGAAGTCTTGAGCGAGTCCAAACTTTGATCAAAAGATATAGCTCATTTGGCCTTTTCCCCATTAGCTAGTTTTAACTTTCATTATTTTCCTTATGTATTCAAACCTGAATACATGATTAAAGAATTAAAATACAGTTCGGTACAGGCAAATCTTGAAATCTCAGTGTATAAATCATTTTTGATGTGGATTTAGTTGCCAATGATATTCACATTTTTTATGATTTCTGTTCTTCAAGCCCAGCTACAAGGCAAAAAAAAAATCATCCAGACAGAATCTTTTATTTTTAATTAGAAAAGGAAATTCATACTACAGAGCTTGGAAGGAAAAACATAGTGTGTCTGCCAAATTGTCAAATGGATAAATCTTAACAAGATGTTTTGATTTCTGACTTTGGGATCCTGGCCTGTGCTTAATTTTGTGAAGAGAAATGTTTACCAGTAATGGGTAAAGGCTCTCCCCCAAACATCCATTTTTTTTGTAGCAGGTGATGATTTTAGAAATCTATTATTAGAATGTATATCTTGAGATCATAGTTTTTTTTTTAAAAGACAATCTGAAATTATTTCCTTAATAAAATCAAGCTGGTAGATATTAATTATACCATCATTACATTATAATGCCATAGTTGCTAACTTGCAGGACAATTCTACGTTATCTTTGCAAAATAGTGCAATTCTTGTATATTAATGATTAAAACCAGAGAAAGAGTGTTGTGTTCTAACCTGCGTGGCCAGCAGATGGTGCTGCCTGAGACGCCTCTGATTGGTTCAGGCGCGCCTGCCAGCCGGCGGGAAACACACAGGTTCCCTATTGGTTCCCCGTCTGACAGCTTCCCATATAAATAGCTGTCAGACGGGGTTGTTCTCTGTTCCGTTCTGTCAGAGTTACTAAGTTAATAAAATGTTTAATTGTACAGCAGCCTCATCTTTTATTGCCACCTCAGAACATAAAACTGGTGATGAGGACGGGTGAAATGGACCCTCACCACGTTATTCCTATGGCTACCATGGCAATTTTTTCTCCTTTCCGCCCTGAGGTTGAGGCATGGGACGCGTTCCTTGAATGCTTTGAATGTTTTCTTTTAGCCCATGACCTCACTAGTCTCTCTCTGGACAGAAAAGGGGGCATTTTCTTAAACTACTGTGGACCAGAGATGTTTGCTACTGCTAGGGCTCTATCTGTCCCTACTCCAGTTCACACTCTGCCATGGGACTTGCTCCTGACTAAGCTCAAGACCCACTATGAGCCTGCTCTGTCCCGGTTCGCGAGGCACCAATTCTTCCGCCGCTGTGTCCAAGCTGAGGGACAGTCTATCAGCCACTATGTGGCTGCACTCAGGGCCGCTGCCATAAGCTGCGAGTTCTCTGATCTCAATGAGGCACTATTAGAACAATTCATCTATGGCCTCAGAGATGTCCATCTGCATAGACACATTCTCTCTCGCTCCGAGCTAACCCTGAAGATTGCTGTGGACGAAGCCCGCACATATGAAATGGCTGACCAATTCCCACCTGATTTTCACTGCCTTCCTCAGTCTCCGGCTCAACCTTTTCTTGTCTCTACGGTTCACTGCCAGCAAGCCTCCAATAACTTCAAGTCGGAATTAGACCTTGCATTGACTGGTTACAAACTCTTTCTCACAAGGATGGCTGGAACTGCCTCAGCCGGGCGCCATCTCCACTCCTCCTGCCATTTCCGCTCCTCCGTCTGCTGAAAGTGCAGCAAGAAGGGTCACTTGGCTTCAGTCTGCCATTCCAACCCTTCTGAACATGGCTTGCCTGACCTTCTTGCGGCTTTTTGCCGCCCATCTGCGCCTCCTTCATCTCGTCAGCAAAGCTGCCTCTCCCTTGGGGACACCGATGACAAGTGCCCTGAGTGGGCCATCGACTTGGCCTCTTCTTCTGTAGGGGGTCAGGGTAAGCTACACCTCACCGTACTCCTTGAAGGCCACCCCTGCTCTGTGGAACTGGACATGGGATCTACATGATCCATCATGTCCTGGGACACCTTGCACTCTCTCCTGCCGTATGGAAAATGCAAACGTCATGAACTGGAGCTGCTCTCCCCTACAACAGCTATCCAATCCTGATTGGATTATTGAAAGGCACAGCTCCTTCCTTAACAAATGTCTGAAAATTGGAATGAACACAAATATGTCAGGAGTATATGGCAAATTGTTTTCTTGACAAATTTGAAGTGTCAGTAGTAACATTTACTGTATTGCCCATTGACCTTGATGTGCATTGTCTGGTCATAAAGTCAGCAGAAGATGTGCTGATTTTCAGATGTTTTTCATTATTTCTGGCACCCAGAGAAGACCTTTCATGAAGAAATTTCCCTTGGGAGGTGTGCTTAATTCACATTTTGTTAACTTTTAGGAGGGAGATTAGAAACTTCCTTTTCAGCCAGGTTTCTGCCTCCGAGTTCATTTTGATAGTGATTTAAAGACACTTTATTTATGGTTTTTAATATTTATTTATAAAAATTACAGGCACAACATAAGTAGAAGCGTAGAATAAAAAAAAGTTTGAAATTTATAAGAAAATGTCCATGCATGATCATCAAATGGGAACTTGAGCTACTGATGAATGAGAAGAATGAATTAAATCTGGTCATTTCACTGAGATGATGATCGACAAGCCATCCCCATTTACTTCGATCATGTGATCGAACTAAAAAAATGACTATGGTTTATAAGATTGAGGGAAGTGGAAGGAGTATATGGATAAGGCGAATGAATAAAGTTTTTTTTTTAAATGCAGGAATGTCTTTGGAAGGGCCATACTATATTATTAGAGCCTGAGCAAGAAGGTAAGCAATTGCTTATGAGGTCACTAGGATTTCAGCCTTTAAAAAAAGTTTAAATTTCAGTCCTAATGATAACCTCTCCATTCCAAAACTGCCTTACCTTATCATTTGGTATGGTAAAATTGTAACATTTACCCTGTGAAGGACAAGAAGAAGTAATTTGCACTGCCCATCCTTCATTATACTTTGTTTGTTTTTGTTTTTGTTTGTTTTTATTGGATTTATATGCCGCCCTTCTCCCAAGGACTCAGGGCGGCGTACAACATTAAAAAACACACATCCCAAAAGTTAAAAAGAAATTAAATACATATCCCCGCAAAAAACCCCACCGAATTTATAAGATAATACATTTAAAAATGAGTTAAAATTAACAGGCCAGGCCGGCTTGCTGGAAAAGTCAACTTTTTAGGGCACATCGGAAGGATCGGAGATCAGGGATTATGCGAAGCTCCGGAGGCAGCTCATTCCAGAGGGAAGGCGCTCCCACAGAGAAGGCTCTCCCCCTGGGGGTCACCAGCCAACACTGTCTGGCCGACGGCACCCTGACGAGGCCAACTCTGTGGGATCGTACTGAACAGTGGGAGGCTATTGGTGGCAGTAGGTGGTCTCACAGGTACCCTGGGCCTAAGCCATGGAGCACTTTAAAGGTCATAATTAATACCTTGAATTGCACCCCGAAAACAACCGGCAATCAGTGCAGGCCGCCTAAAAGGGGTGTAACATGGGAGCACGTAGGTACCCCCATGACAACCCGCGTGGCCGCATTCTGGACCAGCTGAAGCCTCCAGGTGCTCTTCAAGGGCAGCCCCATGTAGAGAGCGTTGCAGTAGTCCAGGCGAGAAAGGACTAGGGCATGAGTGACTGTGCACAGAGCATCCTGATCCAGGAAGGGGCGCAACTGACGTACCAGGTGAACGTGGTAAAAAGCCCCCCTGGTCACGGCCATCAGGTGTTCTTCTAAACTAAGCCGCGTATCCAGGAGGACTCCCAGATTGCGAGCCGTCTCTGAGGGGGCTAAAATTTCTCCCCCTATCGTCAAAGATGGAACAAGATGTACAAATCGGGATGACGAAAACCACAGCCACTCAGTCTTGGAGGGACTGAACTTGAGCCTGTTCCTTCCCATCCAGATCTGCACAGCCTCCAGGCATCGGGACATCACGTTGAGGGCATCGTTTGGGTGGTTTGGGGTAGAGATGAAAAGTTGGGTATCATCAGCATATTGATGATACCGTACCCCAAAACCATGGATGATCTCGCCCAGCAGTTTCATGTATATGTTGAACAGGAGGGGTGAGAGAACCGAACCCTGGGGCACCCCACAAGTGACGTGCCTAGGGGTCGATCTCTGGCCTCCAGTCAACACAAACTGCAACCGATCTGACAGGTAGGAGGAGAACCACCATAAAACGGTGCCCCCCACTCCCAACCCCCCAAGTCGTCGCCGGAGAATACCATGGTCGATGGTATCGAAAGCCGCTGAGAGGTCTAATAGGACCAGGACAGAGGAGCAGCCCCTGTCCCAGGCCTGCCAGAGATCATTGACCAACGCGACCAATGCCGTCTCCGTGCTGTATCTGGGCCTTAAACCTGACTGAAAGGGATCCAGGTAGACAGCTTCATCCAGGTACTGGGGAAGCTGACGTGCTACCACATTCTCGACAACCTTTGCTACAAAGCAAAAGTTGGAGACCGGACAATAATTGGCTAAAGAAGCTGTGTCCAGGGAAGGCTTCTTAAGGAGGGGCCTCACCACCGCTTCCTTCAAGGCGGTGGGAAAGAACCCCTCTCTCAATGAAGCATTGGTAATCGCCTGGAGCCAGCCTCGTGTCACCTCCCGAGAAGCCGAAACTAACCAAGAGGGACACGGGTCCAGCACACAAGTGGCAGCACTGAGTCTCCCCATAATCCTGTCCATGCCTTCGGGGGTCACAGGATCAAACCCATCCCAGATTGTCCCCTCAAGATTCATCCCCGTCGGCTCACCCGAATCTACCCAGTCAGATCCAAGCCTGTCCGGATCTGAGCGATTTTATCCTGCAGATACTGAACACATTCTTCAGCCCTACCCTGCAAGGGGTCTTCCCCAGTTCCTTGGTTAAGTAAGGAGCAGGTCACCCTAAACAGGGCAGCTGGGCGGTTACCTGCGGATGCAATAGGAGCAGAAAAATATTGCCGTTTTGCCGCTTCTATCGCCACTAAGTAGGATTTAATATGAATCCTTACTAGTGTTCAATCAGATTCGGACCGCTGGCCCTCCAGACACTCTCTAGGCGTCTTTTCCGGCATTTCATCTCCCGGAGCTCCTCAATAAACCAGGGAGCCACCCAGGATCAACACTGGGTCAGAGGCCGCAAAGGCACAACGCGATCCAAGGCCCCAGGGGCAGCCCTATCCCAGGCTTCTACTAGGGCTTTGGTCGAGTTGTGAGCAAGGGATTCAGGAAAAGTCCCAAGATCCATCAGGAACCTTTCAGGGTCCATCAGGTGCCTGGGGCGGAGTCATCTAGTCGGTTCCGCCTCCCTGTGGCCAGGGGTAGCGGTATGGAAGTCAAGCTTGATGAGGAAATGATCAGACCATGACAAGGGTTGAATAGAAATATCCCCTAAATCTAGATCATTCATCCACTGCCCAGAGACAAAAATCAGGTCGAGCGTGTGTCCCCCATTATTGGTGGGGTCTTGAATTAACTGAGTTAGGTCCATAGCTGTCATGGAAGCCATGAACTCCCGAGCTGATTCGGATGTCTCGCCAATGGAAGGCAGATTGAAATCCCCCAGGACCATGAGCCTGGGGAAATCAACCGCCAATCCAGCTAACACATCCAGGAGCTCCAGCAGGGCCGATGAAACATAGCAGGGAGACAGTTACATAACAAAAAGGCCCACCTGAGCTCCAAGGCCCCACTTCACAAAGAGGGACTCACACCCGCCTATCTGAGGCACAGTGACCTCCTGAGGTCTGAGACTTTCCCTAATAACCACCGCCACTCCCCCGCACCTGCCCTGGGCTATCGGCTGGTGAAACGCCCTGAAACCTGGTGGGCATAGTTCGCTAAGGGGCACACACCCCTCATGGCCCAATCAGGTCTCAGTAATGCACGCCAGATCCGCTCTACCCTCTTGTATGAGGTCGTAAATGAGGGGAGCCTTATGTATCACGGACCTGGCATTAAGCGACACCAGCAGGAGACCAGGGTCCTGTAATCCCGAGCACCCGGGGGTGCGAAAAGGGTGATGAGGGTCGGAATGCTCGATCACTCTTAAACAGCAAACCTGCGTTCTCCGAACATCATTTGGCCCTTGGCCCCCACCATATCTGCCTCTCCCACAAACAGTAGAGATGGTGAACCCCCAATGGAATGGCTTAATGTCTCCCCCGGAATCCCAACCCTTCCTAGCCCTCCCAACCCACGCCCATTAGTTAGCTCTGGCCTGTGCCCTGGAAGACTCCCCCCCAAGCCTGTCTGAGCCATCCGAATCAAACCCCCTCCCCCCCTTAAAATTTGGTTTAATAGCCCCTGTAAAAAAACCCTTAAGAAGTCTCTTCTTCGCATGCCACCTCTTGCGATCCCAAGATCCGTCATTAAGGAAGCGTCTTGATAGGTCAGAAGGCTATCCCCAGGAAAGGGGGAGTTCCTGGAGGGAATAAAGTTCTGTCGCAGTATAACATAGAGGAGAGTGTGGCACCAACCAAACGGGATGACATCATGGGGAGATGGAATGAGGAGATGACATGTTCACAGGGGGGGCAGCCAGCAGTGTTCAAGGGGGTAGCAGGAAGCTCTGTCCATCATAAAAATAGTCGGTGTTGGGGACAATATGTAAGGGTAACGGACAGCTGTCCAAAATCGCAGCAGATGCTAGCTTGCGAGGTGGTGAAGCGGTCAGTGATGGCGGCAACGAGGACAGCAGCGGCATCGCTGGCTGCTCCAACTCCGACTCCAACAGCTAAGCTTCGCCCATGCCAGTCGCACTCACATCCATCGCCAGGGCCGCACTCGCTGACCCAGTCCATAATATCACAGGAGGGGGGGGGCAAATGGCCAAATGGCACAGTACGGTGGTCCAGGCAACAGCGGTAATACCAGGGGAGCACAACGAAGGACCCCCCCACTCCAACCGCGCCCACGCCAACTCCTGAAGCCATCTTCTGCTGGCGTTAGTATCCATGCCAGCTGCCTCAGCCCGTCCCCGCTGATCTAATGTATCATGTTCATAAGCAAAGAGGAGGGGGGGGAACAACCGGGATAACACCACAATGTGGGGAGCATACCCACGCCAGCTGCAGAGACCCCAGGCTGGGCGTCCTGCCCCAGCTGCTGATCACACCCATTCCGGCAACCGCCGATGCTCTCCATTCTCCTTTCACCGCTAACCGCCCCATTTCACTCACGATAGTCCAGCTATAAGGCAGGACATCGCAGCTCAAGGGTATCCCCGAGGTCCCAGGAAGTTCTCATAACTGGACCTGAAACCAACGATGGAATAGGGTACCCCTGCAAGCCCCAAGAAGAGCAATCATCTCCCCAAAGCTCTCCTCAAACACAACAGGACACCATCTTGGGCAAGGAAAAATAGCTATTTTTTCTTTCTTCGGCCATTATAAAATAAATTTACATTTTATAATGAATAAATACCCCAAATAAAGCAACATTTCCTTGAACAAATGTTTTATCTAAGATTGTTGATTTGATTAGCCTACCCTTACCTATACCCCTACCTATAGAAGTTCTCAAACAGCCAACAAAATATAAAAGGGAGGGAGGAGAGAGAGAGAAACATGTGATTCAACCTATAGTGAGAAGGAGATATACTAGCTGTGTATCTGCAAATACAGGGGGTGGGAACTATAGCCCCTTTATGACTTGTGGCCTTCAGTTCCTAGAATTCCTGAGCTTGGTTTACAGTATGTACTCCTGTGCCAAAATAAATTATGCAACAAAATAAGAAGAGGGAAAACGAAAGTTAGTTTTAACAATCATCTCACACTGATTTTATTAACATGGTCCTTTTAAAATGGAATGATGCTATGGAAGATATTTTTTAAATAATCTGCAATATGACAAATTTAATATGTTGTAAATCTGAGTTTAATTCTAATAATGCAGTACTATTGTTTTGTCACTGAAGTGTTGTGATTAAGGTGTTGGATTACAACTGGGGAGTTGAGCTGGAAGTCCACCCTGGGCCATGGAAGTTTACAGAGTAAATTAAAACAAATTTGTTTTTTTAGACAAAAGGAAGTGAACTCCTACAATGCCCTTCTTATTCCCAACTAGGAAGCAGACAAAATTACATCTTCTGCATATAACAAAGCTGGAATTGTAAAATCTGCTAGCAAACAATTGTTGTTTTTTTAAAAAAAGAAGGTGATGAGCAGAAGACAATGTATAATTTGAAAAGTAAAAGAGGTAAAATATTTTCTTCCTCTACCTTTCTGGGAGGTACCAGCTCCAAGAGATGCTTCGGGGGAAACAGCTAAAAAGTAGATGCTTAGAATAAAGAATTTGGATAGAAAGGCCCAATCTTTTATATACTGAGGGTGCCCTTAGTTTTTCCCCCCACGTAGTTTCTCCTCCTCCTCCTCCTCCTCCTCCTCCTCTTCCTCCTCCTCCTCCTCCTCCTCCTCCTCCTCCTCCTCCTCCTCCTCCTCCTCTTCCTCCTCCTCCTCCAACACTGATTAGAAATCCACGAAGTCTGCAAAAAGAGACAATGTGGACAGTGATGAGTATTTTTGGCTAAATGATGCAGGACTGGATGATGTTCAAGATTAATAGGTCCCCTCTGAATCAAACCTGCTTTTCAGTAAGAATATTTTCACTCTGGATTCAATACAGCAGTTTTATTAATAATTGGCAGACTCTAGTCTAGTTCCTTGTTCTTACAGAAATTAGTGACAGTGATTCCACTCAGATGGACAATACATAGTACTGTTTATATGAATAAATATAAAGCAGTCAGCAATGGAATCCACCAATCTTTAATTTATCTTAGTAATTCTGGCAGGACAAAATCACTTCCAGGAACTTTCCCACTTAATTGTGTCTTAAAGTCCTGAACCTTGGCTATTGAAGCTAATTGTTTCTTTGTGATTCTGATTCTCGGAGAACATTTTAAATCAACTTGGCTAGCAAGAGCTAATAGCAAACTCCAATTTTTAGATATCTCGTTGGGAAGTCCCTGCCCATTGAATTTTGAAAATGTCAGAAATCCTCTTAAGCAGCGTATTGGGAAAATCAATTTCTAAACTCATCTGAGCCTGGTACCTAATACTGCAATTTTTATTTTTATTTTCTTTCAAATGGCCATGCACTATCATCCTATCCTGCATCCACTCTAGTTCTGAAATTTCATTGGTTCTTCACCTTGGCCAGTTTGGAATTGCTACTCTTCACAGTCCTGGATGTGTGTGTGTGTGTGTGTGTGTGCGCGCGCGTGCGCGCGCAGAAAAAACATCATGTTCCTTATAGGTGGAGAAAGAGGGATAGACAAAAGGAATATGCCATTCAGCTACAATTATTTCAATCTAAACTATCTTCAAATCAAGATATAATTACTTGTTTATTTCATGTTATATAAGGAAGGGCTGGACAAGCCACAATTATATATGTTAATTTGACGTGATTTAAAATATATTTTTATAAATTTGTGGGATCAAAGTCAGATTTCTTTATAGATTCAAGAATTACAAGCTTGCCAAATCTGACTTTGCAATAATCCATGTTTCTAAGTTTTGATATTACCAGTATGGCTATCCATACTGGTCCAGTGGGAAGTAATCATCAGTAATCGGGGAGTTGTAACAGGAAGCCCTAAATAAGCGACTTCATCCATAAATTTGAGAGTATGTTTAAAATATGTAGAACAACCAGCAGATTACACAATAAGTGGAACAAGCATACTTGAAGAAAGAAGAAAAGAGGCAATGAGCTGTCACTCACAATGATTGATATGTGACAGAAATAAGCATTGGGACTTCAGCATAAATTGTCACACAGAGACATTAGTCTCACCTACATAGCCGCAAGCTTTCCTTTTGCAACAATTAAAGTATGAAAAAAGATAGATGACAATAGTGTAATGCCATCGGAAGCAGTGGACAGCTCATCCCATGTGCTGCAGCAGTTGCTAAGGCAACAAACCTTTGAATCGCTCGAAGTAAACACCAAATCTTCAGGAGAAAACTCATTCTAAAGTAGATTGTTTTCTAAATTCATTTGAATGTTTCTTTAGATCAGTAAATGTGATTAAATCAGGTGAGGATGCTTTATGCTATTGAAAAGAGCAATAAGGACTCATCTATTAAAACTGCAATCTTTGTTCTGTAGAAAAAAAATTAACTGCAAAGATTTTGAGAAAGTAGAATACTCCGATTGGCGTATCACTGAGTTGTCCTCTAGTTGTAATATTTCCCCTTTTCAAACATTGTATACCAGGTCACCTTAGTGAAATCCTCTTGTGTTTGTGTTATCGGAATTGACAACTTCTACCCTCAAAACAATGCTACAGTGCACTGCACACCAGAACAACTTGACACAAGGCCATCACTCTGCTAAACAACTAATTCCCACAACACTGTCAAAGTATCTACTAAGACTGTATTACTATTATTCTTCTCTTCCTTCCTAGTACCTATCTCTTTCATAATGTCTTCCCACTTATGATTATAACCATCTTGCTTGTTTCTTTAAATTTTATATTGTTTTATATGTTTCCTAGTATAATTTGATTGCTTATTAGTAACCTATGACTATCACTAAGTGTTGTGTCTTATGATTCTTGATGAATGTATTCTATTTTATTTTTATTTATGTACACTGAGAGCATATGCACCAAAGACAAATTCCTTGTGGTTCCAAACACACTTGGCCAATAAAGAGAAAATAAGAGTTCAGTAAAGAATGGGAACAAGTGTTCACTAGTCTTGGGCAGAATGTTCCAGAGTTGTCCCAGCTTCAGGGACCAGAATAAAAATGAGTAATCAGCAGCAGGTTGAAGGATAGTTGAAAAATGGTCTTTGGCTGTGGAATGAGTGACCTATGTGATAGCATTGTTTTCTAGATCTTCCATCTTAGAAGTATTGAAACATAGATGAAAAGACAGAAAGGTCAGCCTTTGGATAACTAGTGTTTTAAAATATGACAGCTCTTTCTATGGGAGATATTCATATTCAAATATTGTGTTAATTTTCAAGAGATGCCTTCAACTAAATTCTCCAGAATTTATTTTTTAGGCCAATCAGTGGGATTTTAAAATTGGAATCATGTTCAGAAGAAAATAACAAATGGGAACCAGGGGAAAACTAGCAACTGCAGTAGCTGTAGAACATTTTTTCTTGTCAGCTGAATTTATCTTTGCATTTTACATTATATCAGAGAGCAGGAGAAATGGAGAGAGGCAGAGAGGGAGAGAAGGAGAGAGCGAGAGAGAGAGAAATAAAGAGAGAGAGAGAGAAAGAGAGAGAGAGAGAGAGAGAGAGGGAGGGAGAGAGAGAGGGAGAGAGGGAGAGATATGCAGACACATCCACACATGCACACACACTACCATTTCTCCTTAATGAATGCCTCATTTTATTCTGAAAGGACAGGCTATAATTTGTTCCAGTTGAAGCATGTCATGGTTGAAACATTTAGGACAAACTAGACAAGAGACAGAAATCCATTAGAAATCTGTCTCTACGTTTTTCCTCTAAGCAGAATATGGCTCATGCTTCACTAAGTTGCCTCCCTCCCCATTCACTCTAATTGCTTATCCATATCTCTAAATTGTCAAACAAAGAAATAGTGGCTTAAGATGAAGAAGGATGTCATTTGAAATATTTGTTCATGGGTCATGCCTTAGATCATTATGAAGAACAGTAAAGAGATCTGTAGAGAGAGAAAATGTCTGTTCAAAAGTGTGACAATTAACATGACCATGAAACTTGGGGAAAACAGTGTAATGATGATGTACATGTGATTTATCTCTCCCCAGGCCTCTGGGCATTTAGCAGAAATTCTTACAGGAATTGGTGCTTGTATGCATAGGCTTCTGCCTACAGAAATTTGCATTGTATGTACAATCACTTGGAAATGGCAGTTGATGTTGGGTGTGAACAGCTTGGGTCCTTGTATTAATTTATTTACATTTATGGACTTATTTCTTCATGCTTATATTTCTCATTTCCTCTAAGGCACACGGAGTTCAAATTAGCATAGACAAAGTCATTTTTCACTTTATCATCATACTAGCAAACCAGTAGACTAGGTTGGGTTAAAAGAAAGTATTGGGAAGATTAATATGAGTGAATCCCAATCCAACATTCTAACTACTACAACACAATATTACAGTTTAACTGCAAGCAGAACCAAACAGTACTCAAGTCTAGGGATGTATAAATCAAAATCACTTCAACTGTTCAAATTGATTCATAAAATTGATCTAATTAATTTAGAACATTTTAATCAATTCAGAAAAATTAATTCAATCAAATTGGATATCCACAATTATTTGGACGTCCCAGTTTAATTTAGATTGCTGAAAAGCAGGTGTGAATTTATATATAAAGGGTTAGTTCATACTGAACCGAGGCACGTGCAATTCAATCATTTCATCATTTTGACAATCCAGATAGCTCTGAATTGGTTCAAATGAATTCGGAATTTAAAATATTTTCACAGGCCTACTTAAATGAAATGTAAATAGCCATGTGAATGCAGGCAGCCCTTAATTAGTTATTGCCTCATTTAGCAACCATTCACAGTTATGACAGTGTTGGAAAAGTAACTTTACGACCAGCTATTGCATCTACAACTTTCACATGTCTGTAAATAAAGAAAGTAAGCACAGTTGTACTGAAGTAAGCACAGTTGTGATTTCATTTAGTAATTGCTTCACTTAACAGCTTAGTGGCCCACCACAACCATGGGCATTAAACAAGGACTAACTGTATATCTAACATCCAGACTTGCTGTACTTTACATGTGATACTCAAATCATTTAATCATATAGGACAGCGATGGCGAACCTTTTTTGGCTCGCGTGCCACAAGTGGGGGGAGCGCGGGGGCGGTCATGTGCGGGCGTGCTGCATACATAATGCAACGTGTGATCCCCAGTGCGCATGCGCGCACAACGCCCCCCCAATTTTTACATGCTTTTTTCGCCCTCCCCAAGCTCGAGAGGCTTTATAGGAGCCTGGGGAGGGCGAAAAGAGCCTCCCCTGCCCCACCGGAGGCCCTCCGGAGGCTTCAGGGACCGTCCGGAGGCTTCCCTGAAGCCTTCGGAGCACTTAAAACCACCCTCCGAGCAATCCGGAAGTGACTTCTGGGTTGCTTGGAGGGTCGTTTTAAGCGTTCCGAAGGCTTCAGGGACAGTCCGGAGGCTTTCCTGAAGCCTTCGGAACACTTAAAACGGTCCCTGAAGCCTCCGGGGGCGGGGGGCGGGGGAGGCTCTTTTCACCCTCCCCAGGCTCCTATAAAGCCTCTGGAGCCTGGGGAAGGTGAAAAATAGCTTTTAAAAAGGTGAACTCAGCTGGCCAGCACGCGTGCCATAGGTTCGCCATCACTGATATAGGACATGGCCTGTATACGGAATGTTGGATAAAAGGAATCTGCAGCTTTGAAATGGAACTCTCAGCATCTTTTACCTTTGGTCATAATATAAGACTGTTGAAGATATAGTGTAAGTTGTCTGTTATACCAGAATTTTGCACGAATAGGGGGGAAAGCCCCTTTGGAAGGGAAGACATCTGATGCTGAAAAACAACCACTGCTCAATTACCAATTCTATTTTCAGTTAGCAGACCAGCCACCACTGCCAAGTATCAAAAATAGGCTATGATTTCAGCCTAATACTTTCAAGTTGTTCAAATCACAGCAGGTTAGGTAAATCCAAAATGTACAAACATCAAACTGATTTAGAGTTACATGCATAAGAAGATCAATTTTATCATGCCAAGCATATCTTTCGACCTGAGTGCACGATATACTACTATACATTACCACATTTGCTGCTCTGTAGAAACTTCACTCCCCTGGTTGGTTTTAATGCCATGACATTTTCTTAAGATGAGGCAGATGTCTCGAATTGCAGCTTTGCTTAGTTCATTCCAATGCAATTTTGTAATGGCATCAAGAGAGGGAGAATAGCTCACAGATACATGCAAACGCCATACAGTAATTCAAATCAATAGATACAGAACATACACATAACATTTGGGATGTCTGTATTTGCCCTGACTCATTCATGCATACCTCCAGTAATCATATTGAATGCAACATACCTCTACAGCTTCCTATGACAAGGAATATTGATTTTGTAGAGACTGGCATTCATTGCACCAATAATTGTATCTGTAGGAAGATCCATGAGGGGTTGTAGAATGAAATTTTGGGCAGAATGCAAGGGAAATGGCTCCTCTCCTTACAAATAATAGTTTGATATAGCTAGACACACTTTTAGGGATCCATTCACAAACTCTACATGCCTGACGCTATTGTTAGCTTAACAGGGAGAATTTCACCATTAATCACAGCAGAGAGGAAATCTCTAATTGTACTAATTGTACTAATAGGAGTTATTGGAATAATTAAAGCATTACTCAATAGGATCTCCCACACACTCATGCTCTGACTAGTATGCTTCTTCTGCAAATAGCAGAAGCTCAGTCAGGGAGCACGCAGGCAAAGAAAAAAGAATCAACCCCATGCTTAGGGTGCTTTGGCAACAGTAATGTTGCATTATGCCTCTTTTTGTCATTGTTTTAAGCATCACAGTATGCACCAGATATTAAGCAGGTTCTGACCAATTCTGGACAACTGGTAGCATAAATTTTGAGTAGTTCAGAGAACCAGTAAATACCACCTCTGACTGGACCTGCCCCCATCTATTCCTCCCAGCTGATCGGGGGGAAATGGGGATTTTGCAGTAACCTTTCCCTGGAGTGGGGAGGGAATGGAGATTTTACAGTATCCTTCCCCTGGAGTGGGATGGGAATGGAGATTTTACTGTATCATTCCCCTGCCATGCCCACCATGCCATGCCCACTAAGCCATGCCCACAGAACCGGTAGTAAAAAATTTTGAATACCACCACTGGAATGCACGGATTCTGACAATCAGAAGGCAAATCCTACTCCAGTGTATGGGAAAGCCAAAACATATAAGGCTAGGTGAAGGGCAAGTTATAGTTCCCAAGCATGTCTTTGTCTTGTGTTTGTATTTTAGAAGGATACTGGGAACTTACGCTCTATAATCATTTTGCTGAGAAGACGGGGTACCTGTTCCATGTGGGAGAAAAGCATGGCATTATTTCAGCATCACAAACAAAATGGATATACTGCACAAAAGAGATGTTTGCTTTCCAATGAAAGGCAACTCCTATTTCCCATGCTTTGATTCCCTTTTCCTCATGGGATAAAAGTGAGATGACAGCTTTGGACACTTCATTACAGAGAGCCTCAAGATCAAATGTTAGGAATGAAATCAGAGAGTTTATAGGAAGCCTGTCGCATAAAAGGAAAAACTCTGAAGAGAAACACAGAAGACCCTTGAGTGAATTCTGCTTCAATCTCATGCAGCAGCTATCAAACCTTCGGGAAGAGGGCTACTGTAGCAAGGAAGAGTAAAAAGTACATGTTTAAAGAGTGCATGATTTTGTCTGAAGCCTTACCAAATACAGGATCGCTGAGATAATCCTGCCATCTCAGCAGTGCTTTAAAAAGTGCTGGCATTGAGTAGGTCTTACTTTGGCAAGTAGTATATATTGCATTGAAGAAAAGATGTAGCAATGAAAACTGGTAAGTAGTACATTACACTCCTTGATATCTGATTTCCTACCAAGGTCAAGTGTCAGTTTTGATGGAAAGGAAGATACTGAGTTGGAGCAGAAAATAAAAGAGGAGAAGGAGCAGAATGATTCATTTTCTAGTTCCTATGACTACAGTCCCAATAAGATTTTATCAATGGAATATTTCTTTAAAAAAGGAAACAACCATGGAAATCTCATCTTGGTTCTTGCTCTACCTTACTTAGTTCATCCTTTGGCACACCCTCAATTGTGAAACAATTTCTGAAGTATCTTATACTTATATCTTATGTCCCTATATTTGCATTTGATGTACTTAACCAGCTTTCCCTACAAATCTAAAAAGCAGCCTAATACAAAATTCAACAATGAAAATAAATGCCTTAAAAAAGAATAGTACAAGACAACAAAGATAAATAGATTCAGTTTCAGTGATGATGGGTGGACATATTAGAGATATGCAATCCCACAAATAACCAGGTCTGTGCCATGCAAGGTTTATATCAAGGAGAGAAGCAACTTAGAACTGAGGAGAAATTTCCTGACAGTGAGAACAATTAATCAGTGGAACAGATTGCCTCCAGAAGTTGTGAATGCCCCAACACTGGAAGTCTTTAAGAAGATGTTGGATAGCTATTTGTCTGAAATGGTATAGGGTTTCCTGCCTAGGCAGGGGGTTGGACTAGAAGACCTCCAAGGTCCCTTCCAACTCTACTATTGTATTGTATTGTATTGTATTGTATTATATACTGTAGGTGATATCAGCACCTTCTATATATGTTGGTTTAAAACAAAGGGTAACAAATGCAGGTGCCTGCCCTCATCATTGTCTTGATGTCTAGTAATTTTATATATGTATTCCACTGGTATTTTAAGTTTATGTTTCAATGAATGTTTTGAGCATTTTGAGTTTTTTTCATGCAGCCTTCCATGAAAATTGATGGACAGATAAATTCAATTGCAATAACATTTGCAATGAAATAACATACAATGTAAAGAATTCTGTAGCTTTTACTAATTAGCAAACATTGGGTTGTGCAGCAATCCAGATTTAAAAACCAAATATGACTTGGAGTTCACACAGTAACACCTGTTGTCAATACTTTAAAGCACTTAATTTTGTCCTGAGGTTATGTGGCTGCTCACCAAAGGAGAAATGTGATTCCAGGAAATGTCATGTTTGTTTTAAGGTTTGGTTTAAGTCTGAAGGGGATGAATTCAGCAAGAAAGAAAAGCATTGTTCATTTTTTCTAAGTATTTCTATAGCTTGATTCAGATTTTACCTTCTAAAATCACGTCAGGACTGTGAGAAAATCATTAAAAGCCAAGCACCACTTTCTAGCTTTCTCGGCTACTTTAAAAGAAAATAATGCAATGAATACTACTTGCCAAAGAAAGGTCGATTTGCTGCCAGCACTATTTAAAGCACTGCTGAGATGGCAGGATTATCTCAGAGATCCTGTATTTATTAAGGCTATTGACAAAATCATGCTGTCTCAAAATATGTATTGTTATTCCTGCTTACCATTTCTCCTCCCTTAAACATTTCAAAGTTGAGGCAGAATTCACTCACAGATTTTCTGTGCTTTTCTTCAGAGCTTTTCCTTTTATCAGAGCATTCCAACAGGCTTCCTATAAACTTTCAGATTCCATTCCTAACATTTGAACTTGAAGCTCTCTGCAATGAAGTGTCCAAAGCTGTCATCTCATTTTTGTCCTATGAGGAGAAGAGAATCAATGCATGGGAAAGAGGAGTTGCCTTTATCTGAAAGATAGCGCCTCTTTAATGCAGTATGTCCACTTTGTTTTTGACTCTCCAAAAATGCCATGCTTTTCTCCCTCGTGGGGCAGGCATCCTGTCTTCTCAGTGAAAGGATTAGAGCAGGGGTGTCTAAACTTGGCAACTTTAAGACTTGTGGACTTCAACTCCCAGAATTCCCCAGCTGGGGAATTCTGGGAGTTGAAGTCCACAAGTCTTAAAGTTGCCAAGTTTGGACACCCCTGGATTAGAGAGCATGAGCTCCTAGTCTCCTTGCAAAATGCAAAAATGAAGGAATCTGCATTCTGGGGAATTATGGACTTGCCATTCACACAGCCTCATTTCCTTCCAATTTCCCATGTGGTTAGAAGGATTTGCCTTGTGACTGCATAATACATGCATACTGTGATGCTAAAACAATGGTATAAACAGGCGCATTAAATTTATTACATCACATTGTTTCTGTTGCCAAAGCACTCTAAACTGACCATAGAACGCAGTCTTGGGTTGGTTCTTTTTCCTCACCTGAATGCTCCCTGCTTGGGCTTAAGTTGTCTGTTTGCAGAAGAAGTCTATTAGTCAGATGCATGAATGTCTGGGAGACCCCATAGAGTGTTGCTTTAATTACTTCAAGAATTTCAATTAGTACAATTACATCACCATCTTTTCTGCTCTCTTTCTAGTTCCCTGGGATCTATCCTGTATAGTAGCAACCAAAATCGGACACAATATTATAGCTGGAATCTGATTACTGCAGAGTAGAAAGGAAGGGCCACTTTTATGATTTCCTTTGAGGTAGCCCAAGATTGATTAGCTCTTTTGACTTCTGCAGCACACTGCTGGCTCATACTTAAATAACTGATCTTGTAGAGGTACTCAAAGTACCACTACCAATCCATGTATCATCTGCTTTGTACATTTCCTGCCTAAATGCTGAACTTTATATCTCTTTTCATTAAATATCACTTTATTGAATAGGGCCCAATAGTCTTTTAAAATGTTAGCATAATGTATCTTCTGAAATTGGTGTCAAGTGCAAAGAAGATGGAGATCTTTTCATCCTGTTTTCTAAGTCATTTATAAAAATATTGAGAAGCATTGGACCAAGGTACCCCATTGCAAATTTTCTCTATGTAGATATAGCACCATTCACTCACCAAATGTTGTTCAACCAACTGTGAAACTATTTGATTGTGGTATTACTCATCTGACATTGTTCCATTTGATCAAATATGAGATAATGGTCAATTTGATCAAAAGCCGGACTGAGGTTTATGTACATTATCCCCAAAACATTCCCTTGATTTAATAATCTAGTCACTCCCACAACATTCCCTTGATTTACTGATCTAGTCACTTTATCAAAAGAGAATAAATATGATAAGATCTGGTATTATCCAGTGTTAACAAACCCACACTGCTTCTAGTAACTCCTCATTCCTTTTTAAGTATTTGCAAACCCACTGCTTGATGAGCTTTTATAAAAAATTTCCCAGGTGCGTATTAATATCCTGTCTCTAGTTTTCCAAGGGTCTCCTTTCTAAGAACTGAAACAAAGTTAACTCTTGTCCTATCTTCTGGTATTCCAGAAGTTCTCAAAATTATAGCCAGTGCTTCTGAGATCACATCCACCAGTTCTTTTAGCACCCTGGGAGCTAAATTCATTCAAAGCAACTAGTTGTTCTCTCTTCATTGTCTATTTTGACTTGCATTTGTCTTCTGCCTCTCATGATGCTCATTTTGATGGATGGAACATCTTTTTTCTTTTGTAAAAAGACAGATGCAGGATAGGAACTGAGCAGTTCAGTTTTCTGCCCGTTATCTATCACCAGTTTTCCATCTTCAACAAGCAGATCAATCATTTCCTTGATTTTCCTCTTGCTCCACACGTACCCAAACAATGAAATATTTGTAGTGTTGGCATTCATTGTCAGCCCCATCTTGTTCTGAGCTTTAGCTTTCTTAACCCCATCCTTACAAATGTGAGCTATTTCCTGAGAACCTTTTATGCAACTACATTGATTTTATCAACCATATCCCCCTCACCTTTTTATTATTTTTGGTTTGGTTTTGTTGGATCTGGGCAACGAGAGACAGACTGCGGACACGTAGTGACTTAACAGCTCTTTATTAGTAGTAGTAATGATCCAGCTTACTCTGTGGTCGGAGGGTTCCCCTTTTATAGGGATCGGGTATGCCCCTCGACCAATCAGAACGATACCTGTTTCCCGCTGTAGCAGCGGACCAGAAGGGAGACTTACTACGATATATGCTAATATCTAACACCCCTCCCCTCCTAGATGGAAAGTTGCGGTAGGTAACATAGTCTTTTAGGTATGTGGGTGTTTGTCTTGCTCAGGAGGAGCGTCGTAGTTCGGGCTGGTTAGAAGTGGTTTCAGGATCGGGTGCTTTTCCTGTTTCACGTTCGGGAGGTTTTGTGCCTTCGTTGCTAAGGCGTTCTGGAGTCTGCTCGGTTGCGTTATCTGGGGTTTGCTCTGCTTCGTGCGTGTTTTCTTGTTCCAAGCTTGGCTTGCAGGTGTCGTAGTTTTCTATGATGGGGCTCTCTCGTGGTTGACTTTCTGTAGGCAGGGAAATCTCGTCTTCGTTTCGAAGGTCTGAGTGTGCTAGGCGACCCCGAAGTTGATCGATGTGCCTTTTCCAGTTCCGCCCATCTTCTAGTTCCAGCAAATACGATCGTGGACCCGTGATGCCAATGACCTTTGCCGGCATCCACAATGTTCCCCCTGCATAGTTGTGGGCGTATACTGAATCCCCTATGCTGAAAGACCAAATTTTACTTGTGGAGTCTGGGGGAGCTGTGGCAGAGTAATTTGGGTGAAGACGGTCCAGGTGAGACTGTAGACGGCGGCCCATGAGTAGTTCAGCAGGACTCCTACCCGTCGTTGCGCTTGGGGTAATATGCTGAATTAGGAGGTAATGGTCAATGCGTGTTTGCCAATCACCTGGACCCATCCTAGCGAGGGCCTCTTTTGCGAATCGCACCATTCTCTCCGCCTGTCCGTTTGATGCCGGATGGAATGGCGCGATGAGGGCATGCCGAATTCCCTGACCTGCTAAAAACGTTTCGAAATGCATGGCCGTGAATTGGGGCCCGTTATCGGAGACTAGGAGGTCTGGCAGGCCATGAGTGGCGAAAAGTCGCCGTAGAACCTTAATGACTGCCTCTGCCGTGGTTGAAGTCATTAGGACTACATCTAGCCATTTTGAGTATGCATCCACAATTATAAGGAAAGTCTGACCTTGGAATGGCCCTGCGAAGTCGATGTGTATTCGCGACCAGGGTGCTTTAGGTTTCTCCCATTCTGTGGCGGGCGCTTCCGGGGGTGCTGGTCTCGATTCCTGGCATGGGTCGCAAGTGGCCACCCACTCCTCTATTTCTTTGTCCATGTTTGGCCACCAAACGTAACTTCTTGCTAACGCCTTCATTCTAACAATCCCCGGATGACCCACATGTAAAGCCTCTAATACATTCCTACGTAAAACATACGGAATAACAACTCGATCCCCCCACAATAAACAACCTTGTAACACTGAGAGTTCGTCCCGTTTTGACCAAAACATTTTGAATTCCGGGCCCACGTTTCCTTTCGGCCACCCCCTCCAAACCCAAGTTTGAACTTGCTTTATTACATTGTCTTTAGAGGAGAATCTTGCAACGTCGTATGAAGAAACCGGTCCAGAATCCAAACAGTCAATGAGCAATACCGGTACTTCTGGAGTGGGGTCTGGCAGAATGTCAGGTAATGGGCAACGGCTGAGTGCGTCTGCGTGTCCGAGAGTGGAGCCCGGTCGATGAATCAATTTGTATGAATACGCAGCCAGGAAAACAGTCCACCTGGTCATGCGTGGAGAAAGGGAGATCGGGGTGGGGCGGTTTCCCGCCAAAAGTCCCAACAACGGTTTGTGATCTGTAATTAGTTCAAAATCGCGGCCGTAGAGGTATTCGTGGAAACGCTTTACTCCAGCTACAGCAGCCAGCGCTTCCCTGTCCATTTGGCTGTAATTCCTTTCGGCCGATGAAAGAGTTCTGGAGTAGAAGGCGATGGGTGCTTCTTTTCCGTCGGGCATCCTGTGGCTGAGGACTGCTCCAACTCCGAAGGGTGATGCGTCGCAGGTCAATACCAGCGGTAGGGTCTGGCTGTATTGAACAAGCAGTGAGTCAGTGGTGAGCAGGCGCTTTACCCCGGTGAAAGCTGCAGCTTCGGATCGTCCCCATTTCCATGGTGTGTTCCTCTGGAGTAGACGGTGTAGTGGCTCAGCAACGGTCGCCTTCTGCCTCAGAAAAACGCTGTAGAAGTTAAGTAATCCGAGGAAGGCCTGCAACTCGGTCTGATTTCGTGGTGTGGGGGTGTCCTGGATCGCCTTAATTTTCTTTGAAGTGGGGTGTATTCCCTGACCATCGATTCTATAACCCAGGAATTCTACGCTAGGCACGTTAATTTGGCATTTTTCCTTTTTAAGGCGGAGACCCTTTTCTCTGATTCTGGCCAAAACAGTTCTGACTCTTTTATTTAATTGCTCCTCGTTTGCAGCGGACACCAAGATGTCGTCAAAATAGGGGACGACTCCCGGTATCCCTTGCAAAAGTCGTTCCATGACGCTCTGGAACAATCCTGGGGCAATGCTCACGCCGAATTGTAGCCGGTTGCATTTGAATGCTCCTCTATGCGTCACTATAGTTTGGGCCTCCGCTGTGGTGCTATCAACTGGCAGTTGCTGGTAAGCTTGTGCCATGTCTAACTTAGCAAATACCTTTCCTGGCCCCAACGAGTGCAATAAGTGCTGTACTACAGGCACAGGATATGCGCTCTGTTGTAGCGCGACATTAATTGTGCATTTATAGTCCGCGCAGATGCGGACTGATCCGTCTGGTTTGACTGGGGTCACGATGGGTGTTTCCCAGCGCGCGTGATCCACCGGCTCAAGGATTCCTTGCTCCACTAACTTATCTATTTCCTTATCTATTTTTGGGCGGAGTGCAAAAGGCACTCGTCTCGGTTTAAGTCGGATTGGCGCCACTTTGGGGTCTAAATTGAATGATATTGGTTTACCCACATACTTACCAAGACCGGGGCTGAACACGTCCTCGAACTCCTTAAAAATCTGATCAGCGCTGCTGTTTCTCACGGCGTTGATTCCGGTGACTTCTAACCCCAGGGCTTCAAACCAATCAAGCCCCAGAAGGTTCTGTAATGGCGCGCTGGTGATGGTCGCGGGCAGTTGGACTTCGATGTCCTTGAAACGGATGTGGAATGTGCCTTGGCCCACGATGGGGACTTGGTTCCCCTGGTAGTCTCGCAGTAGGACGTCTGGAGCGCGGAGTTGGCTCTTTCTGAGGCTAGGGATAGCCTGTTTCATGGATGCCCATGAAATAATCGTCAGGGTCGATCCTGTGTCAACTTCTAGCTCGCAGGGTGAGCCCTCCAAGAGGACTGTGACTCTCAGCCTTTTTGGTCGCTTAGGGCGGACCTGATGTATTGTGGTGAGATACGTTCGCAACTCCTCTCTCTGGGTCAACTCTATCTCATCGCCTACATCCTGAAAATACTCTCGTTGAGCGTCTTGATAGAACGCTCTTTCAGCTCTTTGTGTGTATTCTCTCTGGGGATACGCTCTCTCAGCTCCTTGTGAGTAATCTCTCTGGGGATACGCTCGCTCAGCTCTTTGGGAATTTTCTCTCTGGGTATACACTTGTGGATTTCTCTCTGGGCGCCCTTTCTGATTCCGCCAAACCCCTGGGTTGGGCTTCTGTTGGCGGTACATGGGTGGCTGCCATGAGGCAGGGACTCCGCTCCGGCACACTCGTGCGATGTGCCCAAGTTTGTTGCAGTGCGAACAAACAACGTTCCTGAACCTACAAGTAGACCTGGGGTGATTCCCTCCGCAACTTGCGCAGGGCGGCAAACGGGATCCGGGTCTCCCCCCAGGCCTCATGTGACTGCTCCGCATCATGTGACTGTTCTCGAACTCGGGATTCTCGCAGTCGGGGCTTGTGTCCTCGTAGTGTACTCTGGTTTGCCTTGGTGCTGGCTGGTTTACATTGGCCCCTCGTTGTATGGTCACCGATGATTTCTCTGCTGACTCTGACGCTCTTGCTTCGTTCAGCGCTATCTGTAGGGTTAAATTCGGGTTTGCCAACAGCTTCTTTTGTAGAGAAATGTCTCTTAACCCACAGATGAGCTGCGCTAAGATGTGCTCGTCTAGATTCCTGAACTCGCAGTGAGTTGCTGCTTTTCGTAGGGCTGCGACATATTGATTGATGGATTCTCCCGCCTTCTGGTTCCTCGTGTTGAATTCCTTGCGGCAGACATGGCGGGAAGGTTTTGGCGTGTAATGAGTTTGCAGGGCCTGTTGCAACGCTGTCCACGATACTGCCTGTATTGGAGTAGGCGCGGTGAGGTCTCTGGCCGTATTGAAGACTTCCTTTCCACAGTAGCCGAGGAAGATGTTTTTCTTCCTTGCGTCGGTGATCCCCGTGTATTCGTTCGCTTCGAGGAAACACTCGAAGTGAATCATGAAGGCTTCCCATTCGTCGTTTGCTGGGTCGAAAGGAGCGGGGGGAGCATGCATCGCCATTTTCTCTGTTTGAATTTGCCGCGCTGCGGTGATCTGAGATGGCTGCCGGAATTTCTGCCGAATTCCTGGGCTGGATCAAATCCGGAGATTCTGGAGGTAGCGTTCTTCGTCCTCTCTGCCTCTCGATCCCACCCTCGTCGCCAATGTTGGATCTGGGCAACGAGAGACAGACTGCGGACACGTAGTGACTTAACAGCTCTTTATTAGTAGTAGTAATGATCCAGCTTACTCTGTGGTCGGAGGATTCCCCTTTTATAGGGATCGGGTACGCCCCTCGACCAATCAGAACGATACCTGTTTCCCGCTGTAGCAGCGGACCAGAGGGGAGACTTACTACGATATATGCTAATATCTAACAGGTTTTGCCTGTGTTTAAATTTAAATGCCTTCATTTCTCAAAATTTTCCAATCCTCCAGAATAGTTTTTCATTTAGGAATTTCACTGATAGAATTCTTCTCACTTTTTTCCCCTTTGCTTATTTCGACCATCTCTCTCAAAATGCAAAACACTAATTTGACTTTATAATATGTTGAATTTTAGGATTTCATGGTCATTCTCTCCCAAATTTTCTACAAATTTCATTTCCTCAACTATTTCTTCTCTGTTAATAAATATTAAATCCAATGTAAGTTATCTCCTTTTTCCCATCTCCACATCTTGGGTGATTAAGTTGCTTTGAAAGTATGTTCCGTTTATCATAGAGTGTGATTCCCAGTTGATGTGGAGGTAGTTGAAAATACCCCTTTACTACTGTGTTAAGGTTCCTGGACATCTTAGCGATCTGATTTATGAAAATCTACTTCTTCTGTTTGGTTGGATGGACTGTGGTACATACTAACAACAATGTCATTATTGTTTCTTTTCCTTGAATATTTACAACTTTCTGCATTGTATTCACATTTGATGTCATGGAATTTTCATAGAGATAAAATCAATATTTATGTATAATGTCATACCCCTCTTCTTTGCACTTTTCTCCTTCATTTGAACAATTATGTTCTTCCCATAATTGTATTCCACTCATGAGTTCCATCCCAATTGGTTTCAATAATGCCAAATTTGTCCTCCCGCTACAAAACTGCATGTAGAAGGCATTTGAAGTTTAAATTCCCTTACATCCAGTTTGAGTTTGTATGCTTTCCTTTCCAAAGTTTCATGAAGTTTCTTCTCTTTTTTACTCCTGGATTGACCCTTTGTCTTTTGGAGTTTGGACTTGGTTTTTTGGAACTTTGTACCTGAATTTAGTGATTTTTGTTTAGACAGTGAACTTATTGGTGGAACTGGAATTTTGTGGGAATTTTGTGCTGTGCTCCAGGATGGGAAAGCTGGGTTCATTTGGACTAGTTTTTGTGTGTGTGGTGACTCCAAGGCAGTGGTGGGTTTCAAAACTTTCTAGAACCTCTTCTGTAGGTGTGTCCTGCTTTGTGGGAGTGCTTGCCAGCCATGTGACCAGGTGGAAGTGGCTTGCCAGCCATGTGACCAGGTGGGAGTGGCTTGCCAGCCATGTGACTGGGTGGGAGTGGCTTGCCAGCCATGTGACTGGGTGGGTGTGGCCAACTTGTAAAATGTGGTGAAAGTCACTTAACAATGCTCTTGCTTAGCAACCAAAATGTTGGCTCAGAATCTCTGGCATTGAAGTGTGCAAGTCTTAAAACTGTCAAGTTATAAGACCCTTGCACCCCTAACCCTTTAGAAAAAAAGAACCCCAGGGGTGTTCAAACTTGACAGCTTTAAGATTTGTGGACTTCAACTCCCAGAATTCCTTCTCTCGCTCTTCATCTTAATGATGTGTGGGCGGGCGGGGGGGGGGGAGCTGAAACCGGTTCTAAGCGGCACTGTAGATTTGTGGAACTTCTTATATAGAAGAGGTTAGAACTGGCAGCAACCATTGAGGGTTTGAGAATGTGTGGAATAGGACAGGACATGGTTCTTAATTGGATGAAAATATTGCAATCTTTGGAAAATAGAAGAGTAATCTTTTATAAATTACTTTTAAACATTGCTATTAATGAAATGTGATTTGAAATATAAAAGGGAGCCTAGGAACAATCCTTAAACTATAACTCTTCCCCCCCAAAGAAATTCTGAGTATAGAGTTCCATTTATAGGGTATGTTTGTTCCTCTTGCCTGTGTGATGGTCACCCCTACACCTCTGAGGAGTCATGTATGAAATAAAGACAATAAATAAATAAATATTTATTAGCCCAAGACAAAGCAATTGGTCTACATTACCCATCAATGTGATGCTTGATTTGGCATTTGAACCATAATACTGAACCAGTAATCAAACAATATGGGCACTATCCTGCACAAACTCTCATACCAGTTGTATGACTTTTGCTTGAAATGACTAACTGGCATTTTAAAAGTTCCAAATTCTATTGTAGATAGATTTGTGAAATGAATCAGCCTTATGTTTCTTTTTCTTATTTTTATGCATAAATGAAATAATTATTTGCTTGAAAAGAAAATTCTTCCCCATCACATCAATCTCTAAGCCTCAAATTTGCTAACCATTTTCATATGTAAGATTAAAGTAATGTTTCTGTATCTAAAAAATGCCAATTGTATTGAATTAATGCAGGGCAGGGTAACTGGGAATTCTGGTAATCCAAATATAACTAGAACGTGCCTGCCTGAGAACAGCTGTTAAACACACATATTTTAACATACTTAAAAATAAGTAACAGATTCATTTACTTCTGATTAACATGGATAATAGCCGAAAAATCCAGAGAGACTTCCAAATGATCCTAACCTAGAAAAGCAATAACTACTGTATGCACTCTATTTAAAACACATACATCTAATTAATAAATAACTAAAAATAAATCAATAATTTTCATTCATTGTTAAAAAAATTAAACTCCAAACATTCATCTACTGCTAATCCAGTGCTTCTCAATTATTTTCTGTCATGCCCCCCCTAGGAAGAAGAAAACATTTCGCGCCCCCCGCGCAACTGTAAATAGTATCATTTGTCTATAAAATTGTCATAAGTACACCTCTGCATAACACTGTATCCTTATTAACGTATAAGAGAATAAAAAAAGAAAGAAATGTGGATCAATTTACAACAAAGAATAGCTTTATTAACTGTAGGAGAAAAGATTTAAAGGAGCACAGGATTTAAAGGAACACAATATTAAGAAAAAACTTTAACCTGCAAAACAAAAATATATAAAATAATTTGAGCTGAGCCCCCCTTTACGGAGCCTCGCGCCCCCCCCTGGGGGCCCCGCCCCACTATTTGAGAAGCACTGTGCTAATCCAACTGCCACTGTTTATATCTATTCTTAACTTGTAAGCAGATGTTTTATCTTTCATTACTTTTATTGAATATTGTTTATGTAAGAGATACATTTACAACAAGCTGTTTCCAGGGCATTGTAGAATGAAAGAGGCTATGCTGCTTAGGATATATACCAATTTCTTGGGGAAAAAAGTGGGATTGCTTAACAAATTTAGACTATGATTTTAAACCATGATGATCTGTGCAGTTAGGAATGTGTATTAGCTAGAAATCTAGAAATGGAACAGGTTTTCTGACTCCACAAATGACAGATACACAATTAATCTTACAGAAGAACTAAAATGTTTTTAATTATTTTAAAAATAGGATAAATAACATTTGTTTATATTAAAATAAGAACAAAACAATTCTTCTGTTTCTGAAGCTTCTACAGTTCTGATGACGTTTCTTGGATAAGAAGCAAAATGTCTTCAAGGAAAAACAAAGAAAGTCCAGTCGCCTTTTAAAAAAGCACCTTAAGGACAACCATTACTTGGAGTTCTGAGAATCACCATAGACACTCAATCATGGATGTTGAGCTTGGCCTAGTCACTCTCTCTCAGGCCAATCCTTCATACAGAATAATAGTTACTCTGAGGGTTAGGAATAGGAGAGGGAACTGTGTCTGCTTCCTTGAGCTCTTATACAAAAGACAAAAATGTAATCAAAAGAGTAATAAATGCATAAACGAGACATTGATCTACTTCTGCCTGCCACAATCACTGTATGATGACGACTGAGGTCCAGGCTCCTGTTACTCTTAGGATAAACTAGTAAAATTATTGGGCTTACCTAGATCATGATAAACCTATCCCAGTGATTTCATGTCAATCTTTGTTTTGCTTTTATGTCCTTTTTTAAAAAATAATTTTTTATTAAATGTTTTGATCTTTAAAAACAATAGGGAAGACACAACAAAGAAAAAAAACACAATAAGACTAAACAAAACACAGAACATACATAACAACATACAATAATTTTATAGCTTTCTCTATCGGCTTTCCTTCTTAGCTTTTATAATTCTATAATAATATGTTTTTATGTCCTTTTATATCTAAGGTTCATCGGGTGGCACCTGGTATTTCATCTGTTGTTTAGGGAGAAAGTTTATTAACTGACAGGTTTATTCGTCTTTTTAAATATATGATTATTTCTCAATAATGCAGATTATAATTTTAAAAAAACCATAACAAAGTCACGTTTCACTGATTTCAGTGACTCAAACCCATTCTTATTGTACCTGTGCATCAGTGGTGGGTTCCGGATCCTGTTGCAACCGGTACACTCCAGGTGCTTGGCGGAGTGTCGTGCAGGAGCCGTGCACTCGGTGCGCATGCGTGGAAGCTCCGAAGAGCTCAAATCTAAATAAGGAGCTCAGGTGGGTGGGCCCTCCGGAGCACTGTACCGGAACGGTACCTGGTGCTCCGGGCAGGCACCGGTACGCCCATACTGGGGTATACCTTCTGCAACCCACCACTGTCGTGCATGTTTTTGTACTACTCCTTTTTAAAGCTTTAATTTTTTTATTAGTTTTGGGAATCTTAGAAACAGAGGGCAATATCCATCAATAGCCTTGGTTGCTTTCAGAAGACAATTCCTTAAGAATGGCACAAGATCACCTTGCAATTTGGTAAATGTTCTGATGTTTTTCTTGTAATTCATATATATAATACTTACATAGGTATGTTAACATGTAAATGTATATTGTATGTATGTACAGCATTAATGCCATTCATAGAAGACATGGTTTTACCAAGATCTGCCTGGGAGACAACTAGATATATTTAAAAAATCTTGTTCTGCCATCTTTTTGAACATTCTCTTTCTTTTGGACCCCTCTATTTCACTGCTACACATCCATTCATATAAATCTCTGCTCAGAAATAGTGTTGTCTCAAGACTGTAAGCAACTGTTATCTCATATTTTGTAAGCATCTCTGGGTTTAATGGCTTTGCTAAAAATAGTTTCTTTTGGATACTCCTAATTAAGGTAAATGATGGATATTACTGGAGAGCATGCTTTGTACATAAAAGTTTATCTTTTTTTGATTGCTTATTAGCAATGCTATTTCAGCATTCATTTCTCTTGTCAAGCATTTAATCCAGACAGCCATCAATAGTGGGTATCTTATATTGGCTGGAAAATGATTGAATTTAAAATCTCTTGAAACAAATAACCAGAAGAAGGCCTAATAAGTCTATTACCTGTTATTGTTTTTCTCTCCAGTGACTAGCCAATTTGCTCTAAGAGTGCCTCCAGGCATTCATCTCCTTTTCTTCTTGGATTAAAAAAATCAGTGCAAAAAAATACCTGAGTTGAAATAAGATCAAAATGTTTCTACCAGGTTAGTTTGCCAAATATATAATGGTCACACTTCGAACTTGGAAATGAATATTTACAGAGACAGATACATAGACAGACAGACCGACCGACAGACAGATGTATCTGCCTGTGTGCGTTTCTACCATGATCAAATTTCATTTCATGAAGTATAATAAGTAAATTTAGTTGGATTCCAGGTGAAGGAAAATGGTGTCTCTAAAGAGCAGGGATGATGCTGAAATGGAGGACTGCAATTGGCAGTGAGCCAAAATTAGCAGAGGGGTCTAGACAACTTGCCACAACTATTTTGCCACAGCCAACCCATGGTGGACATCTCACCATGGCCATCTCCCCATCGCCAACTTGCCACAAGACAGCTTGCCCTGGACAATTCCACATGGAATAACCCAACATTACAAATGTTATCCACCACTTTTTCTTTCAAATTATTTCAATTGACAAAAATATGGAAGAGAAAGTGAATAAAACATTGGAATAATCTGTAACACATATGATTTGAAAAGTAAACAAATGGAGTTCTTAGAAAATAAGCTGGAAATAACAACCATAGAAATCAATGGAGACCTGGATGTGGCGTTATTGGAACCAAGATAGAAAGAAATTCATTTGAGAGTGAGATGAATTTTGGAACAACCTGGGAAAGGTATTATGGAGAAAGCTGTCAAAGCTTTAACAGAATCTGTGGGATGGGAAGAGACAGATACAGAAGCAGACAGGGCACACAAAATCAATAAAAGGATATAAAGATAAAAAGGGTTTCAATAGTTATACCTGTGCATTATCAGGCAGATGACAAGAAATTAAGTTATACAATACTCCAACAAATTAATTCTGCCCAAAGAAACAACTATTATAAGATTGCCTACAAAGAAAGACTATAAAATAGATTTGTTTGATCAGGGATGAAATAATAAGTGTTCTCATAAAACATTGAAAATCCTTTATGGATTTTTTGCTGACCTAAGATTTTTTATGCTTTTGTTAATTGAAAAGGATTGAATGTAGAAAGAGGGGACATTATTTGAGACTTTAAAGAGGGACGAGAGAAAATGAGATTGTTTGTAGCTACAGTAAAGAAATTGGAAATCACTTCTTTTTCTTCTAATATCTTTTTCTTTCCTGCACTTTTTCTTTTTTTCTTCACTGTTTTATATTTTTTCATGATTCTTTTATTCACACACAAAAAAAATCAGTAGAAATTATAAAAAGCAAAAGTAATTTTAATAGCATATCCGAATTCAGCAAGCTTTGATGAAAACAAAGGTTGATATAAAGATTTAAGAAGATTATAAGATTATAAGCTCCATCGAAAAGTACAAATGGGGACTTCCCAACATAATGGGAAAATTCTTCTTGTTGGATTTTTCAGTTATAGCAAACTAGATTTTTTCTTCCATGGAAGTTTGGGGGAGAAAGGTGCCTTCCCAATTTTTCTGCTCTCAAATTTTGAAAAGACATTTGTACCTAACTTCAGTCTTACTTTGATACTCCTTCTGTACATACTGATTCCTTTTTGTTCGTGACCAGTACCTGGAACTTACTGGTGATACTCACTCAGACATAAGTTCCATTGTATTCATTGAGACCCATTCTTGGGTAACACATATGCAGAGATAGCAGTCTGAATCATTAGTTTATCATCTTCTAAAGTATATGATATATGAGCAAAAAAGGTTAACTAGATCCACCCTTCCCTAAACCAAAACAACCCACATCTCTTTTGCTTGACAGCCTTTGATGATTTAATGATGAACTTTATTGAACCACATCTAAATGACTTCCATTTACATTTTTTGTTCTTAGGAAAAGCATGTGTTCGATGATTTTGGTGTAGCTAAGTAAACAGCTTTTGAGTATGTCTCAGCCAAGATTGTGCTACTCCCACTGTTCCTATTCAGTCATTTACACACACACACAGTCTCTTGTGCAAGGGCTTTTTGTCACCTTTTTTCTCTAAATTGAAAGAAAAAATATGACAGACAATCCTGTTTTCCAAAATGATCAATTGTAGTGAAAATGCTGAACTAGAAACCAGGATTCTGTGTGATATCTGATCCTGCCTTAGGCATGAAAGTCCAACCCACCTCACAGAGTTGTTGTGGGGAAAACTGGAGAAGAAGAAAAAATAGGTATGTTGATCTTGAGTTATAAAAATAATAAGGCAAGAGAAAAAGTATAACAGAGAGAGGGGAGAGAAAGCTGGAGACAGAAGGAAAGATTTAATTTACTTAATTTATGCAGCACAGATATACTGTAAATTAAAATATTACCTCTGTTTTTAGTCTTTCCATATTGGAACATAAACATTTCAAGTATATTCTCCTTTAGCTCTCCCTCTTATTCTAACTACTATTCCCATTCCAAATCTTCCCAAGTTAATGTATCAAGAAGTAGATGGATTCTTCATGGATTTTTAAGTAGCACTTATATATTTTTAAAATTAATATAATTTTGTATCACTTCACTCTAAAACTCTGTGTGATAGGTAAAAATCTGGAGAAGCAAATTTAAAAAATAATAATTACATTCTAACAGTAATATAAAAAACAATCAAAAATACATAAAATAGGACTTTGTTAATTACTCTCACCAGGCTTCAAAAATATCAAAAGCCCACTGAAAAAGAAAACTTGTCAGAAGCCTCCTAAATTCAAAGTCAAGTTTTATGTCCAGGAACAGCATGCTTTATGAAGATAGGGCCACAACAAAGGAGACCTTAACTCTTGTCCACAGCATCTGGTAATAAAAGCATTACACTCTGAACAGATCTTCTCTCACTGACCTGAGAGGATGGGCAGATTTTGGATAAAACAGTGAGAAAGCTAGAATATTCTGACAAGTTAAACCCCCTCCCCCGAAAGTAAGTGATTTTCTTTTTTAAAAAAAATCACTTAATGTCTTAAGGTAGTATAATCTTTTGCAGACTATGTACTATATTCTTACTGGGGGGGGAGATGTGATTCTCCCTCCCCCAATCTTTTAACTGTGGATCTGTGAAATTAGAATGTTAGATACATTTGCTAGGAAATATTACTTTTCTCCTAAATTCAACAACATATGCAAAAAACCCCACAGTTTTAAGTCAGTAACTTTTAAATCAGTAACTTTTTCAAATAGTCAACACAGTTAGATCAGAGTTCCAATTTCAGATTAATTGCATTCAGCTAGTTATTTAGCTGCAGTCTGATTGATTAATTCATTGATTGTGTGGCATCTTAGCGACCACATTTTTTTCCTATGATTATCTTTAACCTGGTCCCTCAGATCTTCCAATATGGCACTTATCAATACTGTAACTGAGCCCGTACACCTTGCTGCTGGTCATTCTCCTTTGCCTTCCTTCCACGTTTCCCAGTATTCCACAGACTTAGTCTTCACATAATGGGCCCAAAGTAGGATAATTTGAGCCTGGTCATAAATATCAGAAGCATGAAGGGTAGATTGTGATGCAAGATTTAGAAAAGAAGAGAAAATATATTTTCAGTTATACACCAGCAATATCTTTCACCATGAGATACAAATAAAAGAATAATAATTGATAATTAATTATACAAGACTGGGATCCATCTCAAATGACATTACCAATAGAGGAGAACATTTGTAGGGGTCCTTGGTACTCTCTTGTGTTTGGTTTTTTTCTTGCAGATATTTGATTGCCAAATTGAGGATTGTTATCATTTTATATACTAGTGACTTGCTCTGTCAGTATTGGTGGGAATGGGCTTGATGGTTCCTTAATTAGGCTATTGTTTTACTGTTACCTTGTTTGTCTGCATTAGTGGCAGTGGTGGGAATCAGCCAGTGTGCACCACTTCGGGAGAACTGGTTGTTAACTTTCTGAGTATGTTTGGTGAACTGGTTGTTGGGAGAAATCATTAGGGCAGAGGGCCGGTTGTTAAATTATTTTAACAACTGGTTAGTGGTTCCCTTGATTGGGGTATTGTTTACTTCTTCATTGTTGGTCCACTGTTATTAATCTCTGCTCATCTGAATATTAATTGCTGGTAAGGAAGTGTTGATTACATTGATATTTACCTAAAATGGAATGACAATATATTTGGCTACATACATGCCAGAGGTGGGTGGCTGCCGGTTTGGCCTGGATTGACTGAACTGGTAGTAGCAGCAGTGGGGGGCTCTGCCCACCCACCAAGATGCTTCTGCACATGAGCAGAAGCGTCGTTCACATGCCGGGATGCACCCGAACCGGTAGTAAAAAAAATTAGCAACCCACCTCTGATACATACATACATACATACATACATACATACATACATACATACATACATACATACATTTGTAAAAAGAAAGAATGGAAACTAAAAGAATAACAGTTTAACACAAAAGGTTTGGGGGGCCACCTTAGTTTAATTTTACAATATGGATAGGAGTTACATTCTATGGAACTAGTGTGGTGATAACACTCTTAACTTGCCAGCACACATGATAAAATCCTTGTTCAGATTGGCAAGAAGCAGAGATAATAACTATGCTGTAGTATCCCTTCCTTTTGCCTCTTCCATTTAGGGGAGAACTATTGCCTCATGAAGATAAAGCACAGCTTTATAAAGGGAACACCTCTTGGCAAAGAAGCTTATACTAAGTGCACTTGCTGGAAATGTTGATGCTTTGTCCCTGAAGTCTACTAAGTGTGCTGATAGTGTTGCAATCTAGTTTAGAGTTTGTCATTCAAAGATGCTGTGGAAAACAAGAAGATTCCTTCCCTTACTTAAGTTTGTCTCCCTGCAATGAAATAGTCATGATTTGACAGCTGCAGCAGGGCACTCTGGTCTGTTTCTAGTATTAGCTATTGCCTTTAAAGCAGCATGTTTCAACTTTGGCAGTTTTAAGATAAGTGGACTTCAATTTCCAGAATTCCCCAGCCAGGCTTGCTCTCAAGGTTGAGAAACACTATTTTAAAACCTGATATCATAGGTGCCAATCTGTGGCCAATGGGCCAGGTATTCTTCTTAATCCCTTTATGTGATGTGAGACCTCCTCTGGATACTGTTATTAGAAATGGGTGATATATTGCACAGTATCACCCACCTGCTTTTTCTCCATGAAACAAATAAAACAGATACACTGAGCCTTTTCTATTTTAAATACAACCCAACCCCATAAAACAACAGCAACATCAGAAAACAGACTGGGAACTTGCGTAATGAAAAGTAAAACTCCCAAATCTGGCCATATTTCTTCCAAATCTTCTTTTTCTATCTCTTGCTCTATCCAAATACTGACAAATGATATATTATCAACAATCCTTTGCTGAAAAACAGATGTCGTAATCAACTTTTCTTCCATTGTTGTATGATATTTTTAGCCAACTCACAACTTTAAAAAAAAATCCATGGCTTGTGATGTTTTCATACAATCCCAGCATTAGGTTTTTAGCCAAGAAGAACATATGCATTTTTAAAACACACTAATTGACCCTGAAACATATTAACAATCTTGTTGATTTCAGTTCAAAATGCTGCCATAGAAAGACAACTCCAGTCATATGAGTTAATATTCCAAATCCTGGGATGAGTGCAATGAATCTTTCTTAAACAGCATGTTTTCCTACACAGAGTAATTATTGCAGGAACTTTTTTAAAATCATAGGATACCAATGTCATATTATTTAATGTGATTTTATTTATTTGTTTGTAAGCTAAAGGTAAAGGTTCCACTCGCACATATGTGCCAGTCATTCCCGACTCTAGGGGGCAGTGCCCATCTCTGTTTCAAAGCCGAAGAGCCAGCATTGTGCAAAGATGTCTCTGTGGTCATGCAGCCGGCATGACTAGGCGCCGAAGGTGCATGGAACGCTGTTACCTTCTCACCAAAGGTGGTCCTTATTTTTCTACTTGCATTTTTACCTGCTTTAAAACTGTTACATTGGCAGAAGCTGGGACAAGTAGCGAGAGCTCACTCTGTTACGCGGTGCTAAGGATTTGAACTGCTGAACTGCCGACTTTTCTGATTGACAAGCTCAGCATCTTAGCCACTGAGCCACCGTGTCCCAGATGTATCCCACATCTTTTATTTTATTTGTATTTATTTGTATCCCACCTTTATTATTTTTACAAATAATAAACAAATCAAGACAGCAAACATATCCAACACACCACCCTCCTCCTATTTTCCCCACAACCACAACCCTGTGTGGTGGATTGGGCTGAGAGAGAGAGTGACTGCCAAAAATCACTCAGCTGGTTTTCATAGTTAAACTGGGACTCATAACTCATAGGTCTTAACCCCACTTTCTAGCCTGGAACCTTAACCACTAGACCAATGGGCAGGATATTCATGTCCATTATTCCTGAGATTATAAAAGTAGTATAACTTTCACCAATTTCTGCCAATACTTTGTAAATAAGAGTTTACTTTAGATCTATAGTTAATTCCTCCATAAAATGCAACTTCCATGAAATTTTAGAAGCATACACAGTATCTGGATCTTGTATCAATCTCTTCCAATAACATTGTGAGATAAGCATCCAAATGAAATAGGCATTATTAATTAATCATGTGATCCACTTACGTATTGCAGTGATTTCCTTAACAACCATGGCAAGATAAGTCATAAAATAGGTGCAACTCACTTAAGAATCATCTTGCTTAGCAAAGGAAATACTGGTTGTAAGTCTACTTGTAAATCTACTTACAACTTCTGAAAATCCTGGCAAGAAACTGCAGGGACAAGTATCAAAGGCACGCAGGTGCATACACAAACACAAAAAGTCCAATACTTGGTGTAATTTATTTCTAATGCTTTCTGTTTACAACAATACAACAATATCAAAAATCATTCAAGGCATGTCCCTACTTTCTGTAAAAATAATGTTCATTGATCAGTTTTAATTTTATAATTTAGAACAAAATTTCAAAACTTTGACTAGTAATTGTAATTCTATACAGATACTACCCAGTTGTACCCTAAACTAATGGTTCAAATTTATATTGTTAATCTATTTGAATCTAAAAGTCAGTTACTTAGTTATCTCCCCTTTTCTATATCTTTGCTTTGTACAACATAATAAAAATCTAACTTAGAGAAATTCCCATGGTTTTTTTTCGTCTACTACCACAATGTCTGATTCAGTGGCTAGCCTATCTGTCTGGATCTGCAAGTCCTACAGGATCTTAGCCTTCTTATTTTTCATTACCTTCTGTGGAATCTTGTTGTGACCTAGGCTTCCTGAGGCAGTAAAATTCACATGCTTAGTCCCAAACCCCCCTTTTTAATTTCAATGGCAGTGTATTATGTTGAATCACATCCCATAATAAGTTACAAACAGTTTGTGAAGAGTCCAACAGAAATCTGCCACAGTCTTTTGGGATAAGGCTGATAAGCACCACCTATATCTCCCTTGAAATGCTGCCAAAGACCTAATTGCCAATTTGTTTTGCAAGGCCAGATGGAGCACAGAGTTTAAACTGACCAGAACGAACAAAGTTGCTGCAAAAGCTCACATCCGTTTGCTGCTCTTTTATGTCTTATGGGAGGGTCCAATCTCTCCAAGCCTTATTCCTTTTGTCTTAACTGTTCTTGCCTTCTGGCAGCTCAGTGCATGCGCTCCCCCTGTTCTTCTGCCTCGCTGATGGCAGACCCCAAAGGCTCCGGAGGCAGCACATAACTCCCAGATGGCCCTGGCCCCCTCTCTGCATCTAACACAGAGGCCTCACCCGAACCTTCGTGTGTGTGTGTGTGTGTGTGTTGTATTTGTGCTGATAAATAAATAAATAAAGGGAGACTAGTATAGATCCATTTCAAGCTATTTAGCTCTCATCAGCTAGCCATACCCTTACTGGGATTTGAACCTGGGCTGTATTACATATCAGGCAGGAGTCTTAGCCACTAAGCCACAGGCTCTCGTCCTTATCAGCTAAGCCAGGGAAATAGGTATGTATTTGTGTTACAACCCCTGGTATGCCCAAATATGGGAGGAAGCTCACTACTCCTTCTTTCTGTCCTTCGGCTCATTACAGGCTCTGCCTGGATGGTTTTCTGTAATGAGCCGACCTTCGGCTTATCACAAAGACCATGCAGGCAGAAAACCATATTTTTATTTTTACTGTTGCCTTTTTATATTTGTGTTGTAATTGTACTGATAAATAAATAAAGGGAGACTAGGGTAGATCTATTTCGAGCTAATTAGTTCTCATCAGCTAGCCATACCCTTACTGGGATTAGAACCCGGGCTGTATATATCTTAGGCAGGAGTCTTAACCACTAAGCCACAGGTTCTCTTCCTTATCAGTTGAGCCAGGGAAATAGGTATGTATTTATGTTACAACCCCTGGTATGACTAAATATGGGAGGAAGGTCACTACTCCCTCTTCCTGTCCTTCGGCTTATCACAAAGACCATGCAGGCAGAAAACCATATTTTTATTTTTACTGTTGCCTTTTTATATTTGTGTTGTAATTGTACTGATAAATAAATAAAGGGAGACTAGGATAGATCTATTTCGAGCTAATTAGCTCTCATCAGCTAGCCATACCCTTACTGGGATTAGAACCCGGGCTGTATATATCTTAGACAGGAGTCTTAACCACTAAGCCACGGGTTCTCTTCCTTATCAGTTGAGCCAGGGAAATAGGTATGTATTTATGTTACAACCCTTGGTATGACTAAATATGGGAGGAAGGTCACTACTCCCTCTTCCTGTCCTTCGGCTTATCACAAAGACCTATTTCCCTGGCTCAACTGATAAGGAAGAGAACCCGTGGCTTAGTGGTTAAGACTCCTGCCTAAGATATATACAGCCCGGGTTCTAATCCCAGTAAGGGTATGGCTAGCTGATGAGAACTAATTAGCTCGAAATAGATCTATCCTAGTCTCCCTTTATTTATTTATCAGTACAATTACAACATATATATATATATATATATATATATATATATATATATATATATATATATATATATATATATATATATATATATATATATATATATATATATATATATATATATATTATTTATTTATTTATTTATTTATTTATTATTTATTATTAGCGTTTATATACCGCCCCCTCTCCCGAAAGGGACTCGTACAGTCCGTACCAAAATACAACAGATTAAAACGTAGAAATAACTATATAAATACATGTATAAGAGGAGGGTAAAATATGCCAAACTGTACAGCTAATAAATAAATCAATACAAAAGTTTAAAATATCAAGTTAAATTTAAAACAATATCCCTCTAAAAACCAGTAAGAGTGTGTATGCCAGGAGGTAAACGTTAAAATTATGCCAAACCAGCCAGTCGCAACAGGTGTGTTTTCAGTTTCTGTCGGAAGGAGCGGAGGTCAGTAGTGGTTCTAATATCGGGGGGGAGGTCATTCCAGAGGGTTGGGCCCATCACAGAGAAGGCCCTACTCCTTGGTGTCGCCCGTTGGCATTGCCTCGTGGACGGCACCAGGAGAAGGCCCTCCCTGTGAGAGCGGATTGGCCGCAGGGATGTATGTGGGAGGATGCGATCCCGCAGGTAACTAGGCCCTATGCCATGGAGCGCTTTAAAGATGGTGATCAGAACCTTGAAACGCACCCGAAAGACCACAGGTAGCCAGTGCAGCTCGCGCAGGAGAGGTGTTACGTGGGAGTACCTAGTACTCCCCATGACTACCCGCGCGGCTGCGTTCTGGACTAGCTGCAGTCTTCGGGCGCGTCCCAAGGGAAGCCCCATGTAGAGAGCATATATACATGTATACACATATATACACATATATACACATACACACTTGGCCAACAATATATATATGAAATAGATCTATACTAGTCTCCCTTTATTTATTTATCAGTACAAATATAACACAAATATAAAAAGGCAACATTAAAAATAAAAATATGGTTTTCTGCCTGCATTGTCTTCTGTGATAAGCCGAAGGACGGAAAGAGGGAGTAGTGACCTTCCTCCCATATTTAGGCATACCAGGGGTTGTAACATAAATACATACCTATTTCCCTGGCTCAGCTGATAAGGAAGTGAGCCCGTGGCTTAGTGGCTAAGACTCCTGCCTAAGATATATACAGCCCGGGTTCAAATCCCAATAAGGGTATGGCTAGCTGATGAGAGCTAATTAGCTCGAAATAGATCTATACTAGTCTCCCTTTATTTATTTATCAGTACAAATATAACACACACACACACACACACACACACACACACACACACACACATATATATATATATATATATATATATATATATATATATATATATATATATATATATATATATATATATTTTCTGAGGTTTTCGCGGGTGTTTGTATGTACGTCTTTGGTTGTTCGGGTTTTCTCCCGCGTAGAATTGGAAGTATCTTAACGACGTTTCGATGAAGTCTCATTCATCATCTTCAGGCTGCTGCTTCCAGCCGGATGATGAATGAGACTTCATCGAAACGTCGTGAAGATACTTCCAATTCTACGCGGGAGAAAACAAGGAATTTTTCTTTGGTGCATATGCTCTCAGTGTACATAAAAAGACAAGATATCATAAGATACAGCACTTAATGATAGTTATAGGGAGAAATAAGCAATCGGGAAACAATCACTATCAGTATAAATTGTAAGGACATAAGCAACAAAGTTACAGTCCTACAGTCATAAGAGGGAGAAGATGGGTAATAGAAACGATGAGAAGACTAATAGTAATAATAATGCAGCATTAGTGAATGGTTTGACAGTGGTGAGGGAATTTGCTTAGTAGAGTGATGGCATTCAGGAAAAAAATTATTCTTGTGTCTAGTTGTCTTGGTGTGCAGTGCTCTATAATGTCGTTTTGAGGGTAGGAGTTGAAACAATGTATATCCAGGATGCAATATATACAGGTCCTCAATGGAAGGCAGGTTGGCAGTAATTGCTTTTTCTGTAGTTCTGATTATCCTCTGAAGTCTGTCTTGTTGGATTGCAGAACCAAACCAGACAGTTATAGAGGTACAGATGACAAAGTCAATAATTCCTCTGTAGAACTGTATCACCAGCTCCTTGGCAGTTTGAGCTTCCTGAGTTGGCGCAGAAAGAACATTCTTTGTTGTGCTTTGGATGATGTTTTTGATGTTAGGTGTTCATTTTAGGTCTTGAGATATGATAGAACCTACAAATTTGAAGGTATCTACTGTTGATACTGTGTTGTCTAGTATTGTAAGAGGTGGTAGTATGGTAGGGTTTCTCCCAAAGTCTACCACCATGTCTACGGTTTTGAGTATGTTCAATTCCAGATTGTTCCAGTTGCACCACGAGGTTATCTGTTCAACCTCCCATCTGTATGCAGTTTCATCGTTGTATCGAATGAGACCAATCACTGTTGTATCATCTGCAAACTTCAGTAGTTTAACAGATGCATTGTTTGAGATGCAGTCATTGGCATATAGAGAGAAGAAAAGTGGAGAGAGCACACAGTCCTGCGTGGCTCCTGTGCTAATTGTACAGGTATCTGTTATGATTTTGCCTAGGTCCACCTGCTGCTTCCTGTTTGTTAGGAAGCTTGTGATCCAGTTACAAGTGTGTTTAGGTACCACTAGCTGATTTAGTTTAGTTAGAAGAATGTCTGGTATGATAACATTGAATGCTGAACTAAAGTCTACAAAGAAGACTCTTGCGTAGGTCTTTGGAGATTCAAGATATTGTAGGAAGTAGTGCATTGTCATATTAACATTGTCATCTGTTGATCTATTTTCTTGGTATGCAAATTGCAGGGGATCTATCAGCAGATCCATGATGTTTTCAAGTGGGACATCATTAGCCTTTCAAATGTTTTCATAACTACAGATATTAGAGCAACTGGTCTGTAGTCTTTCAGTTCCTTAATGGAGGGCTTCTTCAGCACTGGAATGATAGTTAAGCATTTGAAGCAAGAAGGAACATGACACATCTCTAGTGATTTGTTGAAGATGTGGGTGAAGATGGAGGACAATTGGTCAGTGCAGACTTTTAAGCAAGGAGTTATCTTGTCTGGACCTGGTGCTTTTCTGGCTTCTATCTGTGAAATAGATCTTGCACTTCCTTTTCTGGGATCACCAGGGATTGTGAACCCAATGGATGGGGTCAGTTGTAGGAGGTTTGGCTGTTGTTGGTGTGTCTGGGATGTGGGTTGTGGAGATAGGTGGCTGTAGTTTCCTTTCAAACCTGCAGTAAAACAAGTTCAGGTCATCTGCCAGTTGTAGATTTCCTTCAGCCTGGGAAGGAAGTTTGCCGTAACTGGTTCATTTGTTGAGAACTGGTTCCTTAGCTTTTCAGAGTAGCTTCTTTTTGCTGCTCTGATCTCCCTTGTTAATCTATAATAACTAGAGATTAATGTTACATTATAAAGAGGGATCCAAATCTCCTTCAATTATTATATGAGCCACTGTAGATACAAATGTAAAAAAAAAACATACTTAAAACGGGACCACAACAATTTAAGGACTGATAACCACAGGACTAACGCAAAGAGACCATAAAAATTTAAAAACCTAGCTCTATGATGTTTATTTTTAAACAATCAGTAGTTAAACAGTAACACCTCTTTCAGATTTGGAATGACAATTTACATAATCCATTCCAACCCATGTCTTATATAAAAGCTATTTATTTTTTGTGAAAATATGAATCTTTTTTTAAAAACCTATTTAAATTTTCATTTACAAAAAACAAACCTGTCTATTCATAGTTGAAGATCTCAGCTTTTTAATATTCCATGTTATAAAGGAGACATCCACTATATATTATTCATATTTGTAAAGGAGAGTCACAAAAAAACCTTTGGCTGTATGTATCTTTGCATATTGAAACTCAAGCCAAAAAATGAGAAATGATGAAAAATAAAAGGAGCAGGAGTTAAATATTCTTGTTGTCTCCTATCCAAATTAATACATTCATTGTGTTGTGATATGAAAAATTCTTTGGTAATGTCTTTATAAACATTATTAGCCACTTAGAAATCCAAATCATAACTATTCTTGAAAAGGTTCTTTGTCTTTCAGAAAAATAAGCATATTCTTTTGAAACATCATTTTTTTAATCTACATGTATCAACAAGCTCCAAATAATCTATTAAATTAAATCACGTGATTGTCATTTGCAGCCTTCCCAGCTGGCTTCCAACAAAAAAAGTCAATAGGTCACATATTCATTTAACAACTGCAGTCATTTGCTTAACAATGATGGCAAGTAAGTAAAACTGGGTACTATTTCCTTCACCGCTTCCTTGCTTAGCAATGGAAATTCTAGTCCCAACATATACTGTATATGCATATTTTGTTACATATAAACAAAATTTACCATAAATGACAGAGAATTAAAATGGGCCTAAAACAATAAGGATGTTCTGTGAAGCTATCAAAAAAGACCTAAAGGTGTTTTTTCAAGAAGCAACTAGACTTTCTGGTTTTTCTTTGAAGATGTTTCACTTCTCATCCAAGAAGCTTCTTCAGCTCTGACTGGATGGTGGGGAATGGAAGGATTTTTACTCCTTGCAGATAGCTGGTCATTTTCATTCTTTTAGTGTCAGTGACACCTGAGTAGTGCAAATGGGTGTCGAGTCTTTTTGAAGCTATTGAAATGACTGTTGTAGACTGGAGATAGATGGTGTTGTATTCCTCCCTGTTGAGAGAGGGCTGTTCAATTTTGACATTGATGGCCTCTTTGAAGCCTCTCTCAAACCAGTGGTCCTCTCTGCCCAAAATATGGACTTTGCTGTCTTCAAAAGAGTGGCCTTTGTCTTTTAAATGCAGCTGGACGACTGAATCTTGTCCTGATGGGTTTCTTATCCTATGTTGTGCCATGCATTTATCAAGTAGTTGTTTTGTTTCCCCAATGTACAGATCTGCACATGTCTCACTGCATTTACTGCATATACCATGATGTCACCAGCTAATCCTTTCAATCCGGAAGTGCCTCAGTGCCTCAGTGCCTCATATATGAGTGTGATTCGATCTTAGGATTCAAGTCAGTAATCTACTTCTGTCACTTCTTGATTGACCCTAGAACCTCGCTTTTCTAATAAATTGCAGCCTGAATTCCAACTGTATAGGACTGTGTAGGACTTTTGTATTATTTATTTCCTATGTGGAAAATATTTACATCTTTGATCTAAGTATATTTGCTCAGATATAAATTGCACTGATTTTTGCTATACTTCTTTAAGTAAATACTGAAGAGCTTCAGCTTTGAATTTAAAGAATGTATAAGTTGGTTTGGCTAAAATCCACTGCACAATTATAATTAATTTGAACAGCTTTTTAAATACCATGTTATTCAAGTTTATTTTTTTCCAGGGTAAAACACATGTTAGAATTTAGACTGATAAATTAATTTTTGTGTTAATGATACTTCGTTATTTTAAAATAGATTTTGATAAACTGACCTTTCTATGAAAGGGTTGAAAAACAAATGCCAACAATGCTTTTAATTATTACATAAACATAGAAACAGATGGGATTGCTTTTAAAGATGAAAGAGAGTTTGCATGACAACACAGAAGTATGGAAAGGCTAATAAATCTATACATGTTGGCCAAGTCAAAGCCAGCTATGGTAATAATTTAGAGTGCTTGCTATGGCTGTAAAAGTATCAGTTGGTTATAAGACTTAAATTTTCAGTATGTTGAAAGGCATCCTTATTTCCTAAAGCTGGTATATACTCTAGAAGAGAATTGAGCAACCTTTGAAAGTCCATCTGTTTGCTAGGCCTTTGATAGATATGCTGGGAGATAACCAGACTGTCAGACCTGGAAGCCATCTTTTATCTTTTGGACTTCAGGCCTGCCATATTTTCTATTGTGGGAAAATGGGAGGGGGGATTATACATATGGGTGCTATGTAGCCATAATAACATTCTTTCTCAGAAAGTCAAGGTCAACTGGGCCTGCAGCTGTGATGAGGTGATCGGGAGGCATCTCCAGTTTGGGTGGTGCCTGATTGGATCATGTGATGGACATGTGGGTGCTGGGCAGGGATTTGAACTTTCATTTGAGTGGGGAAAACCTGGGAGCTTTCAGATTCAGTTTTTCCCAGATGTGCCAAAATGACATCTCTAATAAAATGGAACTTTGAGGAAACTCAAGCCTTGGAGTCTTCTTTCATTAGGGGTGTTACTTGGAACCCTGACATAGGTGAGGACAAGGCAAAGGAATAGAAAGGACAGGAACAAAATAATATTATACAATTATATGTAATATTGTATAATACCATACTATATCATATCATCATATCATAACATAATGTAATCATAACATAATAATATGATATAATTTAATATAATTATATAAAATAAGATATAATATAAATGCTCTATTACTGAAGGCTTTAAAAGAGAGACTGGACAGCCACTCGTCTAGAATAGTATAGGTTCTCCTGATTGAGCAGGGGGCTGGACTAGCCCCCTTCCAACTCTATTATTCTGTTATAGTTAGCATATCTGCTCCTTGAGAACCAGTTTTGTGTACTAGTGAAGACACTAGCTATGAGTTCTAGTCATACCTTAGACTTGAAGATAGCTGGTGATTTTGGCCAGTCACTCTGTCAGTCTTAGGAAGAAGGCAATGAAAAAACTTTCATGAGTATTGGCAGGAATCAAGATTGAATCAAACAACTACCACCAGCTCAAACATCTCTCCATAGAGTTAATTCCATTCTTATTGTCAGTCTTACAAGGTAAGACCAGATCAGAACGTTGACTCCACAGGGAAGCTACTTCATTGAGATTGGTTATAATAACCATAGATTAATCTATGGATTGTAATAAACTACAGTATAGTAAAGTCTATAGGATTACATTTGTTGAGCATTGCTAAAATAACAGAATCCTGCAAATCTGATTATGGTGCACCCACTCCTTCCATTTATACTTCAGTGAGTTAGAGAGGTGTCTGTCTGAGCCTCTTCTAAATATTAACTGTCTGTTGTAGACATAAAATATGTTTTGGCAACATTACCAACATTGGCCTTGGCAACAGAACTGGCAGAACTCCATCTTCTGTGTTCTCTACTTATCATTTGGGCTTATCATCTGAAGAGTTGAAGTTGTGCTTCTTCGTTTAAAGTGGCACAGTTGCAGTTTTCTATCCAGCTTCATGATACCAGTTCATGTTGTATCATGTCTATTAATTCAGTGAACCTCTAGTTTAAATATAATCTAGCACAGTGATTCCCAAAGTGTGTGCCGCGGCTCCCTGGGGAGCCGCGCTATCGTCATAAGGGCGCCGCGAAATATTCAATTAATTAATATTCAAATATTCAACTAGCGCTGCCGGGGAGAAATCAGCAGGAGGGGGAGAAGAACACAAACTTCTGCTAGGGATGCCTTCTCCCCCCCTCGCCTCCCCCTGATCTCTCCCTGGCAGCGCTCGCCTCACGCGGCAGCAAAGTGTGTGTGTGCGTGTGTGTAATGGGGGTCTGGCTGGGACCGATCAGCTGAGAGGCTGGCAAAGAAGCGGCGCTCGGAGGAAGAAGGCAGAGATGCTGGCTGGCATTCGCTTCCCTTACTTTTTGCTGCCGCCGCCCCGGCAGGACGGAGCATTACCACCCCCTCCCTGCTTGTTGCAGCCCAGGCCCCGCCTGCCCTGCTTAGCTGAAAGTGGTGAGGGAGCAAGCCGCGATGAGCAGGAAGGGAAATGAGCGCTGGCCACTATCCCTGCCTTTTCGCGGCAGTGGGGAAGACTTCTTTGCCAGCCTCTCAGGTGATCGGTCCCATCCAGCCCGTTACACACACACACACACACACACACACACCGCTTGTTGCAGTGCGAGACCAGCACTGCTGGGCAGAAATCTGGGAGGGGGAGAAGAAAACAATCTTCTGCTAGGGATGGTCTTCTCCCCCCTCTCCCCCTGATTTCTCCCCAGCAGCGCTCACCTTGCATGGCAACAAGTGGTGTGTGTGTGTGTGGCCGGCGCTCATTTCCCTTTCTGCTCATCGCGGCTTGCTCCCTCGCCACTTTCAGCTAAGCAGGGCTGGCGGGGCCTGGGCTGCAACCAGCAGGGAGGGGTGGTAATGCTCCTTTCTGCTGGGGCAGCGGCGGCGAAAAATAAGGGAAGCGAATGCCAGCCAGCATCTCTGCCTTCTTCCTCCAAGCGCCGCTTCTTCGCCAGCCTCTCAGCTGATCGGTCCCAGCCAGACCCCCATTACACACACACACACACACTTTGCTGCCGCGCGAGGCGAGCGCTGCCAAGGCGTCCCAGTACCAGGGCTGAAGGGGTGGTGGTGGCGAGGACGGGCGGCCAAGGGCTTCCCTCCCTCCCCACCCAAGCGGACTTCTTGCACGGCTCCAGCCTATGGCTCTGATGAGGATCCACGGTCCTATTTGTGCGAAGCTGGGTTTTCGGCAGTCGCGGTAATAAAAAGTAAATATCGCTCGAAAATTAACGTCGAGCAAGAAATGAGAGTCGCCATTTCCAATTTTATTCCAAGATTTGAGAAGTTGTGCAGCGAACAAGCCCATCCATCCCATTAATAATTTTAAATCATTAAACGATGTTCAATAAATTGTGAATTTAAAGCTCGTGTTTAATTTATTTTTCAATTAACCTAACCTTAACGAACTAAAAAGTAGATTTCCAAATCCTTAAAAAGTCAAAAATTAAAAAAAATCGAATGTACCTATTAAGGGAGCCGCGGAAAAAATCCGAAGTGTTATGGGAGCCGCAAACCGAAAAAGATTGGGAACCTCTGATCTAGCATATTTATTTTAAACATTTGCATTTTGCTTCCCATTAAAAATTTGTAGAGTAAATGTTTGCAAAAAAATATTACAGAACTGAACGAGCTGAACAAAGTAATACATATCCTCATTTTCTAGAAGCCCAGCATAATTTGTACATTAGTATTCAAAAGTTATGATGGATGAATCAATTTCTTCAGATTTAAATGTAGCTTGTATCATTTCTCCAACCACATGATAATTTCCTTTTAAAAAGAGATGCCAAATTTTCTGCCCGTTTTGACATCCATTTCTACTTACCTGAATATTATATACAAGTTTGCATACTGCATATATTGCTATATACCATATGTCCTGAAGTAGTCAATTGTATGTTTTACTTTGATGAAAATAGAAATTCAGTGACCCGAATATTTGAATTTCTGTCTGCATTATCTTGTTAGAAAATTGCACTGAAAAAAAACCTCACATTTGGAAGGATAATTATAATCCATGCATTGGTCTGAATTTCAACTTCGTTTGCAAATACAATTTGCATTGAAGGATGAACTGAAAGCACACAACCCAAATTCTTTTGATTTATACAGGAAAGTATTTTCAATATTACAGTCAATTAGGGACATTTATTTCAGAAAATTAAAAACAAATGATATAGCAATCCAGTGAAACACAATAAATAACCAAATGAAGAAAATGTACATATTACGGTTTTTTTTTAAAGGTAAAGGTTTTCCTTGTTCAGGCATGTCTGACTCTTGGAAGTGTGCTCATCTCTGTTTTCTAGCTGATGGGGCCAGGTTGTCCAAAAATGCTTCCATGGTCATGTGGCCAGCATAACTATACGCCAAGGTACATGAAAGCTGCTACTTTCCCACCAAAGTGGAACCTGAATATCTACTTTCATTTGCATGTTTTTGAACTGCTAGGCTTGGCAGAAGCTGGGGCACAGGACCTCACTCCATCATGTGGTATGTGGGTTAAACTACCAAAGTTTGGGTCGACAAACCCAGCATCTTAACTTCTAGGCTACTATGTTCACTTATTAAATACTATTCAATAAATCTGAGCCAACAGTATGTTTATCCTAACAACAAAATATAAACTATCACTAGCACCTTACAATCAAACTTTAATTTCTCAATAAGCTCCCTTCTAGGAATTGTGCTTCTTTTTTTAGCAGATTCCTGAACTAGAGAAATGTTCTGTGGGATTTATTTAAGAAAATGAGAGGACAATTGTTGCTGTTTAATTCTAGGCACTGAAGACCACACATCTTAAAAATGCCATGATTGATAAACACCGAGCAATAGCATCAATATGATCAAGTCACTGAGAATTCAACAATATATATATATATATCCCCTTGGTAACCCATAATCAAAAGTCCATTTCATGAGAATCCATTATCTTGCTATTTCTGCTGGAGTGAACAAGACAATTAAAAATTACCAACCGAAGAAGAAAACCACAGGGAAAAACAGTAACTTTAGCCAAATACTATTCCATATTCTGATCTTCACTTTGTTAACTCCAGCTTCCTGGCAGAGAATCACACTGAGCACATAGTGTCCAGCTTAGGATGTTTTCTTAGTAGTAGTGATTGTAGCCTTTCCAAGAACACACAATAGTTTACATGGATCCAGATGAAAGCTGTACATGAACTTTAGCTGAGAATATTTTTAAGGCTTCTGGGAGAAATAATGCACCTGGAATGGCAAAAAAAGACATACAGCTATAAAGCTATGAATTTTTGAGCATTTCAGACAAACAATCTAGACCTACCCTGCACTTACTAGAGGCATGAAACATTACACTCAAATATTTGAAGATATTAACTCTTTTAATATTAGCTCTTTTAAAAGTCCATTAAGTTAGTATGAACTCTGGAGCTTTTGGGACAAATTAAGATCTTAGTTTTAGTATGGCTGACCATTTAGAAAAACTTCATTATAGCATCCAGGTAGGGCCCATGAAACTTGCGTTAAACTATTGGTACCTCCAGTGATCAGTATCAGAGCTCTTGTAGTGCAGGACTAGAACGCCATATTACAGGATAATTCTGCCCACAGACAGGTGTTTGATACTGGCCTGCTAAAGGTTGACTCAGCATTCCATCCTTTCGAGGTCAGTAAAATGGGGACCTGGATTGTTGGGTGCAATATTCTTTAAATCTCTCAGAGAGAGCTTTAAAGCATAGTATGTAATTCTACTGTAAGTGATACAACTATTACTAATATATTGGTATTATCTCATCCATATAGGAAAAGACTATGATCTGTTTATTAACCAGCTTTAGGGGCGGTAAGCAGAGTTGTTTATGTTTTTTCTGCAAAAGATCAAGATGGCTCCCACTTCTCTTCCCCTTCACATTAGCTGAATTAGCTAAATTTAAGATGGAACCAGAACTTTGAAATAAGAACTGTATAACTAACTGTAATTTTGGAAATGGACATTGAGGGAGAACAAAGGAACAATATGGCTCCTGCCTCCCTTCCTTGCTGCATCAGCTAAACTAGCTAAATTTAAGGTGGACCAGAACTCTGAAATAAGAATTGTATTACTAACTGTAACTTTGGAACTGGACATTATGGAAAGGTGGGAATTTGAAGAACTATGTGAAATTATAAAAAATATGCATAAATCATTAAAATCAAGTTTAAATAGAATTTTGAACCCAGAGAAGCAGGAAGATAAAGAAGAAGAGAAGGCAGAAGGGGGGGAGGTAATGAAGGGGTAGAAATGGTGGAAAATAAAAAGCAGATAAAAAACTTCATTGGGTTCGACAGTGCTACAGGGAAAATTGAAAGGGGGGGGGATATGTCCAACAAAAGGAAATAAAAAGGAGACAAAAGATCTCACTGATTTTGACAGTGGCATAGGGAAAACTGAAGAAGGGGACTACACAGGGAAATACACAAAGGGAAATACAAAAGATTTCATTGGGCTTGACAGTGGCTTGGGGAAAGTGGAAGAGGGTGGACATGTCAAAACAAAGAAAAGGGAGAAGACAGGAATAGAGAAGTGGGATAAATGACTTACTAGGAAAAAATTAAACAATTAGAAATTGTTATATGGGAAAATATAAAGCTATGTGATTTACTCCTATACTTGATAATGAAACTGAGTTGCTAACTGGTTGAATATGATAATGGAAAGACAATTAAATAAAGGTTAAAATATATGGAATATGGACAAACATGAAACTGATATGGGGAGATATGTGATTTACTTTTATATATGGTAATTAAACTGAGTTGCTAAGTGATTGAATGTGACAATGGAAGGACAATTAAGTATGGATTAATATATATGAAATTTGGACATATATAGAACTCCTAAGATAATGAAGAACCACTTCTTATTCTATATAGTAGATTAACGGAAATCTAATGAACATTGAACAGGAAGGATTGTTATTTAAAGACAATTAAGGGTAACCTAAGCAAGATATGGAAAAATGGAGAAGGAACATGGAATATACTTACAATGGGAAATTATTGAGATTATAAAGACAGAATTACAAATTTGGGGTGTGTAAGAATGCATGATTATTTAAATATAATGATGAGAATAGCTGGGAATTGTAACCAGCCCCACATCTCGCCAAAAATAGGCAGTTTGTTTTTCAAAAATACAATTACTATATATGTATACTTTTTTCTTTTAAAAAAGGAGGATGATATATGTTAAAATCATATATATATATATATATATATATATATATATATATATATATATATATATATATATATATATATATATATATACATACACACACACATACATACATACATACATACATACATATATGAAATTATAAATACCATCAACATTAAATGGAGCTCGCTCAGAGGCTGAAATACACCAAGTAAATGAGATGAAGGGTGTGAAGTAGAGAAGAGAGGTAAGAGAAGAAGAGAGGGTAGGAGAGAGGGGAGAGAGGGAAGAGGAGGAGAGAAAGAAGGAGTGGAAAGGGCAGAGAGAAGAAGGAGGGAGAAAGGGGAAGTAGAGAAGGATGACAGAGGGAAGAAAAGAGGTAGGGAGGAGGAGGACAGAGGGAGAAGAAAGTGATGGATAAGGTAAAAATATGGTGTATGGAGAGCAGAAGAGCCAATAATTGTTTTTGGGAGTTGATGGTAAGATGAATTGATGTAACATTTATAAAATAATATGATGTTGGTTATGTAATAGTATACATGTGGTTATATGTTATGAAAATGAAAAATAAAAAAACTGTAGACATAAAAAGATTTTTTAACAAAAAATTAAAAACAAAAGAATTATGATACTGTCCTACCTAAGCCCTCAATTAATTGGAATTTTCATAGTACACCATTCTTGCCTACTGCACTATTTTTTTAAATTTGGAATATTCATTATAGGAGTAAATATCAATCTAATCTATAGCAGAATGTTTTATTTTCACACAACTTTGTTTCAGAGATACGTGAACCTGAAATCAATAAAAATGTCAAATTATATCAATAAAACAGCATATAACACTGGACATGGCTCAGGAAAAAATACTTTCTTACTGTAACTAAGTGTATTCAAGAAGGTCTAATCTCAATCTTCTTTTCAACCGAAATATGTTTGCTGATATCCCAGTTGGAAAGTTTATTATATACAGTAGGTGTTCAGCATAAATCTTATTAATTATACTTCAAAATCTGAAGACGTTAAGCTTTACCAGATTTGACCTACTTAACCAGTCCATTATTTCCAATGTTGTAACAGGAGCCAAGTAAGCAATCGGGCATCAGGTTCCAAATTGAACTTAGCTGACTTTTCCTGTACATAAGGTAAAGATAAAGGTTCCCCTTGCACATATGTGCTAGTCATTCCTGACTGTAAAGGGCAGTGCTTATCTCCATTTCAAAGCCGAAGAGCCAACACTGTCTGAAGATGTCTCTGTGGTCATGTGGCCGGCATGACTAAATGCCAAAAGCACATGGAATACTGTGTTCCACAAAGGTGTCACAACAAAGGTGGTTCCTATTTTTCTGCTTGCATTTTTACATGCTTTCAAACTGCTAGGTTGGCAGAAGCTGGGACAAGTAACAGCTCACTCCGTTATATGGCTCTAGGGATTCGAACCGCCAAACTGCCAACTTTTCTGATCGACAAGCTCAGTGTCTTAGCTGCATCCCTTTGTTCCTGTACATACAAAGTCCTGAAATTGTCCTCCTAAACCCGTGATGGCAAACCTATGGTATGCGTGCCACAGGTAGCACATGGAGCCATTTCTCAAGGCATGTGAGGCGTTGCCCTGTCAGCTGGCCAGCATGCATGTGCATGCTGGCCAGCTAAGTTCAGCCTTTTTAAAGCCATTTTTTGCCCTCCCCAGGCTCCAGAGGCTTTATAGGAGCCTGGGGAGGCGAAAACAGCTTCTCTACCTCCTGGAGGCCCTCCGGAGGCTTCAGGAGCTTCCCTGAAGCTTCCAGAGCTCAAAAAATCTGCCCCTACGAAGTGACCTCTGGTTTGCTCATAGAGTCATTTTTAGTCTTCCGGAGGCTTCAGGGAAGACTCCTGAATGTCCCAGAAACCTCTGAAGGGTTTAAATCGACTCTACGAGAAAACCGGAAATCCGTTCCCAAACAGTTTGCCCATAGGGGCATTTTTCCCCGCTCCAGAGGGCCCCCGGGGGCAGGGGAGACTGTTTTTGCCATCCCCAGGCTCCTATAAAGCCCCTGGAGCCTGGGGAGACTGAAAAAAGCATGCAAAAAATGGGGGGGGGGGTTTGCGCCCGTCATGTGCGAATGTGTGCTGGGGGCTCGCATATTGCAATATGGATGCAGCACACCCGCACATGACCTCCCTGCGCTTCTCCCGCTTATGGCACGAGAGCCAAAAAAAGGTCGCCATCGCTGTCCTAAACCATTGCAGTTACAGGAAAAGCAAAGCTGGGGGACTGATAATTGAGTGAGAAACTATAATATGCTAAATAATTCAGAATTCTTAGATTTGACGCTGAAATTAAATAGAGCCATAAATTCCAAACAACCTTTCTTGTTTTATTTTGAAACAATAGTTGGAAGTTTCTTCACTATGAACAGATCCTAACCAGAATGCAAGAATGGATGTTCTTTACATGCAAGTTCTCTCCTAGCTTCTCAACATCCTGAATTGGCTTCAGATCAGCTCAATACAAGCATTCATGAGGATAATCACTGCTCATAGATCTTTTCAGTAAACAAAAATTTGGCTTAATGAAAGTTTACAGCAGCAGAGCCCTGTAATAAACAGTTTTGTCTCTAGATTGATGAGTGAATACAGGAAGATCTAACTTCAACGCTGGGGAATGTTGATGCAATTTTTACAAAGAAGCATCTTGTCATTTCTTTTTCCAATCTCACCCTTAAGTCACTGGCAATGATTACATAGATCAGGGGTGTCAAACTTGTGGCATCACATTGTTCTCACGTGACATATTGCAACTTTGCTAAATCGGGGGTGAGCTTGGCCAGCGTGTGACGCATCCAGCCTATGAGCCATGAGTTTGACAGCCCTGACATCGATGAGGGAATCCCTCTGTTTTATCAACATGACTGTCTTGCTTAGAAGGAAAGATGATTGACCCACAAGTACCCTGTTTCCCTGAAAATAAGACCTCCCTGGATAATAAGCCCAATCGGGCTTTTGAGCGCATGCACTAAAATAAGTCCTCCCCCGAAAATAAGCCCTCCCTGAAAATATTGCAACACAGCAGCAGCAGCCGTAAGGTGACCACGCTCGCTACCTCCTGCATCTCCAAAATAATATGACCTCCCTGAAAATAGGACCAAGTGCTTATTCCTGGGGTCAAAAGAAAATAAGACCCTGTCTTATTTTCGGGGAAAGACGGTAGCTAGCAAGCCTTCTTATCTTAATGAGGATTTGAACCCAGTTCCCTTCAATCATAATTCTATAAGTTTATTTCCTGGTATGTTTGTGCTTGCCTGTGTGTGTGCACACATGTATTTGTATCCATAGATACAGGAGAGCTATTTGTAGATATTTCAATAGATATTTCAATTGAAGCAACTTATACAGCTCTGTCTTTTATCTTTCCCATGAAATAAATTGGTTTGCAGAAAACATAGTGACCCCAAAGTCACCCACTTTCCATAGCTGAAGATTGATTTAGTCCTGAGTGTCCCCATTTGCATCTCCCACTTTAATCACTACATCATCCTTTATGGAGTAGGTAATATGATGTCCCACCGTCCACATACCTTGATGATATTATATTCTCTCTGGATATGATGAGCCAACAATTTCCTCCTATGGGTACTAATGTCAGGATTTCAGTACCCATCCGGGTAGTATACCAAAACTTACCCAGCAAGTATGTATGTACAACAGGCTAGGACAAAGGATGGATTATCTGTTTTGAAAGCAGAGTCCACATTTTTGGGGCGGTGGGGGGGAGACCTAATACTTTTGACCTTCTAAAGATAAAAACAGACTCTGAGTTAAGTGATTAACATTGTATAATACAGCAGACATAACTGACTTGCTTGTACATGCTTTTCTCTGATGTGCCAAGAGAAAGTGTTGAAGATCTCAAACAATCTAGTTAGCAGCTAAAATTAAGTTATACTTTTTCTCTCTGTTTGGCTCTTTGTTTTTCCCCTTTGTCCTAAAGGGAATGTGCTGCCTAAGTGCTTTTTAAAAGAGGGGAGATAAAGGGGGATGGAAGTACTGCCACCATTCTGCTTTTCCTGTCATTCTTTTCGTATTTTTTTTTGACATACAATGGCGCTGTTCCTAGTGTTCGCAGAGAAAAGCGAGCGTGGTGTGGGTGGTACTGAAGTCATAAATAGTTTTGTGTAAGAAAGAAAAATACCAACAAATCAGAAGAATTGGCTTCTATAGTTGAGGTAATTTACAATTAAAGTGTTATGCTTTTTTAAAAAACAAATCTGGGTTAATCAGGAACAGAGGGGTGAGATCTAGGTTAGGGAATCTCATCTATTTGCAAAGGAGAATAATCTATTGCAATCTACAATTATGATAAAAGCTTGTAATATATCCGGATATCAAATTTAGGTGATGCTTTAAATGTAGATCATAAAGCCCAAAAGGTTGGAGAAAGGTTGCCAGAAAGCGAAAAATTATTGTTTCTGTTTTTGTGAAAGAAATAATTCTTTACTTCCCACTACTTAATTGCATTAGGAAGATTGTGAAATATGTTTATAATCCATCCAGTGATCTTTAAACCGGGTTTTTCCAAGGTCTCTGGTCTCCTTCCCTGGCTACAAACTATTAAATTATTATTCTCTAAGTTAAAAAATAAATAAATATTCAAACTGGGAACCTGCAACTAACAAAAGGAATTAATTTCATAATCTTAGTGCATTTAACTCAAAAGTAAGCATTTTGTAACATTTGCAGTAGCCTAGAAATAATAAGACAATATATGCCTGCATATACAAGATCATTTTCAGGTCGGTGGGATTTATTATCAGGAAATAAGCACAACCATGGTATGCAAACCGAATAATAAATAAAGCAGTACACAGTATTGAAACCATAATAGCACCCCTCACACCTTCTTGTTTTATTGCAGTTGCTTTTATATATTCACCCTGCATTTTGATTCTTTATTCATGAGTTCATGGGAAAACAGAGTTTTAAATATAACTAGACCATTGGGTCATTGTTTGAGATTATGTCCTTACCTAACCAGAAAAAAACAGAATGACTAAGAGTGAGCAAAAAACTTTCCTTCCTTCCTTCCTTCCTTCCTTCCTTCCTTCCTTCCTTCCTTCCTTCCTTCCTATTTCCAAATTTTGTGTTTGTTTCATCTACATAAAAGAGGAGACAAGGAAAATGTGCAGATAAATGCATATCCTTGTGAATAGATAGCAGTCTACAAAAGACATAGGGGAACTATGAAAATGTGCATCAGTGTTTCTACCTGCTTAAAGAAACCGAACAAGGTGATGTTCTAATGGAATAAAACTGGATTTAAAAATATGAGAATCCAAGAGAAGTTGAAATTGCCCTATTGACCCATTGTACGTTATAACCAAATAGTTGTACATTTTTGCCTTAATTGTAGGAAACAAGGTCAATCTCAGATTCTTTGCAATTCAACCAATAATTGTAGCAGATGTCTCATTAAACATAAAACATTTGAATATTTTCGTTGGCTTCAGCTTCTCTGAAGTCAGAATCAGAGGAAGTTGGCATGTTCTTTGCTAAAGAAGATATAATGCTTTCCCATGATGTGTTTTTTAACATCTACCTTTTTTTGTCAGTATCTCATATTTGTACATAATTAAGCACACTTTGTTCTTTTGTATTGCACAGCTCTGCTTGCCACTCTTCCTTAACTTCATTCTACATTACTTAAAGAAACATTCAATTCTGTTCAGCAACAATTTTTATGAAAAATGAGTTTCATTTGCCATAGAGTGAAAAAACTTTTTGGATGTGTGGGTTGTATGGCGTTAGCTTGAAATACTGTGCTTGGACAGCACTATCAAAAATGAAGTTAGTTGGAGAAAAACAAACATTAGATTTAATCCGATTTATTTTTAATGTATAATAAACTACATTCCCTCTTTAGAGAAAATTAATATCTCCAAATAGCCTTTTGGGGTGGCAGTGAAATAACAATATAAAGACAGGATAATTTGCCTAAAATAAGGAGGATGTTTGGGATCAAGCAGTAGATTTGCTAAAGGAAAATGTTCAGAAGACAGACCTAAGGAAGATTAAAATTCAGGTAATAAACAGCTCTTGTCCTAGGATTTACTATAAATTAACAATTTCACAAAGCAGAGGGCAGTATTAGGTCGAGCTGTTCTAGATATGGGCAGTAAGCAAGGTCAGGCCTAGTTTCTCCTTGCATGAAATATAGATTGAAAAGCAGAATAAAGAATAACAGAGTTGAAAAGGACCTTGGAGGTCTTTTAGTCCAATCCCAGGCTTTAGCAGGAATATGTACAGTATTTGTATATATGCAGGTACAGGGAGGCCTCAAAGAAAGTCCAACACATGGTAGAAGAATATAAGATGCAAGCAAGAAAAGCATACACTGATCAGCACAACCAAGTAGCTAGCATTGTATCCAGGAACATCTGCCAAACTTTCCCAAATCCAGATGGGAGATTCCACAGAAAGTGGTGGAGAAGAACAGGATTAAGATCCTGTGGGACTTTCAGATCCAGACAAGTAGGCAGGTACTAGCCAGTCATTCAGACATTGTGGTGGTATACAAAGATTAAAATACAGCAGTGGTAACAGATGTAGTGGTGCCAAGTGACAGCAACATCAGGAAGAAGGAATATAAGAAGCTGAAGAAGTACCAGGGCCTGAAAAGAAATGAGAGAGAATATGGAAAGTAAAGACCAAAGTGGTCCCAGTGCTGGTAAAAGCACTTTTGGCTGTGATGTCCATACTGGGAGAGTAGCTCTATCAGATTGCAGGGACATCATCAGAACTCCCTGTCCAGAAGAATGCAGTGCTAGGAGCAATTATGATATGCTGCACAGAACTCTCAAATTCCCAGTCCTCTGGTAGAGGACCTAAGATTGAGGAAGAAACATAGGTGGTGAGAAAAATGTGTGCATGTGTGTGTGAGAGAGAGGGGGTGGGGGGGAGAAAGAGAGGAAGAATATAATGTATCTGTGAGTGTATGTGCATACCTGCATGTAAAGATACATATATACAATAATTGTATGGCATAACTGGGTGTGATTCAACACTTTCTGCAGAATTGTATGTTGTTCAGTAAGCAGTCTGCAGAGGGTTGCAGACACCAGATCTAATCATTTTTGTAAAAAAAACAATTGCTTGTATTTTGAATGTGCAAAAAACATGCTTTACTCACATACAGAAGCAGGAAAGCAAACAAGAAAAAGCTGAAGGAAGCTGAGGTTTACCAAGCAATAACTTGCCATAGTATGGATTACATAGTTGGTAAGTAGGCTATATGAAACTTCCTGCTATGAATTGAATGTTCTTCCCCTATAAAGTATTGAGTCAGAAAGATACACAGAAGTGATAACATCATTATTATCACTTGGATAGATGTTGCAAGCAACTTACTCATTAAAGCATCCCCTGCAAACAATTTTGCAAAGAAATACTCCTCTGCCACTGCCTAGATAGGAAGATATAAATATATTTTTGACTAAAAGAGTTAATTCTCAATCCGATTGGGTAGAACCATTCTAACCGGTTATTGTTACTTCATACTTCTCCTCAATAGTTAATTGCATCAAGAAATATAAATCTGATGGTTTAATCTTATTCAGTAAAGCCTGATATAATCAGTTATAATTTGGTAGTTAATCCTTTGTAGGCATTTATGTTGGAAATAAGCAATACGCACAGGTTAATTTGGGCTGTTAATTTTGTGCAGTAGTGGACAACCCATATTAATTGTTGGATGATTAATGTTCTCCACGTTATGCTTTTTATTAGTGTTGGGCATATTTCAAACTTTAGTCAGATGGAATGTTTCAAATATTACATGAATATAATTGCAGCACCTCTGTGCTATTCATTAAAGCCTTTTTTTTCAAGCTTTGCAAAAAGGAGATGCTGATTTAAGAGCTATATTAACTTTAATGCGAGTGTTTTAAGAGATTAAGCAACTCTTTTTAATCAACTTTGAAGCATGGCCAGACCTATTTTTGCCTTAAATGTTACACTATCCGTCCATTCCTGCTGTTGATTTTTATATTATGCCATACTAGAAATGAGAGACCAGGTTCCACTACAACTTTATTTAAAGCTTTTCTATTTCTAACAAAAATGTTTCAGCCTAAATTTTATCTTTAAAGATTTAGCATAAATCTCTTCGTAACTGTCTGCAAACCCTAAGCCATAAATCTTTTACAAAAGAAGACACATTTAGCTGTATCTTTCACTGATCTCTTCATGAATGTTCTATGTGAGAGAGGCTCTGTGTATAGAAATCAGAGAAGGACCATACTTTTAGGTTAGAAATAGCAACGCTTGTCATCTTACCTTCTAAACCAACTGCATTAGTGGCAGGTGGATGGGAAATGAAAGTCAGAATCTTGCAAGCAGCAATATTCAGCCATATATAGCAAGGCAACTTAACTTTTCAGAATCTGTTGTGACATTCATGTATGTCCAAAAGAAATGGAGCTTTATGATACAGTGCTGTAAAGCTGTTTTTGCCATTCTGATGATACCTAGAGACATCAGATGGAAATTTGGATATCAGATAAAAGAAAGCTGGATCTGATTTTTTTTTTCAGTTCAGCTTTACAATAATCTCTGCATGACTTGATAGGTTCTCCTTTTCTTTCTGTGGTCTTTTACTTTCCTTTAATACCACCACTGAGCTAATGGTTTTCATACAGTTTTATAATATCATGTCTGTGTTACTTATTAATATGCATGTTATTTCATTCCTGATTTTATTGACGTCTAAAATGTATGACTCTAAACTTTCCAGAGAACTTTAGATGTTGATTGTAATAGGCAAACAAACAAATAAAAAAAAATATTATAGGAAATTGAAAAGAATAAATTGAAGAGTCCCTTCTCCCTGGGACTGCTGAAATAGAAACTCAGAAATTACATAAGGAGAGCCTAGAGGAGTCATCAATATTAAGCATCAGCAATTACTGATTCTAGCTGCTAGTTTATTATTGCAACCCTCGTTTTTTGATGCAGAAATAAGTGAAAGGCTCCTAAGATTGAGGAAATACCCCAAAAATGCCTGATTTTCAGAGACTGCCAGGGTAAGTCCCTGCAGCTTTCTGGGCAAGGTTTTTCAGAAGTGGTTTGCCACTGTTTCCTTCCTAGGGTTGTCTGAGATGGGACTAGAACTCACAGTCTCTGGTTTCTAGCCTGATGCATTCACCACTGCACCAAATTGGCATACTGATGCACCACTGCATCAATAAACTGTCAATGAAATGCATTCCACTTACTAAAACTGACCAAGATTATAAATCCTTTTCCTGAATGGAAAGTAATCATAATCATCTGCAAGAAGCAAAACCTCTGATTTCATTTCCAAAATCAGGAAAGCTACTACATATTAACCTTTTCATACTCTGGTGAGTATGAACTGAGAAACAAACTAAAGGTAAAGGAGAATGTACTGTATGCCTAAGGAAAAAGGAATACAATTTAGGAATATACAATTACCATGAATTTTAAATTCCACATGAGAGTGTGCACGATGTGGGTATTTAACATCTTCCTTCTTTTTTTAATTTTTTTTTAAATTTTCAAAACAAACACAACACATCCTTCTTTACATACTGTAGAAAGTGTATCAGTTGGTTACAAAAGGCTTTTGTGCATCTCTTCCACAGTCAACAAACATAATTCATATTAACTCAAATATTTTAACTCAGATATTTATACATGTTACCATCATCATACCTCCATTTTCATTTGACTATAATTGTTTAAACGTCCTTCATCATCAAATATTCCAAGATTTAATACATAACCACATACTGGCATTTCATGTACTATTTCTAAAATCCTCCAATAACACTGAATCCTTATGTCCTATTCTAGATAAACATCCATAATATTTAATAACAAAAAAATTTAATCCTCCTTTCCAAATCACTGTTTACAATTTACATCCACATATATGTTGTTATAATTATCCCTCCTTTATTTAACTATATCCTGTATCATAACATTTCCCCCCTAATAATCAAGACTTAACTGTATCTAACTTCGTTCTTTTTTTATTAACCTTTGTATATAATCCAAAAGGGTTTCATTTTTTTTAAACAAAATTTTATTGGTTTTTTAAAAAAATAAACAAGGAAAGGGGTAGTGGAATAAGTTACAAATTTTGGCAGTTACAATATGCAGGAGGTGGTCCCTCCCCCCGTACTCATACATTTCATTTATTAATACATTCGATTATTATACATCGATAATATTTTGTCAGCATATAAACTTTTATCTTCAAATAATTTCAATCACTTTACGTCAAACAGATTTTCTTGTTCATTTTTGTGATCTGAGTTTTCTCGATGTTGCCCCTTCTCCCCCCGCCAGCAGAGCTCCGGCCCCTCCCATGTCCTGTGTATCTGGTGTAATATCATCAGGCTTATCTAGGAGGGCTCTATTTTTTTCCATAAAGGCCTGAGCCTCTATGGTTGTATTAATTCTGACTCTTGTGTCCTCCCAGAAAATTAGCATACCTTCAGGCATCAGGCATCTGAACCACACCCCTTTCTGGTATAATTTCTTCGCTAATAGCGAATAGTTTTTTCTTCTCTCTCACACTTTCTTAGGGATCTGTTTCAGAATGGCTATTTCTCTATCCTGGTATTTTAGTGCTTGCCCCCTTTGTGCACTCAGAATCTCATCTCTTGTAGTCTTTCTAAGGAATTTAATGTGTACCTCCCTTGGAACATTATGTGTTCTAGCGTATGCTGAGTTTACTCTATAAACCAGGTCCATGTCCCACCCCATCTGTTGTTTGTCTTTTTTAATGTATTCAGCCAAAAGGTTTGTCATAATGTCCCTTAAATCTTCAACATCTGCCTCAATCACATTTTGAAACCTAAGGAAAAAGGACATTCTTTCAAATTCCATTTTTGGTTCTCTAGCTCTTGGTACCCTTTCTGCACCCCCCCACCTCCCCCCTCATCTCAGCCGTCTCCTCCTCCAAAAGATCCAATCTCTGTGAATTATTAATCGCCCGGTCTTGGTTCTCTCTAAGCTGCTCATTCATTTCCTTGAATTGATTTTTTAAATCCTCCTGTCCCTTTAAAATCTGTTGGAACATCTGCTGAAAGTCCACCTCAGAAGGCTTGGGTTGAAGCAGGGAGGTTAAAGTCTGTTGTCGGCTGGGGCTGGACGCTGAGGATGTCGGGGCGGAGACTGCAAAGCCCGGCTTTCCCGGAGGTGGTCTTTTGGGTGGCATTATAGTGAGCAAAGAGATAACAATGTCAATACAGAGAGGAAACAATTAGGGAGGAAAACCGCCAAGGAGGTTACGAGGCAGAGAGTCCAAGCAGATAGGAACCTTTTCTATATTCAGCTCCTGGCGATAAAGTAATAAAGTCCTTTGTTCCAAGCCCAGAGTCCAATGTAATAAGAGATTTGTCTGAGTGACACGGAGACAAAGACAAGATGCCTGAAGCTTCTATGGGTGGAGTCACGTTTCAGTGTCTATGAAGACGACGGAAGTGTGCCATCTTGCCCTGCCAGCTCCGGGATCAGAAGGCAAAAACCAAAAGTTTTCAAAGTTTTCAGATCATCACCTCATTTACACAATTGCAGTCCAAAATCTGCCTTTGCTATGAGCGTGATTTCGTTGCATGGCTCCCCCCCTCCTCTGGGGGCAGAGAGCAAAACCGTTTAAAGCCGCTTGTCCAAGGGTGGGGAAAAATCCCCCTCCCTCCAGTCACGCTTCTCCAAAACAAGTTGAAAGTCAGTTTTTAAAAACTGGCAGTTTTCTTTTTCCTTTCAGCCAAGTAAGGGAACGGGGGAAAGTTTTCACCTCACCACACAGCAGCTGCGTCCTTCAAATCTTCCTTTCTTCCAGCTGCCTCATCGCGAAGATGCCGCGGCGCCTCCCTTCTTGCCTCCCGGTGCCTAGGGCGGTGCGGGAAGCCCCCCCGGCCGCCACCGACTCAAGGGGTCCCCCGCTATGCCGCCCCCTCGGCAGGAGCCCCTCCAGGGCGTCCTGTGCCCCCCAGATCAGTGGGGAGCCCACCAGGAGTGCGCGGGGCAAGCAGAACCTGCCCGTCGCGAACCGCAGCCGGAACCGGAAGTCAATCCAAAAGGATTTCTAATCTTCATAGGTACCATTCAACATTCATATCAAATTATTACTTATCATAACATTACACATTGTATACATTATTATCATTATCAATTATTTATTTAACTGTATCTATTGTCACTACATTTCACTAAGTTTAACTAGTTTTAAATTATACTCTTCCATCTATCAACCTGTATCTTTCCAGTAGCAAAATAGTCTATCTTCTGCCATTTGTGGTGTCAGTCCTCTAATAATTTCCTTAATCAACTTTGTATGGACTCCTCTTAGCAACTCCTTGCTTGTAAAATCTCTCATGTAATTTCGATGCCCTTCTTCTGTTTCCTTAATCAGCTTATCTTTGTGTTATCAATGATATTGCTAATACAATTTCTCTCTTTAAATCCATAAATTCTTTTGTTTTTTTCTTCTTCTGTATCTTGTCATCTGGGGTAGAGTTCCCCTCCATTTAAATCCTCTTTCAGTATTCCACTTTCCATTTTCAGAGACAAACCAATCACCATAAATAACAGCAAATTTAATTTCTTTATATTCATTTTCCTCTTCGATTTTTAGGATTTTAACCACCACTTTTCCACTTGAGAAACATCTCCAACTTCTTCATCATATTTTTTCTGTTAGATGCTCTAAGTCTTCCAACTTCTTCTCTATCCTCTCCTATGTGTTTGATAATTTCTGAGAATATCTTTTGCAGACTTAAAGTTTCTTTCTGCTGTTGAAATTGTGCCATTATCTCCAGCTAACAAACACTGCTGCTCTAGCTTGGAAGGTTAACAAGATTAAGCATAGATTCACAATAATGTTTTATTTTCACTTTTCTCTGGTTAAAGAAGAGGAGCCAATGTCATGACGAGATGACGTGCGATCTCAATACTCTGAGATCACTGTCGATACTTTTGCCGCTGGGTGGTCCAAAGGGACCTAAACCGTCCCGCAGAGATGGTTAACAGGAAGAATATGTCTTGCTGATCTCAGGGACATCACAAAGTCCCTGATCGATCCAAGAGAAGGAAGTTCTACAAGCCGGCGACAAAAAATCCAGCCATTAGGCTGATGAAGTCGGGGCGGCTCCAAAACGGAAGGACACAGAAAGAGAAAGTGTTTCCAGCTGCCTATAAAAAACTTAAAATTAATTTAAATTGGAGAGCAGAAGAAATAAGCGGCAGAATTAAGTTTGGAATGGTTTTGGACAGTGGGTTATCTTACTTTTTAAATGCTATGTTCATGGATGGAATTTATGCAAGCCTTTTAAAATGAATGGATTAAGTTTTCTTCTATTTTTCTTTCTTTTATTATTCTTTGTAATCTATGAACTAAAATTCTCCTCTTTCATTACTGTGGGTCTTCCTCTAACGCATTCAAGAATCAGACTTTTTAAAAACTTGAAATACAAAAAAGATACAAAAAGAAACAAAGAAACTTGCAACAATAACACTACTACTCAGAGGCTGGAGGTTTGTGTATTGGAAACGAAACATTCTTACTTTTCTCACTGATTATCCTGGCTTGGGACTCCAAGATCTCACTGCTTGTTTATAGAGAGTGATAAGAAGAAAAGCATACAGATGTCCCTTTGAAGTATATCTTTAACATCTTCCTTTTAATTAAATGGCAACAGGGATTAAAAAAAACAATTTGTTGAAATGTACTCATTTGGAAGAGAACTCTCAGAAAAGAAAATTAATTAGTATGTGTGTGATTTTCAAAGACATAACAGATGACAAAGACCAGAGATGAAAGCATTTTTTTATATTTCTGTTGCTGAGTGATTAATAAACACTCAATATAAAAGGGGTTATATTGCTTTAACTGGATGCATACCATCAGGGGAAATGGCTAACACTACAGTACTATCTGATGCAAATTTGGAGATGTTTAAAATGAATGTTGAGCTCCACTACAAGGCATCTATAGTTGCTTAGATAATAAGTGACTCTTTTAGATGGTTGCCAGGAGCAAATGTTGCAGAACATTGATGAATTTTACAGAAAGGATTAGGTTAATTTCTAAACTACTAATCCAAGAGTCTTTGGCCAATAGCTTTACTGATTGCAAAGAAAATAACTATTTTTGAGAGCTTTTAAGAGATTATCTCATTTCATTTACAAACCATTGGAACCATTTCTGTTGTTGGCTAAATGCATCCTTCATGAACATAGTATTTCTCCACACTAAAAAATACACTTTGGTTGCTGATCCTTTCATTGTGTATTGACAATTACAATACTGTCAACTTTTCATCAAGAATTCTCTTCTTTACAACGTTGTGTAAGAAATATGTCATTAGTGACCCCAAACTGGTATCACAGAAACTAGTCACAGGGCACAAATTTCACATGTCCCTTTGGCAATCCTGCTTCTTTATTCATGCTGACTCCCCATCTTTGTTCGGGAGCCAGCTTTCCCCTTTTTCTCAGCTCCAGTGGGTCATAATTACTGAAAGTAGGAGGGAGCCCTATGTGAAAACTGTGGCTTGTTTGTATGGGAGGGTAAGATCCAAAGTAAGGAGCACCGGAAGAACAAAATTACATAAGTACCCAGGACACCAATGTAATACTACAATGTTTAGTTAATTAAATTATGCTTTTCTTTATCATGTTTATTACAGTAATATGTAGAGTTATTATATACTTTATTCATTAAACATGAAACTCACGTCAACTGAATATTCAAAAATGCATCACAAATACCATTGACTGGTATCAACCAAGTACCTTCTTAAGATGTACGATGCTCCGAGCAGCTCAGTTTTTTGCAGTTCTACTGGTGTTATTGCAGGAAGCTGCAATTTCTTGATGTGTTTTATAAAATTCTTGGGCATGGTATCAAGTGTCCTGATGACAATGGGTATCACTGTTGTTGTTGTTGTTGTTGTTGTTGTTGTTGCTGTTATATACTTTATTCATTAAACATGAAACTCAGCCAACTGAACATTCAAAAATGCATTACAAATACCAGTGACTGGTGCTAATGGTTGATACAGTTTGCTGCCAATGTCCTAGGTAGCAACCAAGTACCTTCTTAAAATATAAGATGTTCCGAGTAGCGCAGTTTTTGCAGTTCCGCTGGTGTTATTGCAGGAAGCTGCAATTTGTTGATGTATCTTGTAAAGTTCTTGGATATGGTGCCAAGTGCCCTGATGACAATGGGTATCACTGTTACATGCTTCATCCATAGCTATGTAGTTTCGATGGCCAGGTCGCGATATTTCATTATTTTTTTCTAGTTCCTTTTCTTCAACTCTGGCATCTCCAGGAACAGAGATATCAATAAACTGTAGACTTCAGCCCTCTACAACCGTGATATCTGGCGTGTTGTGCTCCAAATGATGATCCTTTTGTATTCGAAAGTCCCACAAGATCTTTACCTTCTCATTTTCGATAACTTTTTCCACTTTATGTTCCCGTGACTTTCTGGATACAGGTAAATCATATTTTTTACATAATGACCAGTGGATTAATTTAGCAACTCCGTCATGTTTAGCTTTGTAATCAGTTTGTGCAATTTTGCTGCATTCACATATTAAATGTGAAACAGTTTCGACTTTGTTATTGCAAAGCTGGCAGTTTGGGTTGTCAGTGGATATTTGTGTCTTCGCTTTCATGGCATTAGTTTGTAGTGCTTGTTCTTGAGCAGCCAATATTAAACCTTCCGTTTCTTTCTTGATAGTTCCCATCTTAAGCCATGTCCATGTCAAGTTGTCATCACATTTTCCTTCAATGTTTTTCAAGTGCTGTCCATGCAAAGCTTTGGTTTTCCATCTATTTAATTTGTCATCCAGCTGTTTTTCCTTATATTCTGTCTTTGTTTCTGTTGCTTTTATGCTGTTCTCCATTTTCACAGTCTGCAGCAATTTTTCTGTACTTTGGTTCACATAATCATTCAAACTTCATTTTTCTTCTTCTACAATTTGATGGATTTGCAATAGCCCCTTGCCCCCTATTTTTCTTGGCAGGTACAAACTGCAAAGTTGTTGTTGTTGTTATTGTTCTTCTTCTTATTATTATTATTATTATTGGTTAAGCATGCCTACACTGTCTGAGTACTTTGTATGCTCCTTTATATACTCCTGAGTCTAGAGATTAGTATAACTGTTTGTAGCCTCTAGCCAGAAAATGAAAGTGAAGGAGGAAGCCACAGTAGCAGTATTATTATTACTTCTTAAATCATCCCAAATTCTAGCTAGTTCCAAAGATTAGTTTCTATGGTGCTTTCCATTTACGAGCTGCTTTGCATAAGTGTATCAGCAATTCTCTTCTAGGGAAGTAAGTAACAAAAGGAGATAAAGAAGGAAATTGGTGTAGCATAGAAAAGTAAAAATGGCCCAGTCTCTTTACAAATTCAAAGAGGTTATATGATCAAAGAGTCAAGGCAGGGATGGACAAATCCAGGATCAAATTCCCACATGGTAATCAAGATGCTCTTAAAACCAGACAGAATCTTATCATACAGGCTGTGAATTTAAAGTTCACAGCCGTGAATATGGAAGGATCTTTGTAAACCACATTCAGTTCCTCATAAGGGAGATAAGATTAAAATTAAATTAAATACTTTCATTCACCCCCCAACTCTCTTCTCCAAGTTTTTTATTTTTTGTTTATTTATATCCCACCTCTACTATTTTCACAAGTAACTCAAGGTGACAAATATATCCAACATATTTTCCTTCTTCTAATATCCCCATAATAAGTACCATGTGAAGTGAATTGGGCTGCAATCTTGCATTTTCCCCCTTCAACTTAAATAGCTGAGAATAATTTTGGACAAGACAAGAGGTTTGACATTTACCCACTCCTCCTAGAAGGTGATAGCTGCCGTCGCAGCCTGGACTGATTTGAAAGCCACTACAATTAGTGATAGGATTCAAATAATTTTTACTACCAGTTTTGTGAGCATGGTGTGACTGGGTGGGCATGGTTTGGTGGGTGTGGCAGGGGAAGGATACCACAAAATCTCCATCGCTCCCCACTACAGTGCAAGTATACTGTAAAATCATCATTTCCACCCTACTCCTGAGGGAAGGATACTGTATAATCTTCATTTCCACACTACCCCAGGGCAAGGATACTGTAAAATCCCCATTCCCTCCCCACCCCACTAACCTGCTTTCCAGCTCTGTTCTCCTGTGCAGAGCAACAGAAGAAGACCCAGCCAATCAGCCAGGACTCAGGAGGCAGCGTATAGATGGGGATGGACCCAGCCAGAGGTGGTATTTTCCGGTTCTCCGAACTACTCAAAATTTCTGCTGTTGGTTAACCAGAACCGGTCAGAATTAGCTTAATACCACCTCTGACTACAATGCTGTCATTTGTTAAGTTGATATGCCACCTTTTTTTCCCCATGGGAGCTAGCACTGTTGTGTATAGTCCTCTAGTATCTACCAATTTTATTTAGAAACACTAGAGGAAGATCAGATTAGAGAAAATGTTCCAAAGCATGAAGCTGAACTGGGACTTTCCCATCTGAAAACCACCAAACCATTCTTTGTTCATAGCAGAGAAGAATTTTCATTTACTATTCAACTGATAAACCCTTGGCTTTGAACAATGTTTGTGTAGCTGCCTGTTAGCAAGAAAGAAACAACACAGTGGAATACTTTTTTTTTATTGTAACCTATGTCTGGATCACAAGATTTTATTGAAAAATTATGTTCAACACACTTGAGAATTCTGGAGGGAAAATAGATACATTCCTAGATGATGATTAAAGATTCATCACAGTTTGTCTGTTTAATAAAGAATGAAACCTCAAGAGAATATTAACTGTTAGTTGAATATTTACAGCTGGGAATATGTGTTAACATCAATTTCCTTGCCAAAATTCATAGGAAAATTGAGTATCTTATTACAAAGCAGCATTTCTTAATGAACTAAAATATATAATGTCAGGCTAATCTTTCTTTTTACAATAACTTGTTTGTGTGATTTAAAATATGCAAAAAATAGAGAGTCATCCAGTTTTTCCATGCTCAAACCTCCAAAATCAATTGTTGGGCAATACCTATTAGGAACTACTATCAAAGTAAGATATAAACTTGCAAATTCTCCAGAATTCCTTTAAGGTTCATTAGCTAGGACCAGAAATGCTTTTCAAATATAAGTGCCAATTAGCCACAGCTAGAGACTGCAGCTGTCAGGTAACACCTGAATACTGAGGACGTGATGCAGGAGAGTAGTTGTTAGCGTGTTGTTACTTTATGGATAAACCTCTTGATCTGGATTGAAGCCAGCCTACACTGGCAAAGGAAATTTAATCTTTCTCTTCCCCTGTTGCTCTTATTTTGCAAGTTACCACCTCCTTTTAGGGGTGCATTAGACTAGCATTTACAAAATACATATTGACTGCAGGAAAGAAAATTTTCACTGAATAAGAGAAGAGAGAAATAAAATTAACACATAGTGGACATAGTGCAGATTGGGACTTAACATATATTTATGTTAAGATAAATAAAATACATGAAAGACTGTATGGCTTGAGTATAAGATAAAAATGCTAATGGTTGATCTCCTTTTCAAATGTTTATGTCTGGCTATTACTGTGAAACTACAAACTATTTTGATACAGGAAGGAAGATAATGAAATATTAGCAAAGTCAATGTAACATTCCCTAGCAAAGGAAGGGAATGAGAGCTTCAAAATGCAAAGTCTTTCTCCAGTTGAAACAAGACAAGCGTTTTGTGATAGTGTGAATCAAATGACTATGAGTTAGGTGAAAAATAATTGAATGTATATTTTGTACTTTGATAAGGAATTTAGAAGAGAGGATGATGGTAGGATATGACATTTGGCTACATTAATTTTTCAAGTTTGTGTTCTCAGCCCTCTCCTTCAAATGCACATTAACCTCTGTGGATGATGCCAGTTCCTTGAATCAGATGTCTTGTATTCCCTGTATTACTAGCTGAATGGCATGTATATATTCATTTACAGATTTTCACTGCAGCAAAACCTTGATGGGAAGGATCATTTGGATGGAAGGGGTGTCCATTAAATCAGAATACCCATTACAATCATAGATGTTTCTTTTTTTCATTTGGAATTTGCTATATGTACTTGTAAAGATATTTGCCCAGAGAATTTTATTCAGCCTCAAGTTTAGGGATTGTTTGAGGATCCCTTTTTTACAATTATAGATAAACATTAAAACAGGGGTGTCCAAACTTGGGAACTTTAAGACTTGTGGACTTCAACTCCCAGAATTCCCCAGCCAGAAGTCCACAAGTCTTAAAGTTCCCAAGTTTGGACACCCCTGCATTAAAAGGATAGAACATCAATAACAAAACAGGGTCTATGTTGACCAGGTATCCTAGAGCATTATTGTCCAGTCTGATGCCTCTTGAGGTTCTGAAGCATAGCTCCTAATATTCCTAGTTAGTATCTGTCAGATTTTGATCTCCAAGTTGAGGAAATACTTACTTTATAGTAAAAGGGGGGAGGGCAGCTACGAATCATATATTTAAATACTTCCATATTTCATCTCTTAGATGCAAGGCAAAAGTCTTTTTTTAAAAAACCTGTGTACTGTGGATAATTATAGTGATAATTCTTGATCTTCAATTATTTTAATGCTTTTGTATTCTTTTTCATTGTTTATATCTTCTTTCCCGGTGCTTCCTGAGATGGCCATGTGTCCATGAGATATTGTTCCGCCTATTTTCTCATTCAAGCTGTTTATTTTCATTTAAAGCTGTGGAATTTTAATTTAAAAATCAGTATGAACATTCAATGGATCAAAAATCTTTCCCCTAGTGGAAGTTTAAGTGAAAAAAAAAAGCTGTTGGGTGACTAATCCTTAGGTAAGAGGCCCTGGTTCTGTTTTCACTAAATATATTAGATCACGTGTGTCAAACTTGTGACATCACATTGCTGTCATGTGATGTTTTACAATGTTTTTTCCCTTCACGGAGCTGGCATGGGTGTGGCCTGCACATCTGGCCTGCAGGCCGCCAATTTCACACCACTGTATTAGATGTTTGGAGCAGGAAGTAGCTTTTTTAAAAAAAAAAAGAGAGATAGAATAGACAATTCATTTCTCCACAGCTGGTTAAACTAGCGAACAAATAAATGGGTTGGAAATGTTCTAAAACAAGAACATGACCTAATGCTAAATATTTTATATGTAAATAATGATTTCATTCTGGCAAGCAATAAGATGCATTACTATAAGTACATGTATATAAGTATAATATACGATTTGAAGTGTTCTGTATAGTTAGACTATAGTTCCAAATAGTCCATGGTTGGAACTTCATGTAACAGTGCAAAGTACAGTAATTATTGATGTTTTCAGTAAAGCTTGTTTATATACTTTCAGTGAGGTTATTTCTTATGTGGGAAAGTTAGGTGGTGTGAATCTTTTAAATAAAGAAATGCAGAAATATCTGTTCTTCAGTAATAAAATGCTTTATCTCATTAAAGACGTTACTCAGTCTAGTTATCAGCCTATCACTGATGATCTGACTTCTACCTTTTACAGTTATTACCCAAGGAACTGTGGTTGTTTTCGGGAAAGCAGACACCAAAATAGAACTTTTGAAATCAATTTGTGACTTAATTTTAAAGCTATCAGATTTACTTCCTGGTAGCTACACTCTTAAAGAATCAAAGTTTATTTTGAAATTGTTGAGTCATCACTGAGCCAGAACTGTTTTGCTTCTGCATTTTTTGTACATCTGTGTAGGAAATACAAATATGTTAAAAGCAGAAAATTAAAATGTCAATGATAAATGTTTAATAATGCAGGTTAGCTATCAAATGCATCCTGACTATATTTTCTAAATCCTTTAATTTAAAGCTCTCAGACTGGTACACAAAATAAATGAGTACTTCAGAATCAGAAAAGGTCACATTGACACAGACTTGAAAGTATGTCTTAAAAACCAGCTCCAAATGATAGACGGAAATATGAAATACAGAATATGTTATGAGTTTTATTTTTAAAGGGAAGAGCTAGTTAATGGAGCTTTCAGTTTCCACTACCCACCCATAAAAGCTAACAATCTAGGGCATATCTTGACATTAAGATGAAATAATCAGCACTTAATAGCAGCCAGAAGAGCACATGTATGAGAGAAATATTCTTCTAAATATCAGGTTTCAAAAGTTATTTCTGGATGCTCCAATTCTATAGGAACAGAACATTTTTTTCATGTGTTAATGGAAGCAGAATAGTTTTCTTCTACTCATACTTCTTCCAATATTGTTTTTATTTATGCCCCGTAGTCTTTGCTTATGATGGAGCTTCACTTTTCAGCTGGAATCCTCAGTGTGGACTAGAATGTTTATTAATTGCACTGAATACATTTAAAGGTATACACTTGAAACAAACAAAAAAATACACACATAACAATGGAACTGAAGTAAGCATCGCAAGATGTCACATTTTCCTCCCTCTGTTTCCCAGATTCATTCTTACCAATCCATAAAGAAGACGAAGGTATCTTATGGTTCTGAACATATGGTGGATGAAATGCACACTATATATATATATATATATATATATATATATATATATATATATATATATATATATATATATATATATATATATATATATATATATATATATATATATATATATATATATATATATATATATATATATATATATATATATATATATATATATATATATATATATATATATATATATATATATATATATATATGTACTATGTAACTATTTGGAGTAACAGGGCAATTGCAGATCATTGCATATGCATTTTTCTTGGTGTGAGATGCGATTGCCTGTTTTCATGGAATGTACAGAATAATTTATAGACCATTCATTTCCATTTTAGAATACATTTCCAAGAGAAATGTAAACAGTGGCTTGGTTATTTATTCATTTTAAAGACTTGACACAGTTCTTTGGTATAAATACAATTGAATATGGAAGAGCTTTAAAGTATTTATTCCAAATACATTTGCAAACTTAGCTTGACCCTTTCAGCCTCGAGGACATGTTTTCCTAGCATCTTTGAGATGGAAAGAAAGTATATTGTTTCTAAAACGGTTGCAGCATTGAACAGGGAAGAAGAAATTTGCTCTCCTTCTCTGCTGCCTGCCTCACTCCTGGCCAAGCCCAGATCCTTTCTTCTCTATTTCTCTCCACCATTGCTAAAGAAAACTTCTGTTGCAGGAGCTCACTATAGATCACCTTCCAACAGGTCCTGCTGTCAGAGGCAGCAACACTATTTTCTAACAAGTACAATCCTAAAGGGAAATCTAGTGAAGGGGAAAGATACAAGAAAGTGATCTATCTGTGCTTATTTGGGTAGTAGTGGAAGCTAGGCAGACAAAGAATGAGATAAGAAAGACTAGAGATGTTACCTAGTAAGTACCTAGGAGAAGATAAGCACAGTGGGAAATGGCAGAAAAATGCATGTAAGTTTCCAGTGGGATCATTGACCTTGTGGAAGATCATATTCCTCCACACAAAAAGAGGAGAGGAGTGAAGAGAAAGAAAATGGTTGCTTGATGAGATCAGTGACACATATTAGTAGCTATGGATGGGAGATGAGTTTGCAAGTTGCCAACTTCATTCAAACACCACCATGTCACATGAAATCGTACAGGAGGTTTTATGGCATTTTCTGAAAGGATAAATTCTTAGAAATTAGAGTAGAAGTTAATGAAGAAACAATATTGATATCAGACAAGCCTCTCAAGACCAATAAACAAACAAATCACAAGCTTCCACTTATAAGCATCTCTTTCTTTGTTCACCAATTTTCTTAACTCAAATGCTTAGGGATACCCCAAAGGCTCTCTCCAGATGCTCCCAAAACATAGAAGACAAGAACAAGCAATTTTTTTTATAGAGAGAGAGATAGACTGGAAAGCTGTAAATTTCTTTCAGTATTTATAGAGTATATATTCCCTCTGATTAGTAGGTCCCATAGTGTTGATTGGACCAACAGCATAGAACTTATCTGAGCCTGCCAAAACAGATACTTCCAAAACAGGACTTCCGCTCCTTCCGTCAAAAATTGAAGACTCACCTGTTCCGACTAGCTGGCCTGGCATGATTATAAATGTTACATCTATGAACTCCTGGTAGTATATTCTCATCTGGTTATTTTAAGGGTAATGTTTTAGTTTTAATTGTTTTTAGGGCTTTTAGCCTCATATTTATTTATTGTTCTGTACAGGACTCTTAATTTTAACCTCCTCCACATACATACATGCATATATTTATAGCCCTATTTATATTTGTATTTTATCTGTGATTTATTGTGGACTGTACACCGCCCTGAGTCCCTTTTTGGGAGAGGGGGCGGTTTAGAAATGTGAATAAATAAATAAATAATAAATTCTGTATAACTGATTCAAACCATATGTAAGACCTATGAAGAGCATGTGTTGATGTTATCAGTAAACCCATTTAAATTGGTCCTAAGAAAGGAGAGGCTGTCTTATTACATAGCATACCAATAGGCTGATTAAGTTTGATCTAGATTGGTGGCTGAGAACTAGTTGGTCCAATATTTCTACAAAGCTACAACGTACTCAGCAAAGCCCATGATGAGAGTTGTTGGGAATTGTAGATCAGCAATGTAAGAGAATCAGATGTATTCCATGTACACCAAGGTGACAAACTCACATCATCAAAGCAGCGTCGATGTATCGAGACTTTTTCCCCCTTCACTAAATCAGGTGTGGGCATGGCCAGCGTGGATGCATCCAGACCATGGGCCGGGAGTTTGATAGCCCTGATGTACACTAATATAGAGCAGGTCTTCTGAACATATTGTTTTTCAAAGTGTAATATGGAACTGGCATGGATTGTGCGTAAACTAGTGCTGATTTTTCTAATTAAAACTCCACCTTAATTCATAATGACTAAAACAGTTTGTGTAAATATTCTCTCTTTAAAGGAAAAAAAAAACTTCATGCTGAGGACTAACTTTGAGTATGTGTGGGTATGTGAAATACCATCCAGATTTTAATCATACCTACTAAGGACATTGTAATCATATATATTTTGTCACATGGTACAACATCTGAAGGAAGGAGCTGCCAAACTAGCTTAATGGTACAGTGAAGGACGTACTGTACAGTTTTGGTTGCAACATATCAATTTCACATATTTCTTATAAATGACAATTACAAAAGAGACCAAAAGCAATGAAATTCAGGCTATATTTAGTATTGTCATAATTCCTGATAATGTTTCTCTCTAGTCAAATATTCTTTGGAAGCCTGTGGTACAAATAAACATGTGACTGTATTTATGCCCATAAATTCTACTTATCTTTTCTGGCATTAGGCATTGTAAAAAAATATTTGGATGTTTAAAATGCAATGCTGATTAAATTGTATATTTCATCTTTTCCCACATCGTACCAAAGAAATTATTTGTAAATAGATAATCTATAAAAATAGAGATGAGTACAAGGTCTATATTTGGTATGTTTGTGATACTCAAGTTATTTTCTTATAGGAATATGGGGAAAAATGTAACAGGTATCTGCAGCGAGCATCTAACAAACAAGGACACTTCAAATCCATTAAACCAAAGGGAGCTTTTCAGTTGCTTGGAGGAGAACAAAATCTATCTATCTCAGATTCTAATGTGCCCAAAAATATTTCTATGCTTTCTTTCTACAACAGAATATATTTTTATGGAAAATAAATGATATTGATACAGTCTATTTAGGATGCAGACTGCCTCTCCTGAGCCAAACAAATCTCTGTATAATAAACTATCACTCCCAAATGGTTGCACGTATATTTACAAATTCATTTATGCTAAATCATAATAATAAATCACAGGGAAGGAAATGTAATATTGCACAAAATGCCTGGAGTACAAATGTGAAGCTAGTCAAATAACACGAACCATGTTCTGTTTAGATTGTTGTTGCTGTTTGTTCACTTGCTTCTAGATTTTCTGGTTAAGCTCCTCAGTTGAAAAAAGATATACGCAATTTCGATAGTGATTGTTCTACAAATTGCCATATCTTTTGCATTCTATTTAGACAGAATTCAGCAAGGCGTTACATTTTTTTTTGCCTTTTTAGAAATATAGGTTATGTTTGAGGATCATGTATGTTTTCTATAAATATAGCTTCTCATTTGTTTTTGCAATTGAAGGAATCTCTTGAAAAGGAACAGCCAGGTAGACCGAAGGGAGCTGTGGGAAGCTCACTAGCACGTCTATGTGCCATGGGGAGACCGATTTCAGAAATTCAACTTTAGACTGTATAACTCTTCAAACATCAGTTCCTTCAACTAATTGTTGTTTGGATATAGCATAATTTTCTGAGTGCTAATTGCATGTTTTCCTCCCCTTATATCGCTATAGTTTTAAGAGTGCCACATACTTACTTGTAGTTGTTCGTTTCTTATTTATATTGCGTATCTTGTGCCATGTTTTTGTGTAAAGATAGGAATTGACAGATATAAAAATGGAATGCATGAGAACTATTTGAAGCAGACCATAGATGCAGAATGGTTTGTTCTGCTAGATTCAGTTTATGCAGCATTGGAAAATAAAGCCTGTTCTTAAAACACAAAGATGTTTTCAAAATGAGACATGGTTTCCATGAGAACAGAATGAGGTGACAACACTCAAGTGGAACAGTATCAGGTGGTAAGAGAACAGTACCAAGCTGGGTAGTTTGTCAGAAGTTATTAAAGTAGATAGTAACTGTAGTACTTCAAAGGCACTACATAAAAGGAGATAACATGCATGGTGGATTTCTTTCTTTAATTCTTCTGGAATTCAAATTTAACCTGGCCAAGTAAACATTGGATTTGTATTGTTTTCAGATGTCAGTGTGACTGAATGAGTGAGTGATGCTTTTAACTCAGAAAATAAACAACAACTCTGAATTTCTATTATCTTGGCTCAGTGGTAACAATAGCACTTAAGACTTATATTATCACTCCACAGTGCTTTTATAGCCCTCTCTAAGCAGTTTACAGAGTCAGCATATTATCCCCAACAATCTGGGTCCTCATTTTACATAACCTCAGAAGGATGGTACTCAACCAGTGGTAACTCCATTTGAGACGCCTAAGTCATGAGATAAAGTTAAAGATCTTAAGTTCATTGATGCCAACAGAGAGCAGGTCCTAGCTTCTACAAAGGATGCTTGTGGTGTGGTAATAATGACAAATTAATTATATGATTACTTAATTAATTAGCATGTATATGCTTCCATTTTGCATGCAACTAGGATTTTCAGGGAAGCCAATCAATAATCCTGTAGTATCATATTAGGTGACAGCATGTAGGACAAGTTAGCCAACCTTAAAAAAACGTTCCGCAAATAACAAATTACTTCACAAAACAAAACAGAACGCAGCTCAATGTATGTTTTAAACTGCTAGTAATAAGAGTATGGTAAACAAGCAGGAATACGATAATAAAATAAGCTTTCAAAAATATTGTTTTAAATTATCACCTGAACTGAAACAGATTCATATATTTTTCAGGACAATGAGCCTAATCATCTGAACACAGCTATTGAGAATGTATCATTCTGTATGCTCTGACTTGCTTTTAATTAAATCCCTCCTTGTTAGCCATTGACTGTATTTAGAGAACTAGGATTGTGACTCATGATCAAGGAATCAATCTGAATAAGAAGTCGCTCTTTGGATAGAGATATAAATATCTATGTATTTTGGGGATGCTGATGGCTATAAGAGTTTTATGTCATTAAATGACTAAAAATTACCAGGGGCAGGCTCGTAATGAATGGAAAAAAAATCCCAAATTCCATTTATGAATGTTAGTCATTTTTAATTTAAAAAAAAATCTGATTAGGATCATCTAGCAGGAGAACCAGATAATTTTTACAATCTTTTGCTTGAACAGTCAAAGTTCCAATTCCTAACTTTTAACAATTCTAAACGCTAAAGTAAAAACTTGCAGTCACTCTTCTGACTATAATGCCAAAAATACAAATTCCTACTTTTAATATTTTTAGTCAGTCATTGAATAGCATTAACAATTACTGGCAGCACACTGACTAGACATTTCTTTAAAATAAAACTTTCCTGATGAGAAAAAAAAAAACTTTGAAAGGTAAAATCAGAAATCCAGGTTTTTGATGCAGTTGTAATTTTGCATTAACATTTATACCCTAAAACATAGGAGGAAAGCCAAAAATGTGTAATATTCCTCTCAAAGAGATTTCTCTGGATTTCTAAATACTTGAGAAAATCATCTTACCAATGCATGTAGTTAAAAACTACAATTGCTTTTGGAGGAATGCAATACTAGGGACACGGTGGCTCAGTGGCTAAGACGCTGAGCTTCTCAATCAGAAAGGTCGGCAGTTCAGCAGTTAGAATCCCTAGCACCAAATAATGGAGTGAGCTCCTATTACTTATTCCAGCTTCTGCCAACCTAGCAGTTTGAAAGCACATAAAAATGCAAGTAGAAAAATAAGACCCACCTTTGGTGGGAAGGTAACAGCGTTCCATGCACCTTCGGCATTTAGTCATGCCGGCCATATGACCACAAAGACGTCTTTGGACAACACTGGCTCTTCGGCTTTGAAACAGAATGAGCACCACCCCCTAAAGTCGGGAACGACTAGCACATATGTGAGGGAATCTTTACCTTTAATACTATTATGCCTATATTTATATATGGGGAGTGATACACAAGATATACAAGGGGTAGCAGAAAGGGTGAGTGAACAGTAGGGACCCAGGCAGTCTACCTCAGGTGAGTTCTTCATGTCTTGAACTTTTCAGTAGATCAATGGTGGCTTAGCACCAAGGGTGAAATTCAGCAGGTTATGACAGGTTCTGGAGAACCGGTAGCAGAAATTTTCAGTAGTTTGGAAAACCAGCAAATGCCACCTCTGGCAGAGTGGGGAGGGAATGGAGATTTTGCAGTATCCTTCCCCTGCCACACCCACCAAGCCACATCCACAGAACCAGTAGTTAAAAAAATTGAATTTTACCACAGCTTAGCACCATAAGTCAAAGATAAGGGAAAGGCAGACAAATACTACTGCAATGAACTCCACATGAGGTTACCCTGGAAGACCACCTAGAAGCTTTAGCTGGTACAGAATTCAACAGCAAATGCAGTTCTAGGCACTGCATTGGCTCTTCTTACACATGCCTTTTAGCATTGACACTTGCCCTATGAAAAAATCTTCCCTGTGAATCTGAGGTCCTGCCCTCTTAGTCTCATGGAAGGTCATTATGATCTGACTCTTCCCCCAAGCACCGGATGCGGCCAAGATGGGAATTCAGCCCAGCTTATGTGTAGGTGCTACAGAATGGTCATGGTGATTTGGGTGGAGTATTACCATTTAAGAAGAACACCCCACGCACCCCCAATTCTATAGCTTTAAAAAAAAATTTTTCATGTATAGTGGTTCTATTGTTAATAGGCATGTAAATCTTAAGGGGGGAAAAAGAATCAAAGGTCATCTACTCAAAATCATTATAAAGTAGTTCAACGTGGTTTATTTACAAGTCCTTGACTTATGACCATAATTGAGCACAGAATTATGGTCATGCCGGACTTACAGTGAGGTAATCATGTGACCAAAATAGATTTATTAAGTAAACCCATTAGCTCCAATGGATTTTTTTTTTTCTGGAAACTGGAAGCAAATGTCAGTTTTTCCACAAAAAAAATGTTGTAAATTGCAGGCACATGATTGCAAGCCACTGCAAATGGCAAATAAATGCATGTTGCTTGCCAAGTGCCTAAAATGCAATCATACAATCATGGGGGAGTGTGCATTAGAACTATGAATCTGGGTCAGAAGTATTTTTTGGAATCCATTATAACTTGAATTGGTCTCTAAATTGAGGACTACCTGCATTTGCAGTGGGAGAGACATAGTGGTTGATCACAGTAGCAATGAATTTTATGGGGGATGAGAAGAACGTCTACTGAATAAATATACAGTGTTAAAGAAAGCTTTGTCTTTTGTTTTTTCTTCCTTACTGGATTTTTCCTTCTTTTTAAGCAAAATTTATGTATGGGGTCCTTGGTGCCTTCTGAGCTTGCTTGTTTTCTTGCAGAACTTTCATTACCCGAACTAAGTAATATCATGAGTGCTAGTAAGGAATATGGTTTGCTGTCAATTTATATCCTGGTGGCTTTTCCTGTCAGTCCTTGTGGGGGTGTTTTAGATATTTTTTTGGTTGGGCTGTTTACTCTTGAATCTTTGACAGTTTCTTGGTTGGGGTATTGCTTATTTGGTTGTTCATCCGATGCAGTGGTGGGTTGCAAATTTTTACTACCAGTTCAGGCATAATCCACGCATGTGCAATGCTTCTGTATTTGGGCGGGAGGGAAGGGCTTCCGCCCCCGCTACTACCAATTCGACTGAACAGGGAGCAACCCACCACTGGTCTGATGTTAACTTTGGAGTTAATCTATGCTTGATCTGGGTGCTGACTGCCAGTAGAGAGGTGCTTGGGTCTTTTTGTTCCCTTTTGGACTGGTTGATTGTCTCTTTTTCATAATCTATAGATGTTGTTAATGTCTACGTGTCTATTGCTGGCTAATTTGTCAGAGTGCCAGGCTCCTAGAAATTCCCTGGCATTTTTGAACTTGTCTTGGTCTAGGATTGTCACATTTTCCCAAATGAAACTATGGTTAAATCTGTCTATATGTTGTGAAATTAAAGAATGTTCATCATCTCTTCTGACTGTTCGCTAATGTTTATGGATGCATTCTGCCAGTCTTCTGCCTGTTTGCCCTACATAGTGGTTGTTGGAATCCTTACATTGTACTGCATATCCTGTTTTTTCTTCTGGGGTTGCTGGGTCTTTTGGTTTGCTTGGGATGTTTTGAAAGGCTTTAGTTGGCTTGTGTGCTATGCTGATTGCATGTGGTTATAGTAATCTTTTGCATATTCTGAGATATTCTTGATGTATGGCAGTGTAATACCTTTTTAGGGTTTGTGTTGGTTGCGCTGTACTGTCATGGACTTTTTTGATCAACTTCTTTTCATATATAGAATTATAGTATTAAAAAAAAAACCACTGGATCAGATATATGTTTTGTAGCAAGAAAAGCCTAGGACATAAAATTGCATTAAAAGAAGCTATAGAAGCATTTATTTATTACACTTATCTCCTGCCAAAATGGCGATCAGAATTGCCTGGAATACTACTTTTAATCATAATGAAGCATTCAATCTATGATTGACATCATAGTTTCAACCCTTTAGCATTTTACGTAAGCTGTTAAACTTTTCACAATGTTCACACCAGTTTTATTTGCAAAGTTGTGGCCATTGCAGCATCTCTGTGGCCATGTGACTGTGAATTTTGATGTTCCCTGCAGCTTCTCACAAACAAATTCAATGGGGAAACTGCCAGGAAGTCAGAAGTTGCTCTGGGTCCCACTGAATTTTTGGCCACCAGTGGTTATTCTGTTTATCTGACTTAAAATTGAAGTTGGTTTGACACTACAGTTATTTTTCTACTAATGATATATACTCTTCTGAGATGATGATTATTTGACCACCCAGCATTAGGGTATAAGATATACAATCAGCCCAAAATTTAATGTTAAATATAGGCAAAAAGTGCACACATTACAAAAGGCTACTTTTTTCTCAGAAGTTGACTTAATGGGTCAAAGGGTTATCTGGTAATTATTAAAAATTAAGGATCAGTGTCCGCTCCAATTTGCTACCTAAAATGCAGTTCAACCAGTACACAGAATGAAAGCCCAGTTATTTTAAGTAATAAGCATGAATTTGTCCATTGTTGCTATCTGCTGCATTGTATATTGCCCATTATACTGTATATTGCCCATGGATAACATTCTTACTATACTTTAGATCCTGGATTTCTCTATTGCTAAACTCAGCTTTCCTGCATAAACACCACTTAACTATTCTTTCTAGCCGTACTGAAATGTAGGATGGTTTGACTGTGCATTTTTTGTGGGAAGGTTTGACAATGTGCTTTGGGGGGGGAGGGTTAAAAATAGCAATGTTATTATTTAAGAGCTTCTGTTAGGTGAGGAAGACAGCTTGTAAAAGGTCACAATCACAGTCACTACTGACAGGTTGAAATGTTTCTCTCTCTCTCTCTTTAGAGAGAGGCTTAAATTTGCATTTAGTGAACGTTCTATAAGCTTTTGCAGACCATCCTGGTGTGTAGGCTTCAAATTAAAGAAGATTACTGCCTTGTGGGCAAGAGCTACATATACTGTATACTGTTTCTCAATGTAGAACTGGTTATTATGGACCAATAGCCTTTCCCCCCCCACTGAGATTGGATGGCTTTTGAAAAGATACCCTATGATCTCATTATTCATCCCATGATCTTCCAGAACAATATTTATGACTGTTATTGTACCAGAGGTGGGTTCCTACCAGTTCGGTTCAACCAGTAGTAATTTTCTGGCCTGCCATGCTCCCGAACCGATTCCCTGGTCTCTTCTCCCATCGCCGGCATGTTTTTGCGCATGCACAGAACAGTTTTTGGTAAACTGTGCATGCACAGCAATGTGTGGCATGTGCATGAGCGAAGTGCGTGCAAAACACCAGAACTGGTAATAAACCGGTTAGAAACCCACCACTGCATTGTACATGGACAGGTTATTTTGTGGAACAGGAATTACAGCACATATTGTGTTCTCTGTGCAGTTATAGTTTGATTAGCAACATGTTTAGAGTGTCTCTATTTTATTTGGAAAGCAGCTTTCAGAGATTTAGCAACCATTTAAAAAAAAAATCTATAAATGGTGTTTCTCTACATTCTGCACAGACTATTTGAACGCAAATTTGGCATTAGAAATCATAACAGCAAGAGAGCAGTGGGAGAGATTTCTCCCTCCTATTACTGATCTGTTGCCTTTTTTGTCCCAAGGAAGCACAAAATAGCAGAATTAAATGTATTTAAGTATTCTGTCCATTTGGAATTATAATAATTATAACATTTACAGTTAATAATATAATATTATAAGTACTAAGAATGATAACGTTGCTAATATTTATGTCTGTTGTGAATAGTCACACATTTCAAGATATTCGTTTGCACAAAATGATAATCCGGAATACAAAATACCTTTTGTAGATACATTCTATAACCAAATAAATAAATTATATTATGGATTTATAACATGGTAGTTCACATATCATGGTAAGACTAGAACTCACTTCCAAAACAAAGTGAGCCAGTAGTAGATATGTAGCAAGCTGTTCTGTTGTATGAATCCAACATTGCCCCTGACCCAATGTTTATATTTTCTCCTATGTTGTTTCTATTGAGTAGAATATTTTTAGTTTCTAATGCTGTAGAACCCTGTCTTTAATAATTAACATTAGAACAAATTTATTAAGTAGCATAAGATCTCTTGTAGTTCAGGAAATATTATCCTCTTGCTGCTCTATATGCTTGCTCTTTCAGGTCAAGTCATCTGCTGGAGGCTATTGGTCTAGTTCAGTTCATATCTCATATCTTTTCCATGAAGCCTATGGCGTCTCTTTTTATGATGACCTTTTTAAATCTCTACCTCTGTCTGATATCTGTATGGATTTTTATTTTGTAACAGCGCTTTGCTGCTTCTTGCAAACTACCTTGGAATATATGGGAAAAGAAATGGCAATCAATAAGCTTAGTTGATGTCTAAGCCTAAATCTGAGCATATGGATGTTGCTGCTATTCTTTGAAACCAATTTTTCTTTCTGCTACTCTTCTCCATTTCTTACAACAGGATTTTAGCTAGTAAGCTTTTTGGGGTAGTGATCTATCCAGGAGTGGTATACACATACCTTCCCTACCGGTTCGCAAATGTGAGCACGCATGCACTGGTGCACAGCCTTTCACGCGTGTGCTTTTGGTGAAAAAAAGGCCAAAATGGGATGCCATAGAGCCGGGGTGGGCGGGCAGAGCTACCTGCGATTTCCGCTATCAGTTCGGGTGAACCAGTCCAAACTGGTAGAATACCATCTCTGGATCTATCCTGTTGGACTGAACCAAAATTCTATGCATGATACTGGAGTTGCATAAACATTACAAATTAATCAGAAATAAAATGACAACATCATGTATGTCCTTCTAATATCAATGATTGCTGTGTATAACAAGTCATATCCTTTCAGTATAGTTACTTTTAAATTTCAGTGCTAGAAAATGTGAAATGTAAGGTATCTATCTTTTTAATGTTGCCGGGTTGTTGTTGTTGTTTTTTTTTGGTCAAAGTTATCTTCTTGTCTGAAAAGATAAAGTAGTCTGGCAATCATTCTTCTAATGGCTTTCTGTCTAGGAAAGTCTGCAGTCATCATAACTAAAATCCGCTTACTTTGAAGGAAATTTGGTATGTACCAATACAGGAAAATGTGTGAAGAGTCCTAAAATATGTCTAATATTATCTAATTATCAGTCGTTGTTTAATTAAGTTCCACTAAGGATGTTTGACGTTTTCAGCTGTTAGAATTTGCCAGTTTGATAAGAGTCTACTTTTTATCTACACTAGTTATTTTATTTTTTTCCATTATTCTATTTATGTGCTATTGTTACAGATGCGTGCAATTAAAAAGTGGATGTTGTCTTTATTGTTAGCAAACCTAAGAAAAGAATGGAGCCCAAGCTATACCATTGTCAAAGACAGAATATTTGACTAATTCTTTCACTCCCTCTGTTCCCTCCTTTGCAAAATGTAAAGTCGAATATATGGTCAGAAATAATATTCAAATTCATTCAAAATACTCTATTTTTTTGAAAAAAAAAATTAAAAAATTTCCAGTGCTTTGGATTTGGATTTTATTCCAAACAGCACCTCAAAACAGAGCCATTTCCTGCGGAGTGAGATTTGTCTTCATTTATGGTTTCATTTGTGACATTGCATAGAATTATACAACAATGCTTGCTACTCCAAAAGGTTGCTGAACCCAACTCCAGTCAGAAGATTCATTTAAGCTTTTTTCAGATTTTTGCCATTTTTTTTACTCACTGTATTTCTTAAAGTTATTTTTTCTTTGAAGATACACTCACCGGGTGGTGCTTCAAAGTTGTCATTCTGAAGATATCTAAGATGATTAGATAAGCAATTTCTGAAAGTAATTAGAAGTGAAGTTAGTGAAGTTAGTGTCCTTTAAATGACTTTGCCACTGCTGTGGTCTTGATGATTAGTCCCTTCATCTCCCAGCACTCAATTCCATGGGAAATTACTGTCACGTACTCTGCTATCTGAAGTACATGTGCATAATCTCACTTCTTCTCCTTGTCCAGTGAAGTTTTGAAGAACCATTCCAATCACCAGTTCTTGGGAAGACATCTTGTCCACATAGCACAAAGCTATATTGGCTTAGCTTTCATTGGAAGTCCATGTAGAGGATAATTCTTAAGCATCAGATTAAGTTACCATTTATTTTAATTGATTAATAACTTCTATTTATTTACTAATAAATTAAAAATGTTTTTCAGAAGTTTGCAAAACAATCTAAGCAACTTAGAACTGAGGAGAAACTTCCTGACAGTTAGAACAATTAATCAGTGGAACAGCTTGCCTCCAGAAGTTGTGAATGCCCCAACACTGGAAGTCTTTAAGAAGATGTTGGATAGCCATCTGTCTGAAACGGTATAGGGTTTGCTGCCTAGGCAGGGGGTTGGACTAGAAGACCTCCAAGGTCCCTTCCAACTCTACTATTGTATTGTATTGTAATCTAAAAATATATCCATTATAGTTAAAAACAATACAAATATGAAAAATGGAACAACCAATAACTAATGAAAGTTGTAATAGTGCAATGATAATTTAAGAGATTATGATAATGACAAATAAAAATTATAGCAAAAGATTCACACACACTTATTTATTTATTTTATACACAATTAGCAAAACAATGTTTAACCTTAAAAAATAGAAAAGAAACAGCCCCAAAAGAAACTATTATAAACTATGAAAAAAATTCAATAAGAAAAATCTACCTTGTATCTTATACTTATGCGTAGTTACTGGTTCACTTATTTAAATATAAATGAAGATAAATTTCATTTTATTTCATTTATATCTAAATAAAATTAAATCCGTTCATATGATTACCCAAATAATTAATTAAAATGCATTTAATAATTTCCCCTACTTTCATGCTAAAAATTTCCATTTAGTAGTAGTCCCAGGAGGGCATCGCTTAAGACCTTTGAAGGAAATGTACTTAGAAACCAAAAAAAAAAAGGGCAGAATTTAGATTAATATTGAAGGCATTAAATCAATGAATTATTAAAGAGAATATTCTGCCTCTACTCTCAGCTGCCTTGGTAAGCATGTGAAGTTTCTATGTGTATAATTTTCTTATTACTTTCACTAGAGAAATTAGCTCTGCAGGCGTTTTACATAGAACTGATTCTTTCACTGAAGTCAACAGTGAAATCTCTAATGGCCAGGCTAATCCTTATCACAATGTACATAAGATAAAAGAGAAGAACGGCTCCACAGACAACAAAATAAGCATGTGTGAGATAGCTTCCAATGAATTTGTTATGAAAATATGATATTAGCACTGTTTGGAAGAAGGAAATGAAGTGAGAGGTAAGCAGTGTTCATTCCATGGGATAAACAACCTATGGTGCTTCACATGTTATTAAATCCAATCCCAGCATTTATAAGAACCATTTCTACCAGCAAGATATGCTGAAGGTTTTCCATAATAACCCCAGTTATTGAAGATTGTAAGTATGATCTCCATCAGTCTACCTGAGAATGCCTATTACATTTTTGCATGCTGGGAGGGTGATTTTCATCATTGCTCATACACACAAGGCCAATCTTATTATTATAGCATGTAATAAACTCACCAGCATTTCATTGATCCCATGCTGGTCAATTTATTTCTTTTTATCTTCCAGTTCATGTTTAAATATAACTACTGATAATATTCTGCAGACTTACCCCACTTGGCATCCTTTTTGCTAGGACTGCAAATCCCAGAATTTCCAGCCAACAGAAAATTGGAAATCGTAGCCTAATACATCCAGGAAAAATTAGTAAACTTAGCAAAGTTAAAATCTTTTACTACTAATAATGAAAGACAATAATTCTTTATGACCCAGCATAAATTTCACACTGCAGTAAAGTCTAATGAGTTCCTTAATAACAGTCACTAAGGAAAATACATGTTCTTTTTCTAGATGATAGATAGATAGATAGATAGATAGATAGATGATAGATAGATAGATAGATGATAGATAGATGATAGATAGATAGATAGATAGATAGATGATAGATAGATGATAGATGACAGATAGATAGATGATAGATGATAGATGACAGATAGATAGATGATAGATAGATAGATAGATAGATAGATAGATAGATAGATAGATAGATAGATAGATAGATAGATGATAGATAGTAGATAGTAGATAGATAGATTGATTTTAAGTAGGAATAGGGATTTAGATTTAGATGATTAAATTTAGATTTTCAACAGAATACATTAGAAAGTATTAAATTCAATAAAACAAGGAAGTATGGACAAAACGAAAACCAGAGATCCATGATTCTAAACTGTGTTTTGGATTTGGGAATCAGGATGATCTCCAAATCTAGTAGAAGAAAATTTGGCCGCTTTCTGATCAATCAATCAATCTATCTGAGATCTAACTAAATCTTGTTATCTCTATGAAATAGTTCATACTATCCATTAGAAAGTAATTGTAATATTGGAGGGGGGGGGATAACTCTTTGGTTCATGTTGACAGAAAAACCAGTATATTTTGCTACCAAAATTAAATTTATATCATTCAGATTTATTGATTGATGATATGTCAGGTCCAAAACCAAGGGAGACATATGGAGATTCTTCCAAACTGAGTTCTTTATTATTTCACACTACGACAAAAACTTTCCATATTCTAATATCTATAATATACCTTGTGAACTGTTAGGGAGGAGCTGTCTTCACCCTCTTTCTCTCACACATAATATCTGGACTGACTTGCCTCTTACTCTTCTGAAATGCATTCCTCCTTCCTAGGTATCCGTCTCCTTACTATATTCTATCACCTAATCACATCTCCCATTCACTTGCCAGCTGCCTTAAAAAAATAGTGGTATCTTTCAGCGGGATATGCCTATCAGTTCAAAATTAAATGAAGTTGCTGCAAGGATGTAAACCATAAAAACCAAGGCGCTCTGCACATCTGTTTTTATTCTGTTTGGCAGGTTCTGAATTAATAAATAACTGGCCAAGAATAACATTCTATGTTTTAGAAGCTATGGAGAGACTGTGGCATATGAGCCAATATGGAAAAGGTTTCTTGGATATTGATAGAGGACCATAAAGTAATCTTGAATCTTGATTTTTAGGGCCATTGGAGAGTGTGAAATCATTTTTATGTTTAACAGTGGTAGTTCTAAAAGAAATATGTTTGAAGACTGTATCTAGGAAAATATTAGGATTGTCATATTTTCCCCATAGATTATTATTGTATATGGTGCATACATGTCTTTCAGTTTTGTATGCTATCTCCATCAAAAAAAAATTCTCAACAATGCACACCAATACAAAACCAACCAACATAACAATGTATTATAAAATTAATGGACTAATAACCAGTAGAAGAAAATCCAGTTATACAAATAACTGATAGCTAATAATTTAGTCTCCTAACTATTAAACTACCCAAAAAAAAAAAAAACAAATGACCTGAACTTCATGATTGGCCAAAGACCCCCTAAAATTTAGTATCCGGCCTGGAAGCCATGTTTTGCATTGGGCCTTCTGACCTGCCACATTTAATGCGGAGAATTGCTGAGGGTGCTGGGCAGGGACTTGGGCTTTCATTTGGGTGGGGAAAACTTGGAAACTTTCAGATTCGGGTTTTCCCGGATGTGCCAATATGACATCTCTAATAGCCTCAGAGTCTTCTTTCATTGGGGGTGTTACTTGGAACCGTGACAGTGAGATCCCTTCAATTGAATTTAAACAGAACCATGCACTAAATTAGCACTGGCATGAATGGTGTCTAATCATTGTGGCTGCGCCTCTAAATACCATACATAAATAAATATCTCAGCACAATTCTATTTCTTAAAGAATTCTGAAATTTAGCATTTGAAAATAAGAATATTTTTAAAAACAAAAACTAAGCTGCAGAGCTTCTTTAGGTTAGTGATTATCTATTTGTGGACAAAAGCCTATGTAGAAGGGGAAAAGCCATAAAATACAGCAACGGCTTCAGAAGGCATTAATATTAATTCTACATTATAATTTGCTAAATTTAACATCTAGCTAAATTTAACATTTAGCTAAATTTAACAAATAAAAAATTCTTGTTAAATAAGAAGCCACAATCATATATTTGGATAAGGGATAATTACCTTCTTTCAAGAAGCCATTGATAGAATTTAATCAGAATATTATTAGTATAAACAATGCTTGGTGGGGGAAAGTATTCAGATAATTCTCAAAAATTTAAGAAAGTTAAATTACATTTTAAGATTGAAGAATTTTTCAGTGTATGCCTGTCAAAAATCAGACTGAATTTTGTATCTCTTTGGGTCAGTCAACAAGAACAAAAATTGGAACAATTAAAGATAGCATCATGTCTGTTTTGGAACAGTTAATTTATAGATGTATTGAATTTGTATATATTTAATCACAAGCAGAAATTACAATTAATTTGTGAACATTATGAGCTGGCCAATTTTGGAGACAACATCCTTACCACCACCATGACCCTCGTAGTTTTGGTGCTTCACCCAGTTCAATACTTTTCTGTCTTACAAAACAAAACTGGAAGTTCGCTCTTCTAATCCTCTCTTTTTCCATTCTAAGTTGCTTTTTTGAAGATACTTCTGAAAGTAAGATGGAAGCCAAGTGTTACAACAACTCTGTAAATCTCTAAAATTATAAAAAAAATGAAAGCAAAATGTTTGATTTTGCTGTACAGGACAGTAAGAATGAAAGAAATGCCTGGAGCCAAATGAGAAAAATGAAAACTGGATGAGAGCTGTTTTTTCATTCCAATAATTACAATGGCCAAATTGATACATAGAGCAAAATAATTATAAACTATTATTATAGGAAATTCAGCTTGGCTTTTATTATGATTTGTAAATCAAGCTGCAATAATAAATTGAGACAAATAAACGTTTGAAATGCTTTACTCAAAAACAGTTACAAAAGTTGTTATATATATATATATTTGGGTGCATATACAATGTCCTTATATGGGAGCTGGTTAGGAAATCATATATTGGCAGCACGATGCAATTCTATCCAAAAATAAGTGACATGGACTTTAATGAGACTCTTGGATGAGTTAAAATTACTGAAGAGAATAAAAAAAGTAGTTGAAAACTGGGGGAAAACACATTTTGGACTGTGTTTTTTGCGAGAAATATTTGAATTTACTATTTCTCATCAACAATGGAGGAGAAAGGAGAACATACGGTATAAGAATATTATCTTTTATAATGTGTTGACTCTTCAACATTACATTACCATTGTTCAATCTGTTTCCATTATATTTATAGCTCAGGGTGTAAGATTTTACAAGATGAATAGCTCCCTCAATGGCAATTTAGTGGATATCTCTTTTGTCTTATTGATGCAGTACCTGGTAAACTAGCATTGATTAATCCAAGAGGTACACTTTGTTTGCCCTTTAAAGCCAAGTTTAAAATATTAATCTACAAGCCATCAAAATAAAATTAGTTTGACAAACTAGGTTCTATGTAAGTTGACAAAAGAAAAGACTCTCAATATTTGAGATATGAAATACCGTGTTTATTAATTTATTTTATTATTTTATTTTCATTTCATATATTAAATTTGTTTGCTGCCCATTTATATGGGGATATTTTGAGGAGTCAGACTTCATTAGACATGCTATCTTCCATCATTGAAATGTTTCAAGCTTAAAACAGAAGAGGACGCTCAACTTTAGCTCTTTGGGGTAACATGTAATTTAGCTCCTCTCTGAATGAATGAAGATAATTTCAGGTTTGGCACAAGCTGTGACTTCAACAATGGGGTGGAATTAGAGTTATTGGTTCAGGAGATTGAGGATTGCCAAGGGAAACTCTATTTGTAAGGTTAGGGAATCAGCAAATTCCTGCTCTGTAGCTGCTTCCTTGACTATACTATTTGAGGATTGCAACTCAATCCTGGGGAGTTTCATACTACCACCCCTTGGCCTGAACTCAGAGACAGCCCAGAGATTCAGGACCACTATGGGAAGCATGGGCCTGAGTTAGATTATTTCAGGTCTGAACTATATAGAGCATTACATGCTGATCTGGAGTTGAGGGATATTATCATCACACTCTTAGTATGGACAGGCATCTTGGAGTTTACCACAGCACTCCAGGAAGAAAGCTAGGCCTAATTACTCAGTCTGCCCCTATGGTCCTTACTGGATTTCAGAGGGAACTTTGTGCTTGTCTCTGATATATGGTTTGACTCAGGCTTTGGTCATCACTTCAAATTAAATTGTAGTTCAGCCTTAAATGAGATCAGTGTCTATGTAGACTCTCACTAGAGTGTTCACTGGTTTAAGAGAACCTCTGGAGGATGAAGTAGCAGATGCCTGGAGCACTGCTGGAGGAAAACCAGGAGTAAACCCAAACAGATATAAGTAGGAGCCTCGATTGTGATGTCAAGAGAGGCAAAACAGTTGTTTCTTTCTTCTTATTGGGCCCTCCAACTATCAACCCAAAGCCTTCTTCCAAGTGAGCCAATCCCTCTTGGTTCAAGAAGGGATGGAGGAATATCTGCATGGTAGAAGGGATAATAACAACAACACTTCACAAGTTCACTCATCTCCTGGAGTTCCTAGGCTTGCTGGCATAATCAAGTCTTAAGGAATTGTTAGAAGCTGAGAAATGATGACATCATCGGGGGTGGGGGGTGGGAATAAATTTCCACAAGGTAAGTGCCACCACATAAAACTGCCAACTAGGGCCTGCCAAGTACAGCTACATAACCTATAGAACCTGTAAAATGCCCTTTCTGTTATATTAGGTAAAATGGGCAAAGGAAACTTAGGATAGGGCAGCGGTTCTCAAATAGTGGGGCGCGCCCCCCTGGGGGGACGCGAGGCTCCGTAAAGGGGGGCGCGAAGGCTCCCTTTCCATCTGGGTGCAACGGTGGCGGCGTGGGCGAGGCATAATATATCCCGCCTGGAAGTGGCAGCACTTCGGACTGTGGATTTTCATTGGAGCCGCAGGCTGGAGCTGTGCAAGAAGCCTGCTCGGGCGGGGGTGGGAGGGAGGGAAGCATGGCTGTCCCAGGCTTCCCTCCCTTCCCCCCCCAGCCCAAGCAGACTTTTTGCACAGCTCCAGCCCGCGGCTCTGATGAGTCTCTGAGCAGTCCCCAGCGCTGCCACTTCAAGCCGGGATATATTCTGCCATGCCCTCGGCGGCGTCTTTATGCAGGTAGCTCGCCTCCCCGCCAGCAGCTCCACCGCCAGGATTCCGTCTGGAAGCGGAAGCGCAACAGCCGCTGTTGGGGAAGGGACAAAGGGGCGGCGGTCGCCCGATCTTGCCACCGCCACCCCTTCGCCCCTGGTAACGGCGACTGTTGTGCTGCTGCTTCCAGCTGGGATGCTGGAGGAGCTGCTGGCAGGGAGGGAGGGAAGAAAGGGAGGAGGGAGTAAGGATAGACAAGCAAGAGGGAAAGAGGAAAGAAGGCAAGCAGGCAGGAAGGAGGCAGAAGGAAGGAGGGAAGAATGGAACTGGAAGGGAGGCAGGGAAGGAGGGAGGGAGAAAGGAAGGATAGGAGGATAGGGAAAGAGGAAAGAAGGCAGGCAGGCAGGGGGAAAGAGGAAGGAGGGAACTGGAAGGGAGGCAGGAAGGAAGGGAAGGAGGAAGGGAGGGTGGAAGGAAGGATAGACAAGCAAGAGGGAAAGAGGAAAGAAGGCAAGCAGGCAGGAAGGAGGCAGAAGGAAGGAGGGAAGAATGGAACTGGAAGGGAGGCAGGGAAGGAGGGAGGGAGAAAGGAAGGATAGGAGGATAGGGAAAGAGGAAAGAAGGCAGGCAGGCAGGGGGAAAGAGGAAGGAGGGAACTGGAAGGGAGGCAGGAAGGAAGGGAAGGAGGAAGGGAGGGTGGAAGGAAGGATAGACAAGTAAGAGCGAAAGAGGAAAGAAAGCATGTGACTACGGTGGGAGACGAGGAAAGACCGGTGTGCTATGTTATGCAGAGGTGTACTTATAACAATTTTATAGACAAATTATACTATTTACAGTCGCGCGGGGGGGGGGGCGAAATGTTTTCTTCTTCCTAGGGGGGGCATGACAGAAAATAATTGAGAAGCACTGGGATAGGGGGACCCAAAGGATTGATGAGATCATGAGGTGGCTTCCTTGCTAATATAATAACTTGTGTGCCTTATGCTTTTAACACTTTTTAATAAAGTTTGATGTTTTATGACATCTTTATTTTCTTATTATCTTTGTTGTATGCCAATCAGAGTCACTTCTTGGGAGAGGTCTGCCTCTATAAATTTGATATATGCATGTATGTGTGTGTATCTATGTATGTGTATGTATGTACACACCAACACCCACAAATAAACAAAAAAGTATTACCATACTATTTATAAATGCTTTGTATTTTTTGTAACGCCTACATTTCTATTAATAATCCTGTTCCAGCTCCACAGATGTGTACAGAATTTGATTGATGTGAGTCACCACATTGTAGCAATTTGCATGATGAAAAACTTCATTTTCTTCTACTTATTTCAAGTATTCAATTGAACAGTGCAATGCCAGCTCAGTAATCCTCTATTAAGAGAAGGGGAAATTGCTGGAATGGAGGGAGGCAAGGTAGGGCTAGAATAAATACCCCTGATTCCAACCAACCAGAATTATAATTTCTGGATTCACATGTCCATTATAACTGAATCATTTTCTCCATTTTACCTATAAAAATAACTATGTTCATTTGGGGCATATATTGAAGGTGTAAGATATGTTATATACTCATCAAATCTTGGGCAATAGTGATACCTGAATTACAATTCCTATTGTTTTGATTATTATTTTCTGAAATCAAACCAGCTTTTCCTAGAAATGTAAATGCATCTGTGATAAATCTGTTAACAAAAGCTCTGTCTCTTTTAGATCTGAATTTCATCCTTGCATACATGCATGGAAGGAGGGACCTTGCACCTAATGGTAGAATGACTCTCATTATTTTGACAAAAGCTTTAGATGTGAAATAATATGATATCTCATTCGATAACAATAATAACAATTAGAGAAGTAGATCCCAACCCATATAGCTGCTCAGAAGGATATTATGATCAACACTACTGAAAGCTGCTCAGAGAATAATGAACAGAAAAATGGATATACCACCAACACCCCCACTCTGCCACATGTTAACAACAAGTGCAACCAAAGCTACCTCAGTACTAAATCTTATTCTGAAACCAGAATGAAATAAATCTGGATAATCTGTTTCTTCCAGGATTCTTTTAGCTGCAGATGGACCACCTTCTCAAGAACAGTAGATTAGAGACTGGTAATCATCAAAAACTGTTGATTCCAAGGACAGTCACTTGAGGAGGCTGTATGTCACCACCTCTTTCAAGATTGGGGGCATTACCTTTTTGTCTAAGAACACAGCATTGCTGTAGGGACCCAAACAAGGAACATCTAGATTCATAAGAAATATTATGAATCATGCCCCTTAGCCATGCAGTAATGTTGACAGATTCGACTTATCAAGGAACATAGATGGGTGTGGAATGTTGCAAGTACTGTAGACAGTTGAGGAAGAAAAAAGGGCATTAGAATAAGATATGAAGCATAGCGAAGAAGATGCACTGAAGCTAGTACACTATGAAGGCTTATTGAATACTGGAGAAACTGGAATCTTGTCAGTGGCTAAGAGCAGGAAACTTGAAGGAAGAGATTGTGGGGGGTTCTGGCTGCACAAAGATCAACCTTCAGTAACAAGGGATACAAAGCCAGAATTGAGAGCACACAACAGCCATTTCTCCATACAAGCTAAAAAAAATGGTGAACTACTTAGTTTGCTGCTACAAGATCACACAGAATGCAAACAATGACATGATAAAAGTACCAATAATGGTGCGCTGGAATATCTACAAGAAATATCATTTTTTTCCCTGCAAGCAAGAACTAGTGAGGCCACAAAATAGACAACATAATAGAAACTGAAAAAATTAAAGTGCTCCGGGACTTTACAATTAGAACAGAGAAGCACCTGCAACATAACACCCCAGACTTAACAACCGTTGAAAAAAAATCTGGATAGTGGATGTTGCAATACCCAGACCCAGCAGAAAAGAAGACAAATAACTCACTAAATGCAAAGAAAAAGAAGTAGAAAACAAAAGATAGTACCAATTACAAATAGTAATAGGTGCCTTGGGTACAATTCCAAAACATCTGGATCACCACTTGAATATCATTGGCATTGATAAGATTACCATCGTCTCTCAAGCACCAAGAACCAAAAAGAGCATGTACTGATACAGCTAAGCAGATTTTTCTTTTACAGTTCCACACCTATTGACAGAATTTTGCCAAACTAAAGCAGTCTGCTATCTACACAAACTGATACTCAGAAAACTATTGGAAAGGGGATATCTTCACCCTCTTTCTCTCACAGAAACTATTGGGACTGAGTTGTCTCTTACGCTTCTGGAATGCATGCCCTCCCTCCTGGCAATCCAACCCATTACATCTCATCTCATCACTATTACAAAAGGTAGTTTGACTTGGAGGAGTTTACCCACACAGATATCTTTAACACTATCAAAGAAAAACATCTGCCTACCTCTGGTCCCTCGGAAGAATTCAATAAGTGGCTAAAAATGCAATCTAAACATCTGGCTGACTATGCAACCAACACCAAGAAGGATAAAAATAATGGTAATATATTTTTAAACATCTTAAAAGTGGATGATTGACAGATTTAAGTTTCCTAAGGAATTATCAGACTAGTACGCATTTATTAAGGAGATCCTAACCTAAATGGGACGCGGTTGACGCTGTCAATCAAAAAGGTCAGTGGTTCAGCAGTTCAAATCCTTAGCACCACATAACAGAGTGTTACTTGTCCCAGCTTCTGCCAACCTAGCACTTTGAAAGCATGTAAAAATGCAAGTAGAAAAATAAGAATCACCTTTGGCGAGAAGGTAAGAGCATTTCGTGCACCTTTAGTCATGCCAGCCACATGACCACCGAGACGTCTTCAGTCAGAGCTGGCTCTTCAGCTTTGAAACTGAGATAAGCACCCCCCCCCCCAATAGAGTCATGAACGAATAGCACATATGTGCAAGGGGAACCTTTACCTTTCATCTAGCTAAAATGGAATTGAATATACTAAAAAAGAAGGGTTAATTCTCAGAAAAGATATGCAGGATACTTCTTTTCAATGGGAGGAAGAATTCCTTCCAGTTCTAAGACCTTTAGACTTGTTTTGCCTTGAGCAGGAAGAGTTCTTTTTAATGTCTACAAAAATAAATGGACAGCTGACACCCCATTGTAATTCTCCCTTCAGTTGTCAGATGCTAAATTAGGAGAACACGAGCAGATCCACCATCATCTGTAAAAGAGAGCAAGGCAGCTCACAAGGCATCTCCTCTGGTTGCTGCCATTGGAAACGGAGATCTGTTTTGAGCTTAAAGAACTGTCCCCATTAATGTAGCAAAGTCTTGCAGAGATTGCGAGAATACAACATTTGAACATATTTATGAATGCATCAATTTTGCTTATTATTTATTAAAATATTTATAACCAATTACTTTCTTATGATTGTAGGGTATGAAATTAACAGAATAAAATGAAATATAAATAAAATTTTAAAAAGCTCATTTCAGTTTATTATGTGATTATCTTGATTTAGAACAACTTTGTTCATCCAATTCACCAGATACATTTTTAAAAAAAGTGTCAGCAAAGAGAGAGAGAGAGAGAGAGAGAAAGAGAGAGAGAAAGAGAGAAAGAGAGAGAGAGAGATGAGTTTCCCTGTGAATGCTCCTTTTTTCCCTCTTCTTGGTTTTTTTTTGGGGGGGAGGGGGTGCTGCTTCATTTCTTTGATGTGAATTTAATGGTGACATTTAATAAGCTTTTGAAAAGTTTGTCTGATATCTTCAGTTAACATAAGCAATATAGTGAGAACTGAATATACATTGCTTTAATAAATAATATATTTTAATAAAGAACAATGAAGTGTATTCCAGTGCTTATTTTTCTATATTTGTGTTAGACAGAAGCAATTAAAAGTAGATGTGTATTTGACCAAATGCATACCTTTAAATTATACAATAGGCTGCAGCAATATTCATAGTCTTGAAGTTAGTTCAATTGAGGCTGGCTGTCTTTGATTTTTCCTTCAACAGCTGCTATGAATCAATCTAATTTCATTAAAAAGAAAATATCAGAATCTTCTCTTTAACACATTAAGCACTGAATTTAACTTACCAATTTGCAGAAAAGCCCAGTATTGCTACAGTGGAAGCAATGGGGAGCTGTCTTTGGCTAAATGTACACAACCATGTGCATCTTATATGTAGGAAATTACATCCACTGGGGAAATAGCTATGAGAATTTAATCTGCTCACTAAGGCTGATCATCACATGGTCAGCTATGTTTAGAAATGTGCAGCTCTGTCTGTCTCTCTCCTTATACAACATTTATTCAAGAAAGTTTGGTTGCAATTTCTATTCCTGTCACTGGCATATCAGACAAATGTGGTGTGTCATTAGCCTTGACAATGGGATTGAATGTTTAAAAAATGGCATTCTCTGTCAAACCATTGTCAGATGTAATATACAACATACACAGACATGCATAAAAGCATGAGGTTTTAGTGTCATGGTAAATAGACATTCCCCACCCCACTTTCACCTACGATCATTCTTGCCTTTCTTCTCCTATTCTGCTTGCATCGCTTCCATCTTTCTGATATAGCATTTTGTTTAAAAAAAATATCAAGAATATGTACAGTTTTGCATAATGGCTTACAAAAGAAATGAGAAGCTAAGATTTCATTTGGATGAGTTGGTGCCCCTATTTCCTAAATCTGATTTGAGAATACATTGACTATTGTATCTAAAGTCTGTAGTTTAAAAAATACCACTGCATACATTTTGGTGGTGAAATTAAAAACTGCATCTCCTATTTATCAATGAACCAGGGTTATCCTTATTCTAGAAAGTTGTATTTCACAGCCCATTCTGATGACAAGTAATCTCTTAAATGGAGGAATTAAAGTAGAAGAAGAGAGGATTACTAAATGCCTTTTGGGGTCTGATATAGCATAGAGGTATGAATTTTCAGGCTTTCAGGTATTGCTGAGTTACAATTTCCAAGTCTTCTCACGAGATGGATGGATGGTACTTTTAGATATGAAAAAAGTGCCACTTCATTTCTCAGGCAAAGATATCACCTGCAACAAATTTGTAACAATTGTACACTTATTTCAATTTAAAAAGGGGGATAGGAAGGATCCCAAAAACCATAACCTTAAAAATAGCTGCCATTTACCAATTTTAGCATACTCTTCAAGAGCTAACAAGAGCAACTTACTAAAGGATTGTAAAAATAACAATCAATCATGAAAGTAGTGGATAATTTCAAGAAGATGTGATATTTCAAGTCTTCTTGCTCTCCTGCTTGTGGATAAATTGGTTGCAACAGCCATTAGATAAAGAAAAAGGCTTAGCCCTAGATCAGGGGTGTCCAAACTTGGGAACTTTAAGACTTGTGGACTTCAACTCCCAGAATTCCCCAGCCAGCAGTTGAAGTCCACAAGTCTTAAAGTTCCCAAGTTTGGACACCCCTGCCCTAGATGATGAAGTCTCAACACATGAGAAAAATAGCAGTTTGGATGCTTTCACTTTTTCTTTATCTTTCCATGCTGGGTGTGCATCTTTTGTGTGGAACTATTCACAAGCATGTGTGCATTTCTCTTATGGGATAAGGCCAGAAGTGGCATTCGGCAGGTTCTGACCAGTTCTGGAGAACCAATAGCGGAAATTTTGATTAGTTTGGAGAACCAGTAAATATAACCTCTGACTGCCCCCACCCCCATCTATTCTCTGCCTCCCAAGTCCCAGCTGATCGGGAGGGAATAGGGATTTTGCAGTAACCTTCCTGTGGAGTGGAGAGGGAATGGAGATTTTACAGTATCCTCCCCCCGCCACGCCCACCAAGCCATGTCCATCAAGCTATGCCATGCCCGCCAAGCCATGCCCACAGAACTCGTAGTAAAAAAAAATTGAATCCCATCACTGGATAAGGTCTCTTTAAGGTCTCTGCTAATGCAAGATTTTTTTTTTCTTTTTCAGGCTATATCATTTTTGCATGCAATCAGGTTCTCTAATATCATTATTTCACTGCACAAACTCTTGCACAAGAAGGAAAATAGAGTAATATGTATACATACATATTGCAATATTTTTCCTATGTGGGGTATGGCACAGTCATTTCCTGAGTAAAAGATATCCTCAGCATGCTAAAACGAACTTTTTAGAAAAAATACCATGCTTTCTTTTCTTTCTTTCTTTCTTTCTTTCTTCTTTCTTTCTTTCTTTCTTTCTTTCTTTCTTTCTTTTTTTTTTGAGGAGCAGAAAAACAAACAAAACATTTTGACTCAAATAATGAACCTAGATTGGTGGATCTGGTCTTTCAATATTTTAAATACAGGGGTCTTTAATTTTTTTGTTCTGAACTCTGAACTTCAACTCTGAAACATGTTGAGATAGCCAGCATGGTTTGAGTGTTTCCTTTTGCTTACAGTTTAACACAAGTAGGATCAGAGAGCCAGGCTTTCAAGTACAAGAATAAAACTGTGGTTTCCAGGCACCGGCTTAACTCAAAAACTTTGTTCTGCAAAAATGAATCCAGAATACTTCAGTGATGTATTAATCATTATGCAGACTAAGCACATGCTTAGGGCACCAGGCCCGAGAGGGCACCACGAAGTTGAGAAAGAAAAAGAAAACCAATGAAGATTTGTACAGTATGTACAAAGGAAGGGGCACCAAGATTTGTCAGTGCTTAGGGCACCAGTGGCCTTAATCCACCACTGGAATACTTAAAGGCAGATGTAGAGAAATTAAAACAAAATAGGTAACCATTGACTGAGAGAATCAGTAGTCTGTACAACCTGGACTGAATTCTAAAAATTGTAGCGATGCTCATGGTTCAAAAAAACTATATTTGTATTGGAATGTACAGTTCATAATGCTAAAATTACAATTTTGGTTTCCCGAGGAATTGGATTATTTATCCAGCACCTGCTGTCATCATAACTGTCCTGTGAATTATTGTTATACACATTTCATGAATATCCAGGACTTGCTATATCTTAAAATTCAAACAATAGAAACCACCTGGGTCACATAATCCTATTACATTTTTGACAAAGAGTGAACATTGCCAAAAATTCATTTCTGGAATTTCTTTGGCTCATAAGTACCATATTTTTCAGATTATAAGATGCACCGGAGTATAAGATGCACCAAGATTTTGAAGAGGTAATTTAAAAAAAAAAGTTTTTGCACTCTGCAGTTCTCGCAAATTCAATTTTTGTGAAAAATGAGGCATGCAGAGAGTTTGAGAAGATTGCAAAGTGCTCCTGGGGGCTGGGCCCCCCAAAAAGAAGCAAAAATGGTCCATTGTTTGTTTGTTTTGCCCTCCCCAGCCCCCAGGAGCACTTTGCAGGCCTCCCAAACCCTCTGCACGTCCATTTTTATCAGCGGGGGGGGGAGGGTTGGGAGGCCAAAAATGCTGTATTCAGTGTATAAGATGCACCCAGATTTTCACCCTCTTTTTGGGGGAAATATGTGCATTTTATACTCCAAAAAGTTTGGTATTTACAAACTCCGGGTTTAAAGTCTAGCAGGAAGAGTGTTGACTCAATGAAGGAAGACCAGCCCCTTTTGGAGCCTCTGAAAAATAATTTGCTTAAGAATAATGCCATAAGACATCCAATAAAAATATTCTTGTGACTTAGCAGGGACTCTGTATAGCAGGACTTGGCAGCCTAGAGCTTCAGCAACTGTAGCTGTTCTTCACATAGAACATATAATTGTGATGAAGTGAAAAAATACATTTTTCTCCTCTTTAAGGAGAGAAAGAGAAAAACCCTGCTGTAAGCCTTGTCTGAAACGCGTCAATTTTATGAAACAAAGAGTTCCTCAAAACTTCTCCCAAACGAATGTTATGCATTTCTATGATGTCCCCTCCCTGACTTTGTGGCCTTCAGCTCTCGAGAAATGATAAGTGCATCCTTGGCTACAAGGACTTCCCTCCTCCCATCCTCTGATTGTCCCCCTGAAGCTCTGCAAAGCTGGATGCAAACAATTCATCTGTCCCATGTCTTTAATTTTGGTACCCTGCAGGCTTGTTCTGCATATTAGTATTGGCAGACTTCAGGATTGCAAGAATGTTTGTGCTTACTCAAACCCTGCTGAATTTATTTTGTTTGCTATTAGAATCCTGCTATGCATCACCAAGAGACAGATGCCAGAGAGTGGCTCAGGGGCAAACACACGCTTGGAATTAAAGAACAAGGTGCCCTTGAGCAGATGCTCAGCTCGGATATTTGATTTTAAGAGGGCACAACTCACATTCTTTTCATGTGAAGCTACATTCTGGGTTTCCTTCCAATCTAATTGAGAGAATGGAATAATTTGGCTATCTGTTATTCCTCTTCCTGAATCACAAGAAATGAACTTGCTGAACAGCTAAAGATCACCTATTGGTCTGCCAGCTGATCACAAAGCCACCTTTGCCATTTCTGGTTTCCCTTTTCCTTAATGATTCCCATCTAAAAGTACAAGCAGAGAGCCTAGAAATCACTGCATCAGAAATGTCTTGGGGAGATATATGCCTTCTGTCCAGGATATGAGATCAGTAATGGCACATTAAGTACAGAAGTTATCCAGGGATGAGCTTTCCTTTGTAAAATACCTCTGTGAAATTGAGATTTCCTTCATAGCAGGAAAGGGGAGAAGGACAGCCAAGCCTCCCGCCTTCCAGAGCTGATTTTGAATATTGTTAACAAGAGACTCAGTCGGTCAGATGTGACCATAGTTATTCGTTTTGATAACATCAAAATAACAGCAGGCTGAACAACAATAAGAACACTCTACATGGCTGCCATTAAAGAATACCAGAATCTTCAATTGATCCCAGTTGCAAAGGAATCTTGATTGGGGCTGGCAGGAGGTTGCCTAATAATCCTTCTAATTTTGAATCCAGGTGGTAAGTGCTGACAGACATAGAACCAAAATTAGGCCACTGAAAGGATGGAAGATGTTTCATATTTGGACTGCAACACTCTGTACAGAAATAAAGAAATAATTAAAACTCTGATTTGTTCTACTATCTAGTGCAGTGGTTCCCAAACCTTTTCAGTCCACCACCCCCTTGGTGCTACAAACTGATCCTCAGTGCCCCCCCCCCCCACCCAGTGGTGGAATTCAATTTTCTTCTACCACTTCTGTGGGCGTGGCTTGGTGGGCGAGGCTGGGGGTCATGTGACTGGGCTGTTTGCATGATGGAAGGAAGATAGCAACAGTAAAATTCAAAACTGTAACAATTAATTGCACATTTATTCAAAATCAATTTAAAACCCTTTTTAGTTAATGTTAATTCAACAAAATTGTTGAACATGATCCAGTGATACCAGGTTTTCAAAGTCTGATAGTCATTTGTCAAGAACCTTAGTGACTAGTAACTTAGTAAACTCAGTAAAATTTAGTAACTACTTCACTGTTCAGTAAATTCTTAATGTGATGAATGGGCTTGATGAAGTGATACCAGTTTCCCAATGTCTGGTTTTAAGTCACTTAGCAGGAGTCTTAAATCACCATGTTCAGTAATCTGGAGATGATTTTTTTGCTTGGAGAGAAGTTGGATGACCACACTAAAGCCATGTTCCACCAAATATGATGTTGGAATATGATGTCCCCTGTCATGGTCAGATCACTCATTTCTCCGGCTGGACTTCCCTGGCGCTACCCCCCACCTCGAGGAGGCGGAGCCAGACTGTCCAAGTTGGTACCGCCCCAGACACCTGATGGAACCGGATAGGTTCCAGACGGAGCTTGGGCCACTACCTGTAGCCCTGACCCGCTCTCGGTCGGAGGACCTAGTGGCCGCCTGGAATAGGGTGGCGGCTGGGGCCTTGGACCGGGTTGCGCCTCTGCGACCTCTTCTGCGGCAGCGACCCACCCGGGCTCCTTGGTATACCGAGGAGCTGAGGGTGATGAAGCGCCATAGGAAACGTCTAGAGAGCAGGTGGAGGTCCTCACGCTCCGAATCTGATCGAACACAGGTAAGAGCCTATTTACGGACCTACCTTGTGGCATTAAGAGCGGCCAAACGTAGACATTGTGCCGCTCTTAATGCGTCTGCTGATAACCGCCCTGCCGCCCTGTTTAGGGTAACCCGCTCCCTCTTATCGCAGAGGACGCGGGAAGCCCCCTTGCAGGGCAGAGCAGAGGAGTTTGGGGAATATCTGCAGGACAAAGTCGCTCAGATCCGGAGCGGATGGGCCCCCTTCAGTGGACCAGGGGAGCCGTCAACAGTGAGTCTTGTGAGACCATTCTGGGAGGAGTTTGACTCTGTTGCCCCCGAGGATTTGGACAGGTTACGTGGACGGCTGTGACCCACCACATGTTCAATGGACCCGTGTCCCTCCTGGCTGGTACTGGCATCCTGGGAGGTGACACGAGGCTGGCTTCTGGGCCTGGTGAACGCCTCGTTGGGCGAGGGATCCTTACCAACTGTCTTGAAAGAGGCCGTGGTGAAGCCCTTACTCAAGAGGCCTTCACTCGACCCGACAGAACTAGCTAATTACCGTCCAGTCTCCAACCTTCCCTTTCTAGCGAAGGTTGTTGAGAATGTGGTGGCACAGCAATTTCCGCGACACCTTGACGAATCCGAATATCTAGACCCACGCCAGTCCGGCTTCCGACCCGGGTACAGCACGGAGACGGCCTTGGTCGCGTTGGTTGATGATCTCTGGAGGGCCAGAGATAGAGGCTGTTCCTCTATCCTGGTCCTATTAGATCTCTCAGCGGCTTTTGATACCATCGACCATGGTATCTTATTGCGCCGGCTGGGGGGGGGATGGGAGTCGGAGGCACCGTTTTGCGGTGGTTCGGCTCCTACCTCTCCGACCGGATGCAATGTGTGTTGACAGGAGGGCAGAGGTCGACCCTGAGGCCACTCACTTGTGGGGTGCCACAGGGGTCGGTCCTCTCGCCCCTTCTGTTCAACGCATATGTGAAGCCACTGGGGGAGATCATCCGTGGTTTTGGGGTTGAGTACCACCTGTATGCTGATGATACCCAGCTGTACATTTCAACCCCAAACCACCCCAACGAGGCTGTCGAAGTGATGTCCCGGTGTTTGGAAGCCGTCAGGGTCTGGATGGGGGACAACAGACTCAAACTCAACCCCTCCAAGACTGAGTGGCTGTGGTTACCGGCATCTCAGTTCAGCCAGTTGACTCCATCACTGGCCATAGGGGGCGAACAATTGCCCCCCGTGGAATGGGCGCGCAATTTGGGCGTCCTCCTACATGCCCGGCTGTCAATGGACGATCATGTGGCAGCCGTGGCAAGGGGGGCGTTCCACCAGGTTCACCTGGTGCGCCAATTGCGCCCCCTACTGGACCGGGATGCCCTACGCACGGTCACTCACGCACTGGTGACGTCTCGCCTGGACTACTGCAATGCTCTCTACATGGGGCTTCCCTTGGGACGCGCCCGAAGACTGCAGCTAGTCCAGAACGCAGCCGCGCGGGCTATCATGGGGAGTACTAGGTACTCCCACGTAACACCTCTCCTGCGCGAGCTGCACTGGCTGCCTGTGGTTTTTCGGGTGCGTTTCAAGGTTTTGATTACCATCTTCAAAGCGCTCCATGGCACAGGACCTAGCTACCTGCGGGATCGCATCCTGCCACACACATCCCTGCGACCAATCCGCTCTCACAGGGAGGGACTTCTCCTAGTGCCGTCCACCAGGCAATGCCAACGGGCGACGCCTAGGAGTAGGGCCTTTTCTGTGATGGGCCCAACCCTCTGGAATGACCTCCCCCCCGACATTAGAACCACCACCGACTTCCGCTCCTTCCGACAAAAATTGAAGACTCACCTGTTCCGATTAGCTGGCCTGGCACATTCATAACTTCTACCTCCTGGCAGATATATTCTAACTGGTATTTTAGGGGAACTGTTTTTAAATTTAACTTATGGGATATTTTTTAAGGGTTTTTAAAACTATATTTTAGATACTTTACTTAGATATGCAGTTCTTCTTTTAACCTCCTCCATAACTATTTAATTATTTAACTATTTAATTATTTAATTATTCATGTTATGTATTTTATGTATGGACTGTACACCGCCCCGAGTCCCTTTTGGGAGAGGGGGCGGTCTATAAGAGCAAATAAAGTAAGTAAGTAAAGTAAGGAAATGCAACAAGGAGCTTCTTAACCACTGTCCATAGTGATCAGAAATTTCTTTCTGTAACCAAAACTCTTGGTACGATTTCTTAAACTTTGGCTTCAGCTCAATGTCATTTTACAGCTCTATGAGTTCCTCCACTACTCCATCTTCTTCAGTATCTAAAAATGGATTTATCACCCAATCTGAAATTTCCATCAAAAGAAGATCCTGATATCGCTCAGACATATCTTTATGCAGCATGTTCAAATGGTCACAAAAAACTTGAAGATCATCATCTTGTATCCTACCTTTTTTTTTCTAGCTCAGAGAAGCTCGGAAATTGGTATAGCTTGCAACGGCCTATATTGCACTTGAATAGAGTTAACTTTGAAATAAACATAGAGATGACAGATTTGGCCTTAATAATAATAATTTCCTTGCAACTGCAAATTCACTTCATTGAACTTTGCAAATAGTTCTGATAAATAAGCAATGTCATGCCTGATCTCTTTGAGTTCACCACTGAGCAAGGCACTCTTGTCTTCAAAAAACTCCACAACCGTGTCAAAAAGATTGTAAAAGCGTCTCACACAGTTGCCTTTTGATAGCCAACGAACTTCTGTATGAAGCAGCAAACGATCAAAATCTTCATCATTGAAAAAGTGACTTATGACCATTTTTGATAGTTATGACCATTGTAGCATCCCCATGGTCGTAATATCAAAATTTGGATGCTTGGCAACTGACTCACACTGTATTTATGATTGTTGTAGTGTCCCGAGGTCATATGATCATCTTTTGCAACCTTCTGACAAGGCAAAGTCAATGGAGTAGCCAGATTCACTTAACAACGTTAGTAACAAGTGCAGTGATTCATTTAACAAGTGACAAGAAAGATAATAAAATAGGGCAAAATTCACTTAACAAAAGAATTTTTGGGCTCAATTTTAGTCATAATCTGAGGACTACCTGTAGTCTGCAGCAGGAGGAAAAAGGCTTTTCAGAGAGCAAAGAGATTATAGTTTGGAATGTAGGCAGGAAGAGAGCAAGTTTGTATCTTCCCTAGCAATTTGTGAAATATAGGTGGTCCTTATCTTACAAATATTAGTTTAGTGACAGTATGAAGTTACAATGGCACTGAAATAATTGAGTTACAACTGTTTTCACACTTATAACCGTTGCACCATTCCCATGCCCATGTGATGAAAATTCAGACACTTGGCAACTTACTCATATTTATGATGGTTGCAGTGTCCCGGGGTCATGTTGATCACTTTTGTGACCTTCTGACAAGCAAAGTTAATAGGAAAGGAGGAAAAATGCCACTTTATAGCTAGTACAACTAATGATTAAAGATATTTCACTCATTACTGGGAATGAGATCAGGGCAACGACAATTCATTTTGGGGGAAAACACAAGGATGTAGTCAGGACATGATGTTAAACTGCACTGTAAGCTACTTTTATTAGGTGTGTCAATGCTTGAGAACCACTTGTCTCAATTCCACAAACTATTCTGAACAAAACGTGCCTCCATCTTTCAGCAGATCAGCCAGCCAGCTAATGCTATAAAAATTATTACTAATTTAAAACACATTTTCTGGAGTATTTACAGCAGTAGGCAAGATTAAGATTGTTTATTAATCCAGATGATTTTGAAAAGAATCATATTAATAATACTAATGCTATAGGAAAAAAAACATGCATCTATGAAGTAGTTGCAAAATCACACCCTGCCCCAGCATGAAAGGATTACAACCCACAACCTCTTTTGTATGATATTCAATCCTTATTTACATAAAAGTAGTTCAAGCGGAGTATATGCTCTTCCTCTTAGAATCACATTCCAAAATTTCAGTTTCTCCTGCAATTTTTTATGGAGGCAGCAGCTCAGTTTCTACACAGCATGACAGACCGGCCGAGGGTCTCCGTGCACTCATGTCGGGTGGGACAGGACCTTCGGCTCTTGTGAAGCTGTTCACCCACACGCCCATTCATTAAATAACAGTGTGCCGCGGAGAAGGAAGGTGGTAAAGCTGGCGAGAAGCAGGAAAGACAACTCCATCGCTACGTTTAGGGATTCACAGCCATCACCCCCGCAGCTGGAGGAGCAGTTTTAACTGCCAGTCACGCACAACGAAGAAGAACCCAGCCCTTCCACCCATTGAAGGTGCACGCGATACCCAAGTTTTTCCAAAGGTGCAGTGTCATCGGTTCCTGGTGAGGCGAGACTGAGCCGCCTACTCCACACAAGCCATGCGGGGAAGGACTCTCGCTTTCAGTCCCATTGCATTCCATTCCACGCCTGCTTGCTAAGCTAGGCAAGTCGGGAGTACAGTACAGCAGAACACCTCCAGCACTCCTCTGCCACCTCCCTTGCCGTTTAGGGCGCCTCCTCCTGCCCCCCTTGCCTCTTAGCACCCCCCTAAGTCATCCCACCGCCCCCAGGGGGTGATACCACCCACTTTGGGTACTACTGATCTAGTGGTTACTTGCATATTTGCAGTCCAGGAATGGTAGATCTATTATTTCTTCTTCTTCTTCTTCTTCTTCTTCTTCTTCTTCTTCTTCTTCTTCTTCTTCTTCTTCTTCTTCTTCTTCTTCTTCTTCTTCTTCTTCTTCTTCTTCTTCTTCTTCCTCTCCTCCTCCTCCTCCTCCTCCTCCTCCTCCTCCTCCTCCTCCTCCTCCTCCTCCTCCTCCTCCTTCTCATCCTGCTTCCCCTTCCCTTTTCCCTTCCTCCTCTTCCTCTTCCTCCTATCATGTTTGTATCTGGAATGCATATTCAGAATATGACTTTGTTATCACTGTAACGGATTGTAAAGAATTTGTAATTTTATTATATGTTATATGTTGATGCTGCATTTACTGTAATTACTTGTTTGCTATTGTATTTAATTGCCTGCCAGCTATTGTTTTACATTTTATTCCCCAGTCCATCACTAAAAACATACAATTATTATCTTTAGTACATAAATGTTTGAATTTATTAAATAAACCCTTCAGGAAAAAATTGCCATGACATCTTCTATACTACAGAAGACCTAGAAATTGACTTTGAAATAAGTGGAAGGGAAAAGGTAAGCAATCTGCTATGTACTTCCAAACAGTTACCTTGATGCCTGTCCCATTTGCTTCCTATCCCATTACACTTTGCCTATTTTTTTAAATTCAATTCAAAATTAAATTTGAAGCCAATATGATGAAAAGCTGTTTGATCTTATCTCATGTCTTTAATTTATTCTGCTATTCCTTACTCTGCTTCTGTACTTTTTATAACTGCTTATTTTGAAAGGGAACAACATGCTGTATATACAGATATTAAAAAGCAAAGTTATAACCAGAAGCCAACATGGGTTTGTCAAAAACAGATCATGCCAGACAAATCTAATTGCATTCTTTGACAATGTGACAAAACTAATGAACTAGCAAGATGCTGTCAATATAATTTACTTGGACTTCAGTAAGGCTTTGATAAAGTAGACCACAGTCTACTACTTGATAAGATAGAAAATTGTGGTTTATATGACACCACTACTAGAGGCATTTGGCTGACAACCACGTCCAACGTGCAGTCCTTAATGGATCTACATCTACATGGATGAAGTATGTAGAGGGGTAGATAAAGGCTCTGTCTTAGCCTCAGTATTCTTCAATATCTTCAGCTAGATATGTATTTAGACAAAAGGGTAGAAGGAAATTCATTAAATTTGCATATGACACCAAGCTGGCAGGAATAGCCAACATTCTAGAAGATAAGCTTAAGATACTAAAGGATCTTGACAGACTTGAACACTGGGCCCAGAGAAATTCAATGGTCAGAAAAGTAAGATTCTAGGTTTAGGCAAGAAAAAATCAAATGCATAAATATAGAATAGGTAGCACCTGGCTCAATAGTAATAAATCAGAGAAGGATCTTGGAGTCCCAGAAGGCAACCACTTAAATATGAGCCAGCAATGTACTGCAGCTGCCAAAAAAACTAATGCAGTCCTAGGTTGCATTAGCAGAGGGATAGAATCAAGATCATATAAGTCTTAGTACTACTTAATAATGCCTTGGTACTTCTACAATCTTATTGGGATCACTGAAGGACTTCTGGTTCAAAGGATTGAATGATGACATCACAGTTGCCCAGGGGCATCTTATTGGGGTTCCTTTCACATCCCTGTTAATTTGTCCACCAAAGTGGTACCCATATTCTCACGGTCATCCATTTTTAAAACTGCAGGGTTGGCAGGAACTGGAGCATGTGACAAGAGCTTATCCCATCCCATAACTGCAACTAGGCCTTCAACACAAGCCTACTAATCATCAACCCAATATCCTAACCTTGTGAGCCACTATGCTCCTATATAATGCATTGGTAGAATCCTTCTTGGAATATTGCATACAATTTTGGTCACGGAGTGCAGAGAAGAGCAACAAAGATGCTTAGGGGACTAGAGGATAAAACATATGAAGAACAGTTGCAGGAATTGGTTGTGTCTAGTTTAATGAAAATAAGTAGTAAGCTTGACATGATAGCAGTGTTCCAATATCTAGGGGCTGCCACAAAGAAGAGGAGGTCAATTTATTCTCCAAAGCACCTGAAGGCAGAGCAACAAGCAAGTCATGGAAATTAATCTAGAACCTAGAACTAAGGAGAAATTTCATGACAATGAGAACAATTAATCAGTGAAATGACTTGCCTCTAGAAGTTGTGGGTGTTCCAGCACTAGAGGTTTTTAAAGAAGAGATTGGACATCCATTTGTCTGGATTGCTATTGGTTTTCCTGCTTGAGCAGGGCGTTGGACCAGAACACCTCCAAGCTCCCTTCCAAGTCTGTTACTCGGTTGTATACAACCTTCCAGCTTCTAACATTATATTTACTTACAGAAATATCCTGAGTTCCACTGGGACAGAGGAAACCATTCTGAGGAACACATAGCCCACATTCTGTAGCTCATCTTCACATCATTTAAATGCACCTTCTGGCACAAATGTTGCCTACTTCTATTGGCTATAATTCCTTGGTGTATTTATCCCTTGCCAAAACTATTCCTGCCTGAAACATTTTTTTTGAACTCTTATTATCTTTTTGAAGAGCTCCTAGATGTGTTTACATATTTGTTTTGATCCAGTTTTGGTTGCCAGTTTCTGAACCTTTTTTTTTAAACTGTTAAAAAACTGTTATTTTAAAAAAGTTTCTGTTAGTATTTTTATGTTTATCTAGCCATCATAAACTATTTCTTGGGATATGTGGTGATTTGGTATGCACAAATATGTTGTCATTGTTTACTCTAAGATAAAAGAACAAGTTGTGTAATGTGACTGCTTGGTGGTTTTTTTTGGAACTGTCAGAAAAAAAACTTAAAAGAAAAAGAAGGCAGAAGCGTTATGTTTATGTAATAAAGATTCAGTTACCTGGGTATGGAGCACCTCTGTATTCTAATAGCCTGCTTTAAACAAATTAAAACCTTCACCAAGACCACCTGATGGATTTGTAACTGGCTGACAAACTGCAGTCAACGAGTCGTCCTTGATCGTGCTACATCTTCATAGAGGAAAGTAAGCAGTGGGGCACTGCAAGACTTTGTCTTAGGCCCAGGCCCAGTACTCTTCAATATCTTCATAAATGACTAAGATGAGGGAATAGAAGGGGAACTCATCAAATTTGCACATGATATTAAGCTGACAGGAATAGCCAACACCCTGGAAAACAAGCTCACGGTCCAAAAAGATCTTGATAGAGTTGAACAATGGGCCCAATCCAACAAAATGAAATTTGATATGGAGAAAAGGTTTCACACCTGGGCAGGAAAAAAACAAAGGTGCAAGTACACATTAGACAAAACCTGGCTCAAAAACAGTAACTGTGAGAGGGACCTTGGAGTCCTAGCATGTGATCACTTAAACATGAGTCAGCAGTATGTGGCAGCAGCCAAAAAAGCTAATACAATCGATGGTTGTATAAACAGAGGCACAGAATCAAAATCATGTGAAGTATTACTACTGCTTTATAAAACCTTAGTAAGGCCACACCTGCAATACTGCATCCAGATTTGGTCACTATATTACAAAAAAGGATGTTGAGACTTTGGAAAAAGTGCAAGGCCTAGCAACTGAAACCTATGAAGAACGGTTGCAGGATTTGGGTTTGGCTAGTCTAGAGAAAAGAAGGATGAGTGGGGGACATGATAGCTGCATTCCAGTATTTGAGAGGCTACCACAAAGATGAGGGGGTCAATTTATTTTCCAAAGCACCAGAGGGCAGGACAAAAAAGTATAGATGGGAACTAATCAAGGAGAAAAGCAAATTGGAATTCAGGAGAAACTTCCTACCGGTGATGACAATTAACCAGTGGAACAGCTTGCTTTCAGAAGTTGTGGATGCTTCATCACTGGAGATTTCTAAGAAGAAATTGGATGGTCACTTGTTTGAAATAGTATAGGGCCGTGATGACAAACCTATGGCATGCGTGGCACATAGAACCCTCTCTGCAGGCATACGAGCTATCACCCCAGCTCAGTTCCACCACGCATGTTCATGTGCACGCGTCTCCTACTGGCCAGCTACTTTTCGGGTCTCTGCTGCACATGCACGGAGCGCATGTGGAAGACACATGGAGTGAGGGTCATGCTCACATGTGCAGGGTCACATACACAAAGGCAGGAAGTGGGGAGAGCGTGAGGGATCACACGCACATAGGCAGGATGTTGTGACACATGGGGAGGGGTCATGTACACATTGCATTATGAGCGCGGGCATGCAGGTGCGCTGTCATATGTTTGCACATGTACTTTTGGCACGAGATGACAAAAAGGTTAGCCATCACAGGTAGAGGGTCTCCTGGTTGAACAGGTGGCTAGACCTCCAAAGTCCCTTCCCACTCTATTCCGATTGTATATTTTGCCAAGCTTCACTATTTATCCTTGGTTTGACAAAACTTGCACTTTCATTCAGAATCTTTTGCAAGGGCTGTGGGGATTATACAAAATAGGTCCAGATGATGAACAAAACTGACAACTTCACACTTTCCATATTTATTTTTCTCTCCGTATTCACGGAAAGTTATTCTTCATTTTAAAAAAAAACCAACCAAACTAAATAAATCTGCAGTGGCTTCTGATTTAGATGAGTTCACTTCTGTACAATAAAATAAAAGAAGGGTCCTTGGGTATAAGTTCCATGCCTGTGAGGGAAGGTAATTTTAGTCTACCTTGGTTAAGGCACCAAGGTAGAAACAGAAGGCTGTAATTTCTAGCTCAGCCTTAGGCATGAAGGCCCATCTGGTTGACTTTGGACCATTCACACTCTTGTCAGCCCATGATGCCAGGTTCAAACAACAAGCCAGTTAGTCAATTGCTGTTGTAACCAATGAATCAATACTTGGTTGATCGAAAAAAGTGGATCCTGCACTTGTGGGAAAACATTAGAACTAAAATAAAGATTATATGAGTGAAAACCAGTCATGTTCATTATGGGATAAATACATTGAATAAATGTATTGTAAGATGTAAGATTAAAGATATTTGCCTTTTTCTTGGTTCACAGAATTCCATGACCACTAAACCTACAATGAAAATGATCGACCTACTTGAGCTGTTTTCTCTCCCAAGTTGAATATAGAAGACAACATGTCAAGCTTACTCCTTCTCACAGTTTTTCCCACACTAGCTAATTTTATTGGAACCCAACCTTGCTGAGAGGATATAGCTATATAAATTTGACAAATAAACAAGCAAGCAAACAAACAAATGATTTTTGAGCCAGCATAATAATATGATGACAGCAGATTCAATTTATCACATTTTATGTTTTACCATTTGCTAAACAAATAGGTTTCACAAGACTGATATAGTTTCTATCTCCCACCCATGATCATATCGGATTCATATGGAATTACCAATGGAAATTAAGGCTGGTCTGATTACCAAATCCATCTTTCCATAGAAAGGGAACTACAGTTTTTGCTACTGTGAGTAGGACAGTTGTGGTACCAGGAGTGAGAATCAAATGTTTTCCATTGCACAAAGTAGTAGAATAACAAGCTTTAAATTATGACTGGAATGAGACAGTATTAATATAATGTCAGCAATGGATAAAAATGGGGCTGCGTGTCAATGATGCTATAAGAAAATATTGAGGAATAATTCTTAGAATAGAAATGACAATCTCTGTATTTAAAATTAACAGCTATACAAACAAATTATAATAAACAAAATCTGTACAAACTAAATACCTCTGTTTTCAACTAGGGATCACAATATTCTCCATTGTAATTTTTCGAAACAACTAAGATTAGATTTTATCTTGAATTGGGGGGGGGGGGTATTTTAAACAGAAGCTGAGCAGCTGTTCGCTGGAGAATATTGCAACTGTTTTCTGCCTGTATTCCCAACACTGTTCAGAGCCCGGAAGCCTTCTGAAGCCCTTTCAATTCTGCATATGCTATGCCAAAATTTGCTCTGTGTTTCACATACTGTATGTTTTAGCTGCCTAAAAAATAGGCTTCTTTTACTTTCTTATTCTCACGGTTTTGGGGAGCTTCTTTTTAATGTACTTTGACAATGTATTTTAAACTTGTTATATTTTCACACGTGGCAGATGGTCAACTTCCAGTGTTCATCTTTATATGATTTATGTTCACATGCCTCGGAAGCTTTCTTGGTGGTATATATTTCCAATCTGAAAATGGTCAATGGGAGGATGCCATTTGGGAGATATGCAATTCATGGAAAGCTAGACACGCTGGTGCAAGGTTGATGTAACAAGAAAAATAAGACTTTCACAAAGAGACACTCTTTGACCTCCATGTGGATCGCCATACATGAACATGCCAGTCCACCAAACTTCTCTTTGAAATCATTTTTCAAAAAACTAGTAAAAAGGATACAGAACAACTTGACTAGAAGAAGCTCTTTGGGATCTTCGGGATAACCAATTTCGTTGTATTTAAGTACAATGACAATAAAGATTATACTTATCTGAGACTTGGACCTTTTTTTTTAACTTCATTTGAACAACCACCGATTTTCTATCCTGTTTCCAAAAATAAGAACTCCCCGGATAATAAGCCCAATTGGGCTTTTGAGTGCATGTGCTAAAATAAACCCTCCCTTGAAAATAAGCCCTCCCCTAAAATATTTAAACACAGGAGTAGCTGGTCCCCGCCATATCCTGGGAGGAATAAAGGGAGGGGGAACATGCCCCACATGCCCTACATGCACCTGCAATCCACATAGAATGGCCCCATGGATACCACTCTCACAAACCTTAGCTACCGTGCCCCTTCTCTTAGTGGCGGTCATGGTGCTAGAGCTGGCAAGTGTGTGCCAGAAACAGAGACAGAACTTCTGGCCCTCTCTGGATCAGCTGATCCATGGGATGAGGTCCTGTACCTCAAAAATAATAAGACATCCCCCAAAATAAGGCCAAGCGTTTATTGGGGGGGTCACCATTAGGGAAATATGTTATGTACAAACCACATATATAATACATATATAACTACTACAGCCTCTTAAATTCCAGTGCAAATCTATTACATGAATAATTTCAGCAATCTTTAAAACATCTACCAGTCATATTATCAGGATGATGATAATGTTGTTGTTGATGATGATGATGATTTGGACATTATAGATAATGATGAGGGCAACTGTGGTTGAAATAAGAATGCTAAAGTCTATCTCATCCTTTCATAGAAGAGACAGCTTCAAACCAGAGGCTTATTAATCCACAGCTCTTTCACTTATCTACTAGCTTCCCTGGTACCGCATGCTAATAATGTAGCAGATAAACAGTAGCTTTCATTTGCTTACAGGAGATGCCGTGAACTCAGTGGCAGAGAATGCGTCTTGCATGCAGAAGTTGTACATTCAGTACTTGCCCTTTCCAATTAAAAAAAATCTCGAGGAACAAAATTTGCAGGAGACAGGAGCAGTGCGAGGGCTACTCGATCTGGGAATAGGAGCAGAAACTGTTCAGAAATCAAAATGACACAAGGTAGTGGTTAGGGAGTTAAATATTCCTAATCCCATAAATATTTATGAAAATTGTAATTGGTATAATACATCTTTAGCCATTTTGGAAGGGCTAAGCTTCTGAAATCAAATATTTCATGTCATCTTATTTCACTTTTTAAAGCATTCAACACAGCAGTAATTGAAAGTATGACTGCTGCTGCTAGGAAGGATTCAAACCGAAAGCAATGGCTTCAGGAATTAAACAAACATGAACAGTGGATGAAAAAATAAAGTACCTAGTGGATAAAATCTGGATTTATTTTGTGTACACAGGCTTGTTTTTGACACACACAATTGGATTCCAACAAGTGTCATTACGTAAGGGTAGAATATTTGCTCTCATACACTTGCCCTCATGTGTAGCATAGAGTTTTGGGGGAAAAAAAGGTTTCAGATCAGAGTGCTCATAACTACTGTCCTCCTAGAAATGTTTGCCTGCTATATTAAAACCTATGCATTTTAAAAGAATCCCTGCCAGGTTGAGCTTGATTTCTGAACTTGTCTATGCAATTTTCCTGGCAACAATATGGAAAGGAGAGTTGGAAGGGAAGGGATGGGAAGGAAAGGGAAGGGAAGGTGAGGGAAAGGGAATGAGAAAGGGAAAGGGAAAAGAAGGGGAGGGGAGGGAGGAAAGGGGGACGGGAGGGGAGAGAAACAGGGAAGGAAAGAAGGAAGGAAATAAATTATGACATTTTCATGGCTTCATCTATGTAGTTTCTTGGCACAATAAGAACATGTTTTGCAACATCCTTTTTTCAAGATACCTTTTCAAATTCCCAGAGACCTAGTTTGGTGTAGGCTTTAAGGCATCAGGCTATAAACCAGGAGAATATGAGTTTTATGGCAATCTTAAACCCAAAGTCAGCTGGATAGCTTTGGGCCAATTACTCTTTCTCAGCCCTAGGAAGCAGGCAATGGCAAACCACTTTGTCAAGTGCAGAGATTAGTCTAGGCAGTGACCAGGAGTCCAAAATCTGATTCAAAGGTATTCATCCCACAAAGAAAATTCCTGAGATATTTCCCTACCCAAGTATTAATCAAGCTGACCCTTTTTGAATGAATCAAGCATGCCTAAGTGCTATACCTGGCTAACATATACAGAAGGATACCAGCTTTTAAGGAACGTCCCCATGTTTAACTTTCAGCATTTAGTTAAAAGGGATGCTATGCTTCAGAATAGTCCTGCTTTTCTTCATCTGTAGGAAAACATACTGTTTCTTTGGATTATCATCTGATTTACAGAGAGCAGGCAAAAGGTCTTTTTGTGCATGTATATAGTATGTATACATATTTATGTGGGGATTCCAGAGAGGGAGATTATATAAATTTAAATACTTTGTATCGTTGCGTGTATCATTCTAAAACAAACATATATATTTTTTATTCATAAGAAGGAAATACCACTTCGGAATATTTTTCTCTCTCTCAGTGCGTAAGATTTTCAACAGACATTTATTTCAAAGATGCTTTTTAAAGAGGTGATTGGCCCTTCTGTTTTTTCTTTAAGACATTTCACTTCTCATCCAAGAAGCTTCTTCAGCTCCTTTGGGACAGCCGTGACCTGGATGATTGAGAATCTCCATAGACAAGAGGCGTTTAGAACCTGTAGCCCAGATTAATGAAGAGCAGCATCTAATTTATCAACCAAACTGTTTTAAGCAATTAATTCACTAATTAAAACATTCCTATCAGCCAATGAACTGATGAAACTCTGCACTGCAAATTTGAATACAAAGACAAGCATAATATGGAAATATTTTCTGAGGAACTCTGTTTGCTCTCTAACCAATTGTTGCTGTACGGTTGCTAATTTATACTGTAATCAAGACAAGTGCAAAATGCCATTTTAAATTTTCACAGCAAGCCAGACTCAAGCAAGGCTCCTTTCTCAAAGACATCAGAATGTCTTTAGTTAAGATAACTGGACAGTTTTTTGTTCCATATAGCATCAACCTTGTGAACTCTCAAGTTTCCCCTTTTTGCTACGTATTAGGGGACTGGAGGCTAAAACATATGAAGAACAACCCACTGGAAGGAACTGGGTATGTCTAGTTTAATATAAAGAAGGACTAGGGGAGACATGATAGCAGTGTTCCAGTATCTCAGGGGTTGCCACAAAGAAGAGGGAGTCAAACTATTCTCTAAGGCACCTGAGGGTAGAACAAGAAGCAATGGGTGAAAACTAATCAAGGAGAGAAGCAACTTAGAACTGAGAAATTTCCTGACAGTTAGAACAATTAATCAATGGAACAGCTTGCCTCCAGAAGTTGTGAATGCCCCAACACTGGAAGTCTTGAAGATGTTGGATAGCCATTTGTCTGAAGTGGTGTAGGGTTTACTGCCTAAGCAGGGGGTTGGACTAGAAGACCTCTAAGGTCCCTTCCAACTCTGTTGTTCTATTCTATTCTTATTCCAAATGGACAGTGATTATAAACGTGTGTGTGTGTGTGTGTGTGTGTGTGTGTGAGAGAGAGAGAGAGAGAGAGAGGGAGGGAGGGAGGGAGAGGGAGAGAGAGAGAGAGAGGTACATGTATGGGTAGATATATACATTCTTTTGAAAGCAAGCAACTGAATTTTATTTTTAATGTAAGCCACTGTGCTCCCAGTAAAAAAAAAGGCAATAAAGGTTACCATCTCTTAATGTGTCCATCAGTGCACATCTGGATAAAAAGTCAGATATCCACGTACGTATGAATCCTCTTGATTTGATATTATTTGCTCCTTGGGAGCGACCTGAACTCACTCTCAAAACCCAGATTGTTGAGCCGCAACAATCGCCAATTGGTTTATTTTTGGCAGCCCTTCCACGGCAGGAAAAAAGAAAGAAAAGAAAGTGGATCTGCCTATGCCCACGCGGGGAGGAAGAGCTTCAGGGGGCGGGAACCAACCTTTAGCTGAAGGCGGCTTCTTCCCTGCCGCTCTCAGCCGCCGCCGCTCCCCGCCTCCTTGCGCTCCCTCTCGCGGCTCGCCTGCACTTCCTCGCCTGCCTGCCTGCCTGCCGGAGCCGCGCGCCTTGACAGCGCGCTCTTCGCTCGCCTCGCCACTGTGGGAATGTGGCGGCGATCGCCGGGAGGAGCCCAAAGCTCGGGGCTCTGACGGGTCACATGCTTGGCGCCGCCGGCTCCCTGCCGCTTCTCCCGTCTCACCCGGGAGCCGCGAAGGAGGAACCGCGGCATGAAGGAGAAGGAGGCGACGGAGGGCGCGGGGGCAGCAGCAGCACCACCACCACCAACAGCCGCGCTAAGAGCGCCGGCAAGGCACCGCGTTGCCCGCTCGGGTCGAGCGCGTTGAGGCGTTCCAGGAGGTAAGTCCTCTAAACCGCGGACGAAACTTTCCCGCTCGGAGGCGAAAATAAATAAATAAATAAATAAACCTGGAAACGGCGGGAGCATCGCTTTCCGAAAGTGCCCCCTTGCAAGCGCCGCCTAAAGTCTTTGCCCAAGCCAAGAGATCTACGGCTTCGTTTTCTCTGCCGCGGCGCCTGTCATTTTGGGGGGGGGGGGGGGGGAGAGGAGGGCTCGAAGAGTTTGCCTGACAAAGTAACTGAGATGCGAGGAGGCGCCGAGCTCTGTCCGTGGGGGCATCCTCGTGTTCCCCCCCCCCCTTCCTGGCGCGCGTGGTAGGGGGTAACACAACAGCCCCCCCCCCGGTCCCGTAATACCGGTTGAAAAAATAGGGCATGGAGCTAAAAGCGATGGTTGAGGGTCTTGGGTGGTTGCTTTTTTCTTTTGCTGACACTCTTGCGCTAAATTCTTAAGTCGGAAGTTAAAAAAAAAAAGTCGATTGGAGTGGATGTGCCGAAGCGAGAAGAGCCCCGTCAAGCCGAGACTGAAAAGAAAAGACGGCGGAAGAAAGAGACGTCAGGCAGAAGGCGCGTTCTGTACATGTCCCGGAGCTATGCGGGGCCTCTTGTGCTTGACTTGCAATCCGGGGCTGAGCTTTTTGTCTGGAGATTGAACCCATTTTGTTGACTGGAGACTTCCGTGTTGTGTGCATTTAGGGCGGAGGGAGGAGCTGCCGTGCAAGGATAAAGGGGTGGTGGTGAAGGTGTATGTGTGTGTGTGATGGGCATAGAAGCAAGAAAAGTTAAGACCTTAAGGTGTTACTTTTTGCTGCCCTTAAACTAGGTACAGATCTCCCATGTGACCCCACGGAGGTTGATATCACTGCTAACCCCACAAATCATGATTGAGAATGATGGCCCCACAGATATCAATATGCCTTGGCATGTTGTGTGAACACAGACATTGTGATTTGTTATAGGGACACTTGATGGTTCAATATATGTATGGATAAAGCTATGGTTTCATAGTTTTTGAGGAGCTGGAGTGCCAGAACTGGGGACATAGCCATAGGTGTCTAAGGATGCACAGCTAAATTTTCTTCATTTCATTTGTCTTGCTACAGCTATCTTGTTGTCTGATACTCTGTTCATTTCTATGCAGTTTAACATTTACTGTTGCTCCCTGCAGTTTTCTTGTCCACCTGCTCCAGCTTTTTGGGCTGTGTGTAATCCTTCTCATGGAATACCAATAATTATTTTCTTGGGGGGAGGGGGTATCTGGATTATGTCCCCTTTTCTGCCACCACCCATATAATTTTCAGAAACTTTCCCACTATCTTCAGTCATTTATGATCTCTTTAACTCGAATTTAAGAAACCAAGCTACTTTTCTGGGGGTGGTGAAGCCATTCATATGCTGCCTGAATAACCGTTTCTTATTCCTCCTTCCCTCTGTCTTCAGTAGCCAAAGATTGTTGAACTGAAATATTTACTTAGGATAGTTCTAGCTCACATTTAATTTGCAGATTGCGTGGAGGCCACCTGTAGCTGTGATTTCTATCATCCATGGCTCTGAAAAGGAATTAGACCAGATTGTGGCAACTGTGTTTGTCAACAGCCTCTTATTAGAATGGTTCTGGGCTATTTTCAGGTACAGAATGCCATTTGCAGAGGAAAAAGTAGAACACCGAGAGACTGCTGCTATGTCATATATTAAAGGAGGGTCCTCTGATGTTGTTAAGAATAAAAATATAATGAAAATATGTTTAGGACGGGTATCTAAACAAATACAGAAATTTATTTGGATCTTATTTAAAGACCTTAATCTCTGCACTGTACATTCCATTCATTTTTCTTTGAAAGAGTAGCGATTGAAAACTCTTCTATGATTAATCTGCATAGAGAAATAATCTCCTAGGTTACTTCATTAAACAATACATATTTAGAATGGGGAAAATGTATGCAGAGAGAGAGAGACGTGCCAATAACCATATGGCAATTCTGATCAGTAAATGTCAGGGAAAATGGTTACACTATTTCAGTAATGCCAAGTTTACACTTTTTAAAAACAATCTTCCTGACCTGCATCCATTCCATCGGTTTTTGGCCTTTCCTAAGCACTATGTTTTGGCAGCTTGCTAGTGATCAGCTAGATTTAATGAATGGTGCAAGAGATGGCGCTGGGGTGGGGTGGTCTTAATAAAGAAGTTAAGTCAAGATTGATTAAGATCCTTTACACCATAGGATCTCTCAGTGGCTGAATTTTTCAGTAAGTTCATTCGTTTCCATCTGCCTTCCTGGTATATGACATCCCAGCATATAAAATGCAGGGTTTTTCCAGATGGACAGTTTTTTTGTCCACTATTAATACCAGTGAAAAAAGTATGGCAGAGGTCTTCTGCATTTTTCTCCTTAAATAGATTTACTCCCCTCTTAAGAGAAGGCATCAGTGGTGGTAGGCAGAGAGGAAGATTGCTACAAATGGAGATTGAGATCTGCAAAATTCCATGGAGTCAGGGTGATTGGATGAATAGCAGCCTCATCTGGTAATGCCCATAAGATGCTTTAGCAAAAACTGATACTTGACTGAGTTTTACAGTTTGTAAGGTCTAGTTCCGTGGGTTACATTTTGTGGCAAGTGGTAGGGCATATGGGGAAATAGATCACAGGTTGAAGCTATCATATTCTAGAAAGAATACAATATTGGCATTCAAATATGGGCAGTAAATTAAAGCATCTCAATTGGTCTGCAGGAACATATGCCTGCCAAAAAAAGCAAATGTAGTACTTATGGCCCTGTCAATTAACCAACTTGTAGTGATTTTTATTGTTATTTAGTTATTTAAATTCTAAGTTTGAAGATACTGTGAATGTTTTAATATTTTTCTTTTCTCAAGTGAGCTACCAAAAGTCACCAGATTGTAGCAGGATAAAAATAAATACCCGGCTTCTAGAGCTGCTGAAAATTGAATATGATTTTTTTCCTCCTGCCTGTTTTGCTGCATTGTTTCTTTTATTGACATAGCTTAGATACTTTCTTTCTTTTCTCTAGGGACACTTGCTGATTCTAGATCTTGAAAGCCACTGATGTGAACTCATTGGTGTCACCATGACTGAAGCCCTCATTTCGGATGTCCTGAATTTGACTGAAACCCATGCGCTGGCCATCAATTTGACCAGCAATGCCACTAACAAGTGTTCCTTGACCAAAACTGGTTTTCAATTCTATTACTTGCCAGCTGTCTATATTGTAGTCTTCATCACTGGATTCCTAGGCAACAGCGTGGCCATCTGGATGTTTGTCTTCCACATGAGGCCATGGAGTGGCATCTCAGTTTACATGTTCAATTTAGCCCTAGCAGACTTCTTGTACGTCCTGACGCTCCCTGCCCTAATATTCTACTACTTCAATCAAACGGACTGGATCTTTGGAGATTTCATGTGCAAGCTGCAGAGATTTATCTTTCATGTCAATCTATATGGAAGCATATTGTTCCTCACATGCATCAGTGTGCACAGATACACTGGGGTGGTGCATCCTTTGAAATCATTAGGGAGGCTGAAAAAAAAGAATGCTGTTTACATCAGTGCCCTGGTCTGGTTTATTGTGGTGGTGGCTATCTCTCCCATCTTCTTTTACTCTGGGACTGAAGTAAGGAAAGTGAAAACCATGGCGTGCTATGACACAACAGTAGACGATTACCTGCGTAGCTACTTTATTTACAGCATGTGCACCACTGTCGTCTTGTTTTGCATCCCGTTCATTCTGATCCTCGGTTGCTATGGATTAATCGTGAAAGCACTGATTTACAAAGATTTAGACAATTCTCCGCTTAGGAGGAAATCAATTTACTTGGTTATTATAGTGTTGGCAGTATTTGCTGTGTCTTATCTTCCTTTCCACGTGATGAAAAACTTGAATCTACGCGCCCGGCTGGATTTTCAGACTCCGGAAATGTGTGCGTTTAACAACAGGGTTTATGCTACCTACCAAGTAACTCGAGGGCTAGCGAGTCTCAACAGCTGCGTGGATCCTATTTTATATTTTTTGGCTGGAGACACTTTTCGGCGAAAGCTCTCAAGGGCAACTCGGAAAGCCTCAAGACGGAGTGAGCTCAATGTGCAATCCAAAAGTGAGGATATGACTCTGAGTATTTTATCTGAGTGCAAACAAAATGGAGACACAAGCTTATGAATGGTTCCTTGTCCCTTCCTTTTCCTTCCCTTCCTTTCCCTGCTTTTTTCTTCTTCGCAAATGCTCTCTATCCTTTGCCATCCTAACTTTTGATTCTTATAATACTGATTTTGTGCATTAAAAACGCCCAAATCATAACCAGTGAAGAACATGTGTGCATATGTTTGTGTGTGTGTATGTGTGTTAAACCATCTTTTAGTTGCCAAAAAGACTTTGAGGAAACGAAGTGAAATTTAAATTCTTTTAAAGGAAGAAATGAGAAAAGTGTCTAAAATGTTAATGTAATGGAAATCATGGTGGCATGTACAATTTAAAGAGAGAAGAGACTACGCGTCTCTTTCCCTATATATACAACCACATCCTTGACTTAAAAAAAACCCTGAGAAATCAAATATTTATGTAAGATCCAACTCTACTCTTCTCTGTCCAAATTTCTTCCTTGTTGATTGCTGTGGTCATAGGAAGGGAAGGATGATCTATGATCATCTATGATTATGGGCTAATACAAAATCCTCAAGAATATTATAGCTCATTACATTCATTTAAAAGAACAAAAGCCCTTCCAGCAGTTGGCCATACTTTACTCAGTTTAATCAATAAGAAGCCTGCTCTTACTTCTTTATTTTATTATAGTTGATTTTGGTTTCATAATTAACTCAGTGCATATTAGCCAGTTTGAATTTATTACTTTTATATTGATTTGAGGTACTTGTATCCCGGTGTACTTGTAAGTTCCCTTATTGTAGCAATTTTGGATAGAGAATTAAATTTCTGTGCACTTTATCATTTTGGATTCCTACTGAGAATCCATTATCATTTATTTTGTGATTTGTTCTAGCTGACCTATCAAAGCAGATAATGTTCCCTCCCAGGTCTGGATCAATGTAGAAAGTAGAACTTTGCAGCACTTTGGATTTGATTCTAAGAAGGTATTTCAAAACAAGTTCCCACAAATGTGCTGACTGCTTTTAAGACTTGCAAACTGAAGCTATGGCTGGGCTCTGCACATTCAAAACATCTTTATGGAACTGAACCTGAATCATTGCATGGTCCTATCAAATAGTCATTCCCAATCTGGTGTCTTTAGCAGCTCCCCCAAGAATGGTTACCTAATACATCTGGAAGCCTCCATAATAGCACAGGTTGATATGAATGTAAATAGTATATACAATAGGATAATAGAATATGATTCACTTACTCACTGTTCACTTACCCATACAGGATTCGGGATTTAGTATATGCTGGAAAATGTGAGTTAACAGTTCTGCCTGTATAGAATAAAATATAAATTCTTTGCTTTGGTTGATAATACCAATAATAATAATATTGATATGGCTAGGACTGGGGCAATCCATTGAGCTCTTGATATGCCTTTCCTACATGCCTTGATATTTATTTGCTGGTGGAAATGTTCATATGAATATAAATTCTGTTAGCAACACAAAAATTGGATATAACCACTTTTCTGTTGTTTAGCTCATTGTGTTTGTTATTTTCAGAAGAGATGTCCTCAAAGCCTTTAAAAATCTCTCACCGTAGCAAATATAGCATATCTCCTCCACTTAAGAGATGCAATTCCTATTCAGCAATTTAGATCATTGCCTAATTTTGGAGTTGGTCTCAGCTTTTCACTGGATAAAATAATGAAGCTTATCTAACAGACTATATTTTTGACAGCATAAAGACAGGGATTTGATTTATTTTTAGGTTTAATTTGTTTGTGTTAAACTAAAGCACTTTGCACGACAACAGCTGTTTTTCAGGCAAATTGTTTACTTCTCTAGTATATGCTTTAGTTCCCCCCCTCCCCCACGGTCCCCCAGAACAAGTAAAAACTGCCGTTGCTTTTGATTAGTTGAAAAAAAAATACGCCCATCAGAAAGATCTGGTGCCCAACTCCACATTTGAGGAATTTAGGAATTCATGCAGTCAGAGGGAGAAACGGTTGGTTTATTTGAAAATGGGAAAACCAGTTCAGGTAGGCTGCCTAGGTGGCTCTGCCTCATCTGATTTAGATCTATAAAGAGGACTTTCAGGCTTTTCCAACCAGTGCATGAAAAATGATAGGACAACAAGGCAGCATGTCAGCTGAGGAATTCTGGGAGTTGAAGTCCACACATCTTTGTTGTTGAGGTTGAAAACACTGGGTTAAATGCTTGAATAGGGCTCTCCCATACCCTCATATGTTTACGTGTTTGAATTCATTCTTAATCAACCCTTCATTTCCAACTTATGTGGGTTTTAAACTCTTAAGGACATGCTTGAATTTGTTTATGTTCGATTTTTCACCATTAAACAGCATGGATTTTAAAACAGATAGGACGTTAATCTCTGTATGAGCTGTCAACATCTAAGGCACACTTTGACAGAACCATTTCAGTGGTAGTATCTAATTACTGGAAATCATTATTGTGGGAGTTCCATTGACTATCTTTTTCATTAGTTTCAAGTTGATAGGTGAAGATCTTTGTGTCTACATAGTTTTTAACCCATATGATCTCTGCAGTTAGTTTTCATTCTATTATGTTGGCTCCTGCTTTTTACCTTGTTCATATTTTCAGCCTGCTTGTTGTTTTCTTACATTTTTATGATGTGCTTTAGACTTATAAAACCAGACTTAAACTGCAAAGCTCTGGACATGCATGAAATAACAAGAAATAGACCCATAAAACTATTTCCTTGCTACAATCTAGTGGCTGTCCAGATGTTTGCTGTTATAAATACAGCATTTAATCAATTTTTATCCTGTTCAAGGAAACATTCATTCATACCAAGGTGTGATATTTTATATATATAAAATAGGGCAGAATATAAGTGTGGAAAAGAAGAATATAAAGGAAAAACCATCTAAACTAGGTCAAGAACAACATATCATGTTGCATTTACATTTAACAAGCACATCCTTAAAATGGGAACTTGAAAAACAAACATTTTTAACCACTTATATTTACATATATTAATATTCTAAAATATATCTGAAAACTTTTACTCTAGGAACCAATGTTTTAAATTGGTTTATTTATAATTCTTTTGTGTACCAAATGAACAAGCTGTATAATCCTGTAAATGGTTTTAACAAGTCCTGACAGAAATCCATAATTTACCGGAAGAATATAAAGAATCTATTTTCATCTTTCTTATTCATACTCAGTAGTTTGCATATGAACAAGAATTGCTCTAAAAGTCTCTTGGCAAAGCTTCAAAACATCTCAAAGATAAATGAAATTCCATGGAATCTGCAAAATCTATTTATTTTACATATTAACAGCAGAAAGAAATATGTTGTGTTAAGGATTTCAGAATGCTTCTTGTTTCTCCATCAAAAACTGAATTGGTTATTTATGAGATAAGAGATTTTTCTCCAACGTAGTGCTAAAATACGTTTCTCCATCATGCCAAGGCAACATGGCTATTGGCTATCTTGTCCAAGGAAGATGGTGGGAAGTGGTGGCCACTGCCCCTGAAACAGCAGTGGGATTCACTTACCTTGTCTACCGGTTCGCAAATGTGAGAGGTTGTGCGGTTGCACTGGCTTTGCTTGCTCGCACCTCATCAGCACATGTGCATTGCTTTCTGTGCATGCGTAGTGCTCGCACATTACATTGGGGTAGGTGGGCGGAGCCTCCTGCAGCGCAACTACCAGTTCGCCCGAAATGGAGAGAACTGGATGAATACCACCTCTGACCTGAAAGCATAAGATCAGAAGAAAGTTAATTTCTATATACAGGATGTAATTTTAGGATATAATTCTGTGTTTTATTACTTGAAAGTTAACCCCAATGAAACTTACATCTGAATCAAAATTCCACTTAAAAACAATTTTAAATCTATTCTACAAAGATTGAACTATATAAAATGCAGTTGCTTAAGGCCACAATTCAAACATTGTTGCATATGCAAATCAAACTGTTTCTTAAAAGGCCAATTCAAATGAATTGAAAAGTCAAGACATTTGGAATAAATAAATGACATTTTAAAATTTCTTTTTGTGATTAATGAATTGTATCAAAGCCTTTTTTGAGTATCAGCAGGAAGGGAAATATCTTCCCTGTGGCAGTGAGAACTGTGATATTTTTTTAACTGAGACATGCCTTGTTAACACAGCAATTGAATTAAGAACAAAATTATAGAATGGGCTTTTCTAAAACCTTTGAATTTATTTACTCTTTAGAAATATATTTTAACTTTCACATATCATATTCCACTTTTTCTTAGTCTGGGTATGTAATAGATGGACATTCAGGAAGTTAAAAGTTTCCTAAGTCTATTGTAACTTGCTAAGTTCTGGCAAAATGTTTGGAATTCTGCAGCAAGGTTGTTCAGAATTCCATTTGTTTTCATTTGTTCAATGTGGCAATGATGATTCTCTTCTGGAGGTAGATTTCAACCATCTTTTAAATTGGGTCTCCTGTGAGCCAGAAAGATTATTTATATACTGGAAAATCTTTTCACCCCAACATCAAGGGAAAAAAGGAGTTACATTTTGAGTGACAGGACTGAACCTCTCTTAAAAGCTGTCAAAAAATAACAAAAAAGGTACCAAGCAGATTATCTTATTAGAATAGGGCATTTCCCGATTTCTTAGTGGTGTTTGTAAGAATCAAGAATCACCACCTAGAGTTCAGCGGTAGCCTGCTGGCATTTTTCTCATATAGGGATCTCAGGAAAATATAAATTAAGTTTATTTAATAGATTTAAAATTCATTAAGAAAATGACATGATTCATTCTTCCAAAAAGATTGGTATAATTAGAGAGAATGCTTTTTGTTCATGTTTTAAGATCACTGCTCACCTCTGCCAAATTAAATTGGCTTCTAAAATCTGACCTAATTTCAGAAACAGCTTCTTATTCAATGCAGTTAAAAATAAGAAAAGAAAGAGGATATACCTACTGCCTTAGTTGTTAATTGAATAATCAGGACCTGCTTGATGTTTTATATGCTTCACTGTTATGAAACACTAGAAAATGTTTTTTCTTTTAATAGGGCCAGATCTTGATCCATCTTTGGAAAGAATGTGATTCCAAGACAGCAAAGTAAAACATGGCGATGCAAAGTAGGATCTTTACTTCAAACAAATTTGCAGGATTAGCAAATCCCTGGATGGATATAGTACTGAATTATAGAACTAGAACAGACCATCTAGATTCCTGAAAGCAATTATTAATGCTTAGTGCAGAATCCAGATTATGGTATCTGTGACAGATGGCTATTCATTAAAGTTGTACATGCTTAAAAATGGTTTGGATGAAGTACTTCAGACATTATATAAGTAGAGTTCTTCTCCATTTATTCAATGAAGAAGTCTAACTGCTGCTACCTGCTATCTAAATTCCCCATCAAAGCTTAAGTGGCTCTTAAAGCAGCTGTAGTTGATTGTATTATCAAGCTGGAGTTCTTCTTCTTCTTCTTCTTCTTCTTCTTCTTCTTCTTCTTCTTCTTCTTCTTCTTCTTCTTCTTCTTCTTCTTCTCCTCCTCCTCCTCCTCCTCCTCCTCCTCCTCCCCCCTCTTCTTCTTCTTCTTCTTCTTCTTCTTCTTCTTCTTCTTCTTCTTCTTCTTCTTCTTCTTCTTCTTCTTCTTCTTCTTCTTCTTCTTCTTCTTCTTTGTTGCACTATATAGAACAGGTCAAGGATTCTCTGTGTCATCATTTTAGATTTTGTTGCCAGTTTACATTTACCTTCAAAGCTAAATGTAACAGGTTTCTTCTAGAACAGAACATAGCTAAGACCCACTGATCTTTCTCCATTTTAATGCTGTCTGTGTGGTTTAACATGTTTGATCCATATCTTATTGATTCTGTAGGGTCATGCTTGCTTAATACTATAATCAACACTATATATTGATTCTAGAAATAGAGATAAACAGGTGAAGAGAATGGATTCACATGACTTATCATTAAATTATACTTTTCAGTAAATATAATAGAGAAAAGGCATCATTTACAACATGTATGCATCTCTGTGTGTAGTCATATTTGGCAACAAAGAGAGATACTGCAGATTTTTGCTTATTTAATAGCCTATGTGGAAATAGAGTGAGCATATGTGGCAATTGAGAATGATGGGTATATATATTATACTCTGTTCTCTTTATGGCCCCATGCTCAAGATGGTTTCTCCAAATACAAAAACAATAACAAAATTCATATTTTGGAGAATACTTCCTTATGGAAGAATCTTGGTTGATGGTATTTATCAAACCTATTTTACTGGAGAACTAATGGCTTTACACACATCATTTCTAACTTGTTCACCAGAAGTGAAGGAACAGTTGTTCACTTGCCAATGTTTCCAATGATCTGACTTTGTGTATTTGTTATAGCCATGAATTAAGTTTTAAAAGAAATCATTAATGTAACCAATTAGTTGCCAAGCATTAAACCAATGGCCACAATCCTGGTTTCCTCTTTGTGGTTCTAATGTATGAGCAATAAGGATTGTGCAAAATTTCAAAAAGGTACTGTCTTTCAACGAATTCTTATGTGAAGTATGCTTCAAATCCTGCTTTAACAAATAATGTAGGCCCCCTCCCTTCTAATATTGAAATAAGTGTCTGAATTGATTTCCATTATAGTCTTTCCCGATGTGCTGATATCCAGAAAAGGTTTGTGCATCTGGAGCACATGAATGGAATTTTCTAGCAGCTTTTCTAATCAGCTTATGAAATGCTGGGTGATTTTTAAGGCGACTCATTGAAGAGAAATGTGTCATCTCACCTGAGTCAACTGGACATGAAATAAATGCAGAATGTAAAATTTAAGTTCACTTTCTTTAATGATCAAACCAGGCAAATGTTATGATTTGGGTTCAGTTCTACTTTCCGTATAAATACTGAAGTCTGGAACAAATTTAGATGTTATAGAATGCAAAAAGCACATTTTAGTGTGAAATTATCTATCCATTTGTCAAGCCTCCCACCTACACTGTGTTCATTTTTTTCCATTTTAGATATCATTGCTCTAAATTTGAACATTTTACTTTTTTTTGTTCTTTTTCCCCATTTTTAAAGGTGCTTATAGATCAAGGATAGAAACAAAATAGTCAATTTTGTATTCTCAAGAATTGCAACTGATATTAGCCCTATCTAGTATGGCTCAAGGCCAGGAATCTTTTGAGAGTTATAATGAAGAACATTTCTTAAAATTTATAGGAACATTTATAAGGCATTGGATTTCCTGTCCCTTAATGTATACATGTACATACCTGAAGCAAGGAATGTTGGGCATTTGCAACCTCCTATTTTCATTAGGGCTACCAATTCTTGGTAAATATATATATATTATTTGGGCTCCAAGATCACAATAGAGTAACAAAAACTATAGCGCTTTTCTGTCATCTAGCAGTCATCAAGATTTTTACAATTCAGAGAGGGTATTTATTTCTATAATGTGTTACAACATCTTTGTTTTAAACTAGCTTTCATGGCATGATGCACAATTTTAGATAAACACACACTCCATTTCCCCATCTTTATTAAAATGCTCCATCCTATCCTATGGCTTTGGGCTCTTCTGTTTCTTTAGATCTGAGGGCCATCTAAAATGTATTGAAGTTGTAATGAAACACTGTCTCTTCCCTATGATTTGGCGCTTACCATTATCAATGATATGGTTCGATAGGAAATCTCTTTAATCTTATTGTCTTAACTTGCCCATATGCCATTTATTATAAGAGGAATTTGATTTCAAGCCAAGGATTATGAGATAAATAATTTCATATTTATGCTTAAATGACATATATATTAGTTCCAGAAGAGTACGGAGAGAGATTATTATGAATTTTCACTAGGTTTCGCATCATGGAGATGGGTTTATTCTTTCCTCATTCAGGTTGATATTTTGGGCTAGATATGTTGTATTTTTGCTGCTCCCTCCACCATCCTTTTTTTGGTTCTTTTGCATTCCTCTACTATGGTTGGATCTCTCTGATAAATTTTGGAAACAGATGAAAGGAAGTGCTTTTACTTAACAAAAGTAGCTTTTGCCTTATTTGTAACAGCAGGTGAAAAGTTCTTCAGCAAGTAATTTAACCATGCTAACTGAGAGATTATGGAAACAAAAGGCCAGAAATGAAATGGGGATCCCAGGGAGAAAAAGGTTATAATAAAAAAAAGGAGAGGAACTATTATTATTTCTTTGTAGTGAATTGGCAACGTTGAATTGTGCCGAATTTTAAGGACACAAGTTGAAATCCATAAATGTTTGGGGGGAGATAAATTGTACAGGTAGTCCTCGACTTACAACAGTTCATTTAGTGACCGTTCCAAGCATTGGTGAAATTCAATTTTTTTCACTTCTGGTTTTGTGCGTGTGGCCTGCTGGGCGTGGCAGGGGAAGGATATTGCAAAATCTCCATTCCCACTCCACTCTGGGGGCAGCCAGAGGTGGTATTTGCTGGTTCTCTGAACTACTCAAAATTTCCGTTACTGGTTCTCCAGAACCTGAGAGTACCTGCTGAATTTCATCCCTGGTTCCAAGTAACAATGGCACTAAAAAAGTGACTTATGACCATTTTTCACACAACTGTTGCCACATCCCTATGGTCACATTGTCATGTGCTTGGTAACTGGTTCATATTTATGACAGTTGAAGTGTCCTGAGGTCATGTGATCAGCTTTTGAGAACTTCTGATAAGCAAAGTCAATGGGGAAGTCAGATTCACTTAACAACCATGTTACTAACTTAACAATTGCAATGATTTACTTAGCAGTGACAAGAAAAGTCATAAGATGGGGCAAAGCTCATTGAACAAATGTTTCACTTAGCAACATACATTTTGGGCTCAATTGTGGTCCTAGCCAAGAACTACCTGTACACATTTCCCTCTTTTCCTAGTTCAGATGCTTGTCGGGAAGGACAAAAATTGGGAAATCATAAAAAACCTTCCACTGCCCCCAAAATAATATTTTAACAATTTACCAAATAAACAGCTAATTACAGATTTCATTCATGCCCTATTATTGCTGTAAATTAAGTTTTATAATAAAGCAATTTTCCATCTCTGAATTAAATTTCTCTTTTCAAATATCCTGGAATCTAGGCTTTTTTAAAAAATAAAAACAAAATATTTGTGCCTTGCGAACAAAGGCATGGAAGACGATTGTAGGAAAATAAATCTCAAACATTCACATATCCTGACAAGCTGCACATTCACTATGCAGATTGGAACCTGGAAATTAAATTGTCTACGTAGCAATAGAGCAAAAATCTGTTTGCTCAGTGCTTTGACCATGCCTGTTCAAATACAAAATATTTCATAAGGGCACAATTTAACAGTCCAAGCAAAGAATGCAAAGACAAGTCACGAGTGTTTCAAATTAATATGAAGGAAAACACAAAGGTGTAATTTATGTGCTAAATGTTTTACAGGTTTGGGTTTTATAGTGTGTTTTCAAGTGCAAATGTGAAAATGTTTTATTTTTCTACTTTTCTGTAATATTGTTGAGTAATTCAAGATTTATTAGTGATAACAGTGTCATTTGATTTGCCTAAAGAGACAGTGTTACTTGATATTTAAGCTTCTCAGGTTCTGTTGTGGAATAAAGCTTCTAGTAATTTAAGGAATAAAACAAAAATTAACTGCATATTTCTTGAATAAAAAGATTGTCCATTTTTGTATTAAAAGTCTGTGTTGATTGCATGCGGTTTTTGTTAAGGCATGCCAAATACCGTCTTGTAACATTTTGGTGGCAATAGAACTGAACTGCTTCCACAGAGTTTCTAGCATTGTACTGAGCTACTTACAGAATAAACAAAATCCAATAAAGTGATAGAACATTGATTTGTTGGCTACTACATTATTACAGCATTCTGCTAAATGCAGAGATACTCACTTCAGGCCTGAAGAGTATTGGATTGAAGTCCTCCATTTCAGACAAGAAATCAATCACAAGGCTGGCTGTCAATTATTCAATTTACTTGATTAATGCAGGTTGCTTCTTATCAGACCCATTTTGTTGTAATATTCAGAAGGAAAAGTAGGATTTTTGTCTTATCAGAAAGCTCATGCTTCGCATTTAAATTGGGTGCTGAGTTTTATCAGGCCTTTCTCTCCTTCTTCCCTTTATGCTCACTATTCCTGCAATAAACTCCCTTTGAAGATTTAGAGATTTACTTTGGGGGGGGGGCATGGGACATGTCCTCAAGGGCTTTGATAATTGGGAGGAAAATCAGTGAAAATTATTTGTGCTAATAAAAAATAGAACCGCTTTGCTGTAACAGATTATGGTTGAATATTATTTTAGCTCAAACTATTATGCACATTTAGCTGGAAAATAAATTAATTTGAACTGAATGAGGCTTTTTATTTTAAAAAAATAGACACATGTAGGATTGCACTATTAAAGTGCTAGTGGAACTGGTCCCAACCGAATGCTGAAACTGGCTTCAATCTGAGGCTTTCTTTTGTATCAAAATATAATTTTCCACAAATCATAGGCAGTACAAGACTGAAATAAAGAATGCAACGAAATAACATGTTTCTTTTTCAATTAAAAATGGGGTTTTCTTTCTTCGTTTTTTTTTTTTTTTTTTGTCTTTGGGTTTCAGCCACACTCTGTACTTGAAATCTGACTTATTATAATTGCAGTTTGACATCGCACTGAGCATTTTGTTATATGTATATGCTTCCCAACTGTAATTTCACTGCAAATAAATACAAGTGGGGGTGTTCAAATAAATTGCACAAAGCATGATAAATGGCCAACATTGTTTTGAGTGAATCTCAAAATTAGGTACCACCAACTCCAGATTTCTTCAGAGCATTGAAGATGATCCATAGCTCAGTGGTTGCTGATATTAGTGTCAGAATTGGAAGTAGTTCAGTCTTTCTAACTTTCAGTACCCACATATTAGCTCATAAGATCCTGTTGTAAATTGGCTCTTGACATTTTGGAAACAAGCATAGCCACCCACCCACCATCTGATCACAGCCTTTGTGGTATACTCAGTAATTAACACATTATTGAATTCAAACTGAATATTTGAGAGAAGGGGGAGGAAAGAAGGGAGGGGGGAGAGAGGGAGGAAGGAAGGAAGGAAGGAAGGAAAGAAGGAAAGAAGGAAGGAAGGTCCACATAGTATTAAGAGAGAACTAATACATAAACTGCATTTATGGATTCAGCAGCCAATCTTTCTCCCTATGGATTGGTTACTTTCTTAATTTGATCACATGAGTTAATTCTACAAAGGTATACGACATGGAAAAGAAATATTCATATATAAATAAAACAAGGATACATTATTAGCATTTTGACTTCAGTTAAAAATGTAGTAATACTGCTTTGTTACATATTAACCTTGTGAGTATCAACATTAGCTGTTAGAGAATTTCTCCTTTCAACAGCCCTGTTCAACTTGTAGATCTCCTGGTGGAAATGTTGATGCTGACGTTTGCCTAACAATTATTTGTTAAATGTCGAAGGGGTCTATTGTGGCTGTGTTAGTTATATTACTGTATGTTTATTTACTTTCAGAAGTATCGTATATGTTTATTTACTTTCAGAAGTATCGTAAATAGGTATCCTATTGCATCGTCTGGAGGGGCTGGGGGTGAGGGGCACCGTTCTGCAGTGGTTTTCCTCCTACCTCTCTGGCCGAGTGCAATTTGTATTGGCAGGGGGCCAGAGGTCGACCTTGAGGCTGCTCACTTGTGGGGTGCCACAAGGGTCGGTCCTCTCGCCTCTCCTGTTCAATACATATATGAAGCCGCTGGGTGAGATCATTCGTGGGTTTGGGGTAGATTACCATCTGTACGCGGATGATACCCAGCTGTACATCTCTACCCCAAACCACCCCAACGATGCCGTCAAAGTGATGTCCCGGTGTCTGGAAGCCGTACGGATCTGGATGGGAAGTAACAGACTCAAGCTCAACCCGTCCAAGATGGAGTGGCTGTGGCTACCGGCACCCCGGTTCAACCAGCTGATTCCATCACTGGCCATTGGGGGTGAACATCTGGTCCCCGTGGATCGGGTACGCAATTTGGGCGTCCTCCTAGATGCCCGGCTGTCAATGGATGACCATGTGACAACCGTGGCAAGGGGGGCGTTTCACCAGGTTCGCCTGGTGCGCCAATTGCGTCCCCTATTGGACCGGAACGCCCTTCGCACAGTCACCCATGCGCTTGTGACGTCCCGGCTAGACTACTGTAACGCTCTCTACATGGGGCTCCCCTTGAGATGCACCCGAAGACTGCAGTTGGTTCAGAATGCGGCCGCGCGGGCAGTCTCGGGAGTCGCTAGATACTCCCACGTAACACCTCTCCTGCGCGGGCTGCACTGGATACCTGTAGCTTTTTGGGTGCGTTTCAAGGTGCTGATTATCATCATCTTCAAAGCGCTCCATGGCACAGGGCCTAGTTATTTGCGGGATCGTATCCTGCCCTACACATCCCTTCGGCCGATTCGCTCACACAGAGAGGGACTCCTCCGGGTGCCGTCCACTAGGCTGTGCCAACGGGCGATGCCCATGGGAAGGGCCCTCTCTGTGATGGGCCCGACCCTCTGGAATGACCTTCCCCCTGATATTAGAACAACCATGGATCTCCGCTCCTTCCATAAGAAGCTCAAAACCCACCTGTTTAATCTAGCCGGCTTGGCCTAATTCCTGCTCTCCCACCTCAGTCTGTATTTTTAAATTTCACGGGTTGGTCTTAGGCTAAGTTTTTAATTTTTATAAACTTGTACAGGGGTTAAAAGTTTAATCCGATTTTAACTATATTTATGATTATTTGTATGGTTTTTAATTTGGTACCTGTACACCGCCCCGAGTCCCTTCGGGGAGAGGGGGCAGTCTAGAAATTAAATAAAATAAATAAAATAAATAAAATAAATAAAATAAATAAAATAAATAAAATAAATAAAATAAATAAAATAAATAAAATAAATAAAATAAATAAAATAATAAATAAAATAATAAATAAAATAAATAAAATAAATAAAATAAATAAAATAAATAAAATAAATAAAATAAATAAAAAAATAAATAAAATAAATAAAATAAATAAAATAAATAATAAAATAAATAATAAAATAAATAAAATAAATAAGTAAATTGTTGCATTGGGCCTGATTTAGGATTTAATCTGGATCAGAAGAGCTCTTCTGATAATAATATTGCTTTACGTTAAAATCTGTTATCTCCCAAGTTCACCATGCTCCAATCTGATTTTGAACCTGATTTGTTGGTTCAAATAACAATTTGACTTCAAGGCAGAGTTCTGAAACTCTAGTTGAACCTGAGCCAGATCAAAAGCAAGATGCAGGAATTGTCGATGGTACTCAAGCATCCATCCACTTGACTATTATTGCAAATACTCAAAACTGTTTTTAATGTGTGGATAATTTTTATTTATTCATTTATTAGATTTGTGTGCTGCCCATCTCGTTTCAAGGTGACTCATAATACTAACTTTTGATCCTTTTAGAGGAAATTGTTCACTCTGGAAAGCTAGAGAAGTACTTTACACCCAGTCTGATTCAAAATTCATTCAGTGTAATGTATACTTCTAGAACTGGCTCTTGAAAAAGATAGTTTATTTATTTATTTTTAATTAGCTTTTATCCCACCTTTATTTTTTTTAAATTAATAATTCAAGGTAGCAAACATACATAACATTCTTTCCTCCTCCTGTTTTCTCCTTGTGAGGTGGGTTGGGCTGAGAAGAAGAGAGTGACTGGCTCAAGGTCACCCAGCTGGCTTTCATGCCTAAAACAGGATTAGAACTCAGTCTCCTAGTTTCAACCTTAACAACTATACGGAACTGGCTCTCCAAAAAAAAAAAAAAATTATCTCATGAATTTTTTAATTTCAAAATAAATATAGAAAATAAGTAAGTAAGTAAAGAAAACCACACATTGATTTATAGCAGCCTAAAATTTAAGCACATTCCAAGCACTGAAAAAAATTGTTTGCCTACTGGGGTAGTGGGAGCAAGTGACATAATGTTGTGTTAAAAACTCTGTCCCTTATACTTCTATTTATGGGTGATTCAGGTAGAAAAAGGTAGCGCTTGAATGATTGTGACATACATTTTGTCATTTTGGTCTCATTGTGATTAGAAACAGATGCTTATGTTGTACTTGTAGCATTATATCACATTACAGGACTAGGCAGGATGGATTTGATTAATCCTTTTAATGGGAGATTGCTGGCAGCCTATAAAACAAATCTATCCATAATATGAAAGTGAACATATGGCTATTATTTAAATGAGCACCAAAAAGAAAAGGAAAACTCTACATTCGTGACTCTAACTAATTTAGACTCTGGTTTTGATGTTCAGAATGGGGGCAGCAAAAACATACCTAGCTGCATTGCTTTGAAAAATAATTATAATATATTCAGAATATTATCCAACCATTTAGTATCCATAGTTGGAAAATGAGATTTTACAGAGCTTAGTCTCCACATAATTTCATGTGAAATTACTCCTTGGGATATTAAAGTGACATTGATGGACACTTGGCCCAAAAATAGATGTCTTTAACTTGGTGACTGAATCAGAACTAGTCTGTGCAGGAAATACCAACTCTGTTTTAAGTACATTTGAATTTTATCTCTGCTACAGCCAGAGGCTAAAGTCACAGTCATACATCACCAAGATTTCATATCTTAAAGTAAGGATTATCCTGCATGCATCTAACATGCCTATTATGTATAAAACTAAGGTTTATTACCTGAACAAACCTCCACTCCCTTTATATTAGACATTGTGAATTGGATATAATTCAATTAATCAAAGACATCATTTATTTATTTTTCCAACATTTACATGCTGCTTACTCTTTTCCTTATGAACCATGCCATCATTTTGAATACCTGGATCAATTAAAATACAGGAATTGAGTCAATTCAGTTCACAATTCTGACTTTATTGGGGAGAAACCATCATTGATACAAATAGCAGGACTATTTTTATTTTATGAAATCTGTCGACAAAACAAATAATTGCTCAGACCTAGTGTGTATCACTTTGCAAAATAATGATAACTGGCATATCCAACTATTTGGCTTAATTTTTCTTTTAGGTCTGGGATTTTAAAAATATATAAAACCCAGAGTAAGTGGGAGAGTACTAGAAGTAGTAGATGTCCAACATCTAATCAGATGCCCACCAGAAACAATGGATTTATGTTTCCAAATTCATAGCCAGCAAGCTCAGTAAACATACTGGTTGGAGATTTTAAGAGTTACAGTCTCCATTTCTTATGGCTATAGTGGGTACTATGTATTGTGTAGTGGGATTCAGCAGACAAGAACCAGACCAGCAAAGTTGTAACTGCTTTTATTGACTCAAAATGGAACTGGGGAACTGCAGACAAATGCCTGTGATTTATACTCTAGGCCCACAGGGCCTTAACCAATCAGAGAACTAGAAAAAGCCCGCCGAAATATAAATGTTCCACATTTCCCTCCAAAACAGTTAGGGTCATTTAAAGATTAGTTTCACTTTAGCACAGTTAATACAACTATATGCATTCAATACATAACACCATGAATGATGTTCATTTAAACAACGTAAGAAATGCCTACACTCAGTAATATTATTCTGTTTAGTTTAGCTTCTCAGCTTTCAGATGGAAATATTTTCCAACCTACTTGGTTTCTTTTGCATGCGAATCCCTAAGCTACAACTGACTCCCAAATGACTCTTACCCACTTTGGGCTTATAAGGTAAAGACCAACCTATTTTAAATATATCAAAATGTCTTAGGAATTAAATAAATGTGACTGCTAAATTGAACGTTCCATACAATTGTAATTTATGTATTATGTATTTTTATTGTAATTCATTTAATACATGAAAAAATACTTGCTAAATTGGATAGATTTATGCACACATTTTGGATTAAACAGAAGCATTGGAGGGGGGGGGAGGGCAGGCGGGGAAGCAGGAAATTCTTGGTTGAAACAAAAAAGTAATATTATGACTATTGTTATTACAATGTTGCCCAGGGGAAGATAACAATTATTATTTTATGTACCAATGTTTTTGTTTTTTTATATTTAACTTGAAAATATTGAGTCAGAAGTTACTGAGGAAAAAATTAATCATTTTTTTAAAATAATACAATTCTTCCAGGGCTTACATATGCTCAACTGTTTATTTACCTCCTTTATCTCTTCAGGAAATTGCAGGCACTATAAAACCCAATGAAAACAGGAATATTGGCTATGCTATTGAATGGCACTTGAATCATTCAGTAGCATAGCCAACATTCCTGTTTCCATAGCTTTTTATGGTGCCTGTAATTTCTTGAAGAGATAAAGGAGGTAAATAGTCTAAACATATGTAAACCTTGAAAGAGTTGTATTATTTAAAAAATGATTCAAATGTCCACTTCTTTCTTTCTTTCTTTCTTTCTTTCTTTCTTTCTTTCTTTCTTTCTTTCTTTCTTTCTTTCTTTCTTTCTTTCTTTGTTTTATTTATTGTAATTTGTCAAACAGAAACAAAAACAGGAATAATATAAAAATACAATGGCAGGGACAATAGGAATGGTAGTGTGCTTATCCAAGCCCCCTCTATGGATCTCTTAAGTATGAAGTGAGGTCCACGAAAGTCAATTTGTGACTAAAACTGAAAATTTGTAGCTGAGACAACTGAATCAGGTAGAGCATTCCAGACTTTGACAATTCTATTACTTGAGTATTGTTGGAGATTTAGGACACCATTTTGAATAAAGCTTCCTGGCTTCTTTCAAGAAGGCCGATATGGGTTTGAAAGTTATCATAGACTTTTCAAACTATTGATTGACTTCTTTTTGAAATGTTGATGCCAACATTTTATTGAAAACTCTGGTGTAAATTCAATGTTACTTTGGATTGTCCCTCCTTCACCGTCTGATTATATAAAAGGTCAACAATATCTAAGTAACATTAGATTCTTAATTCATAATTTTAGGCATACCGTCAGAAAAAATGGATTTGGTAAAGGTAGATTCTACATGGAATGCAGGAAATTTAAGCAAGCTTTTGTTAAATATGGATTTGCTTATTTCATAAATTGGATCAGGAATCCTTTGGCATGATTTATTACAGCTGGGATTATTTTGTTATCCATTTAATTGGCACAGGGAATTTTAATCTCCTATAATATATGATTTGGTATTGGAATTATTGGCTGGTCTTAACAGGTAACTGAAATCTTTATCCAAAAATAAAAATTTCAGAATGCTAATTATTTTTATACATTGATAAATGATTATGTTATATAGATTGCAATATCCATGGGATTTGTAAAAGCTGGGAGTTTGCTTGGAGTTTGAACTCATTTAAATATCTTCCTTCAATTTTCAGTGTAGATATATCAGATCAGTGGCTAATGGCAGAATCAGTTTATGAAGAAATATAGAATGTTATAATATACTGCTTTAAGATTGATATGCACTTAGGTTATTTTAAACAAATTAACAAGGGTTTGAGAAACTTTATGGGAAAAATAAAATCCATTAAAAAAATCAAATGACAATTTTCATAAAATGAAGTATTGGATTTTCCCTGTTTTCATTTTACCAATAAGCATATGTGATGACTTAGCTATCTAATGACATCCAAATGCATTTTTTAAAAAAATATGGACACAACTAGAAAGTTTCTAGGTCCTATTTCTCTGATCTCAAATCAGAAACTTGGTTTATTTTTTTAAATCAAAATTCCAGTTATATTTCCAGCATTAAAAGCTGTAAGACATATCCAGAGATTTTGGGGTGAAGGTATCATTTTGATTCTCATTCTCATGCCAAATGTGCATTTTGAGATAATCCTAATTGGAAAATTGTAACTTTGTTTCCCTTTAGAGTTCTTGGGCTAATATTTTAGATTAAGCTATTGTTAATGTTTAATTCATTTTTGGTATCATAAACAGATTTGTACAGAACAAAAACTGTAGAATGAAAATATGACTAATAAATTAATGACATATTTATTTTTGAATATCCTGTGGCAGATGAAAACGGTAAAACCAAATTCTTTTCAGAGATTGTGATAACAATTGTATTCTTAAAGTCCTGTGCTTTTCTCAGGCTTCCTTTATTAATAACTTCTGGTAGTAAGTTTCCCCTGTGGTTATGAAGATCTATACAAGAAGCTTCTAATTGTACCAATATCTTCATGGAACTGAACATAATTTATTTGCCATTAAGATTCTGAATTAGTCACCATTTGTTCTACTGGATGACTCAAGGTTCTTTTTTCCCCTCATGTTCCCAGTGTTGTCTACCACTCTGGGGGAAGGTGTTGGTCTGAATCTGTTTAGCTTTTTGTGATTTGTTGAGGATAGCTGATACTGTCACTAGGTTTTTCTTTCTAAGCTGAAAAAATCCAAATATTGTCAACCTCCTCACCAGAGTATGGATCCAGGGCTCCAGATCATTTTATTTGCCTTTCTTCGTACTCTCTCAAATTTTACCATGCCAATCTTGAGCCATAATGGTCAGTAGGAGAGCACAATATGCTAAGGGGTTTTCTGCATAATTCATTTTTATTTTCCACCATTATCTTGACGACATCAAGTTTGTCTTTTTCACCCCACCCGTGTATCAAGTGAATATTTTCATAAACTTTTCCCGGCAACCACAAATCTCTTTTCTGATCAGTCACAGGTGGCTCAGATTCCATGAAATCCTTGGAGAATCCTAGTATTTTCATCTTTCTCTTGTAAAAACAATTCCTTTTTTTACACTATGTTTCTTGCTCCTCATCCAGTTTAGTCCTAAATAAATGTAGCCCTACTACCAAATTTGTCAGTCTGAGGAAAATGGAAATAAATTATCAGGTAATTACGTACATATAATTTTCAAAACTTTCAAAGATTAAAAGCGTTTGAGTCAGAACAACTGCATTTATTCTTCTACAGCTTGATACACCCGTCTATCACAGATGTCTACAAGTAGGACAAGCTTAGAAAGCTACTTCCAACATGTAATTATTTGAATTATTTATTGAGGCAATAATGTAAAATACATGGTTTGTATCATTGGCAAGAATACTATTTTACAGCTTCTACTTGACACAACATGTGTATGTTGATGAATTTATTTTTAGTAATACTTAACATTAATTTAACTTGAACAAATATCATGATTACCACCTAGCAATGTCTTGGATTAATCCGGAGCAATTATTTAATTAAATAAGCAAAAATTGGCATAACATTGGAATGTTCTAGTTCTCTTATTTAGAAGCAATGTGAGGGATATGCCATGTTTTTATTATAATATCACTGATTTCACCCTTGAGTCCCTTAAGAATTTTCAGATGAATACCATCTGGACCTGGTGATTTGTTTGTTTTCAACTCCTCAGCAAGATCTAGATCTCTTTCTCACCATTAAATTCCCTGCCTGAAAATGTCAGCTCAAGAATAATTATCAGCCTTCCACATTCTGCATTAAAAGCAAATAAAGAAAATATTCAGATTTTTGCTATTTCCATAGTTTCCTTCAATGTTTCTTGCCTTTAACACTCAGCAATCCAGTTATTTGCCATTCCCATGGTTCTAAAGTACTGCGTTTCTCTGAAAATAAGAGAGGGTCTTATTTTCGTTTGAAACCCCCCCCCCAAAAAAATAAGTGCTTGGTCTTATTTTCAGGGAGGTCTTATTATTTTTGAGGTGCAAGAGGCAGCGAGCGTGGTCACCTCATGGCAGCTGCTGTGTTGCAACATTTTCAGGGAGGGTTTATTTTTTGGGAAGGACTTATTAAAGTGTATGCCCTCAAAAGCCCAAATGGACTTATTATCTGGAGAGGTCCTATTTTCAGGGAAAACAGGATATTTTTTTGAAATCCATTTTATTCTTCAATATTATTGATCTTAATATTAATCATGCTTTACTAAAACCCCACTTTAAATCAAATATGAGCAAATAGTATAACTATACACTATATAATTGAATATGTGATTTGGAATGGTGGAGGTTAAGTACTGTATGGGGAAACATAGGAACTATTTTTTTACCATTATTAAAAAATATTATTTCCTGTTATCTATAAAACATTGTGACCTTTATCCTCCTTCTTTGGGACAGAATGGCCTTTTCTGAAGAAAGCCTTCTGTTCTCTAAGAGGGTTCTTCATTTTGCTAATTAATTCTGTTACTAGTATCTTGGATTTGGTAGCAACTCTCTTGACTAACGGCATATATTCTAACCAAGTTGCTACTGTACAACAATGCTTTTGAGTAATATCCATGATTATGAGTTGCTCAGCAGTGGTTGTGCAATTAGTTGTTGACATACAGCCAACTTCTGATGATGGTTCATTGAAAATGATTCCATGAACTTTTTCCTACTCAACAAGGGATCTCCTAACACAGAATTCAGTTGTTCTTGTAGGCCATAGTTCTTCCGTTTTTGCAGTTACATAATATTTATATAAAAGGACAAATTAAACATGCAACATTCGGACAGGACAATATATATTTTACGGCAAACATTTTTTTCTAGTGAAAGAAAAGTATGCAATTCTGTGTTGTTGCCTGCATATGACCAGAATGGTACTTGAATTCATAGCCTTAATAATAACACATGACCAGGTCCAGTAGCCAAGTATTCATTTCTTTATCAATGTATGTATTATCAGAGTGCAGACTTTTTGCTTATATACACAGAAGTACAGCCAGAAAATTCAAGTGATCTCATTGTGTATTTAATATAGTACCATGCTGAATAATTTACAAGTTTCTCACATTTATTTCTAATATAATGGATTTCTAATATAGTGGATAAAGTAGACTTCTCTCATTCTGTTTAACTAAAAGACCAAGCCTGCCATCCTTTGCCAAAATAAGAAATCATTACCAGAGAATCTACAGTGAACTCTGAAAAGCAAGGATTGTTGTGTTAATGGCTTCCTTGCTCTTTTCATTTTCTTCTTTTCAGTCCTGTTTGTGAATAAATAGCAGCAAACTTCTTCAAACTTTCTTTTAAAGCATTGCTGGCAGATTCTGCAACAACTACTTCCCTTAATAGGTTTAGGAAATCATTTAGCTCTTTCAGAAATTTCCTCTTAGTTAAGAAGGACTTAATCAAAATGGGACCTTGCACATTTAAATAACTAGCAGTATCTTTTAACATCTTTTATTTTTTTAATAACAGGATTTTTGCACAATATTCTCACTGCCAGGATTAAAACAAAACAGAAACAAGCCCACACTCTTTGCGTTCCTTTACAGAGACAAGTCATCAGAGGCTCTTCGCTGTTTTTTCATACAGCAAGGTAGGAACACCTTTGTGTGCTGTCCTTTTTAAAGTAAAAGTAGGAAATATGGGGACTTTGCTGTCAATAGGCTCCATGGCTTATAAAAAATTGGTTAGTGACAAGCTATCAATATATGAGACAGAGAGAAGAGAAATATCTGCCTCTCTTATTATTTACAAGAATACCCATATCCTTTTTTGCTTTTAAAGGTGGATATGCACAGCTGCTGTTGCTGGTATTCTGGCTGACATTTTTTTGTTTAAGGATTTCACTCCCCATACACACTGATAACTGCTTCTAGAAGCATCTGTTACAGGAGTATCAAACTATCAGGAGTATCAAACTATCTTCAAAGCGCTCCATGGCACGGGACCTAGCTATTTGTGGGATCGTATCCTGCCCCATACATCCCTTCAGCCGATTCGCTCACACAGAGAGGGACTCCTCTGGGTGCCGTCCACTAGGCTGTGCCTAGTGGGCGACGCCCAGGGGAAGGGCCTTCTCTGTGATGGGCCTGACCCTCTGGAATGACCTTCCCCCTGACATTAGAACGACTACGGACCTCCGCTCCTTCCGCCGGAAACTCAAAACCCACCTGTTTCACCTAGCCGGCCTGGCCTAATTCCAGCTTTCCCACCTCAGTTTGTATTTTTAAATTTTATGATTTGGTTTTAAGGTTTAAGTTTTTAATTTTTATAAATTTGTACAGGGGATATTTAATTCAATTTTAGTTTATATTTTAGTGTATATTTTGAATGTATGGTTTTTAAATTTGTACCTGTACACAGCCCCGAGTCCCTTCGGGGAGAGGGGGCGGTCTAGAAGTTTAATAAATTATTATTATTATTAATTATTGTCACAGTGTCATCATGGAAATATTGAGACTTTTTTCCCCTCTGCTAAACCAGGCATGGGCGTGGCCAGCACCTGACGCACCTGGGCCGCATTTGACAGCCCTGATTTATTAGAACACTAGCACCTCCAGATTTCTTCATTTATGGGAATAAGTGAAGGCAAAGAAATACCAGACGTAGAAATGCAAGGGAGACTCGAGATTTATTTTTATCTTCATGCCTGCAACAGAATTAAAGTGACCAACCAATATGCCTGTCCTGCAGTCTCTAAGAGAAGATTTATCTGAATGAATGAGCAGCTGAAGTTATTTTTTACATGTGAGCAAGTGTTGTGAGTGTGCCCGTTCTGCCTCAAGGCTTTCTTTCATACAGCAGAGGTAGAATGTGGTGCTTCTCTAAGTACTGAAGTGGAATCAATTTCACCTGACTAGCGGACTTATCTCAAAGAAACCATTTTCTGTGGATATACTGCTCATGTATGGAGATTTTTATGGGCAATCCAGCAACATATCATGATTGTCTGATTCTGTTGGCTAAAAATGGGCCCACTCTGCTTTTAAGCTTTGCTTCACTCAAAGCTGGCTAAAATTAAAACACTTCAGAAACTCCAAGCTGTCCTAATTTTTATTTGCAGTAGGGGAACAAGCTCTCGCTAAAGGTATCGACCAGGTGTGTCAAACTGTCGGCCAATGGGCCGGATGCGTCACACACTGGCCATGCCCACCCCAGGTCTGTGAAGGGGAAAAATGTCACAACATGGCACCGCAATTTGACACTCATGCATGGGTGAAATCCAGCAGGTTCTGACAGGTTCTGGAGAACCAGTAGAGTAAATTTTGAGTAGTTCAAAGAACCAGCAAATGCCAACTCTGGCTGGCCCCAGAGTGGGGTGGGCTTGGAGATTTTGCAGTATCCTTCCCCTGCCGCACCCACTAAGCCACTCCCACCAAGTCATGCCCACAGAACCCGCAGTAAAAAAAATTGAATTTCACCACTGCACTCGTGGTATAGACAATTGGATGGGTTTTAAAATGCGGATTAAGAAAGTACTCCCATATTCATTTTTTTAAAAAAAAACAGGCTTTTTAAAAATAATCACTAGTCTATTTATGAAGAAATCTATCCATGGCAGTAAATTCTAAGGCTGAACAAGTCTGATAACAAAAAGTGCTTCTGAGCTCACGCAAGCTAGGTCTACAGCTCTCTGCTAGTCATTAAAGAACTGACTTCCACTCAAGGCAGAAACAAATGCTATTTCTGTAGGAAATCGCTCATTATAGTCAGTACAACCCTTAAAGCAAGGACATCACTTTTTCAGGCTTCTGAGCTGATAGATTGAAAAACATTGATTACTTTAATGAGCAGCAGATATTCTCATGCTACTGTGGATCAGGAAGCATTTGAAGCATTTGTGAAACAACCACAATCCTAGTCAAAATGTGTCATTTAAATTAGACAAATTTCTTACTGATGAATACCAGTGAAAACCTGCTGGATTAAACTCATGTCTTTGGCTACAATTTTGACCTCCCACAGCGACTAGTCAAAGTCTTATTGGCAATCCTTCCAGCGGGATATAAGGCCAATTCTTAAACTTTTGTTCCCCCTTCCAAGCCCTTGGGATGTGCTAGGATTGAAGGTAAAACAAGATAAGATTCTAATCCCATAAGAAACTACATAGAGTGTTGCCAAAAGCAATTAAAGGAGGCTGCCCGTTCAGTCAACATTAGTTAGAAGTGATTTAGTGGTGATGTTAGCTGCTTTGTAACCGTCCTGTACTCTAAAAGAAATCCTTTGCTTGCCTTTCAGAGGTCAGAGATGACAAACCCAGATTCAAGAGGATAATAGCTGGAAATTAGAGTTATATAATAACATTGGAGAAATATTTCACTCTCTGGGAAGTTTCACCAGGCCCGCTCTTCATTCTAAACTAGAGTTCATGGCACTCAGAAATGCTGAGATTATGACATACTTTTCAGTAGATGTTCAAAACAAAATTGCATTATTTTCTGTTGTTTATGTAACCAGTAGGAGCTATTTATAATGTGCTTGTCCTTAAGTGAGAGCCCACATTCTTATTACTACATAGCAGCAAAAAGAGGGGGGGGAATAATGCTGGGGAAAAAAGCATATCTAGAGACTCTAGACTGATGGATACCTTCCAAAGCACCACAAAATTCCTATTTGAGAATTACAATTTTTAAATTTGAAGACCTTGTTTAACACAGAGTGCATTAAAAGTTGACTTTCATTGTTATTATTACACAGAGAATGGATTTGCATGGTACTCTCTTAGCCAAACTATTAAATATATATATATTTATACATTTATACACCATTCTGAACTTGTTTAATTTTAATATTGGTTAGAGTTTTGATTTGGGTTAAACTTGTCTCTTAGTTTATATTACAATTTGTTGCACAAACCTGGAAAAATAGGTTATGTCAACTACTAGGTTAAATATTGTGGTCCACCCAGCCATAATGTCTGTGTAAAACACAATCCACAGATATTTTTAGGAAATAAATAAACACAATAGCACTCAGAGATATCACAATGGAGAACCAGATAATAAAGTTTACCACAATGGCAAGCAAAATGTTTCTTGTTGAGATATAATTTCCTTGCAGGAAATCTGAGGAATGACTGCCTTCCAATGGTACGTGTAGCTGAAACAAGATGTAAATGTGGCTATCGCAGAGGTGGCATTCAGCAGGTTCTGACCAGTTCTGGACTGGTCCCATCCCTATCTATTTTCTGCTTCCCGAGTCCCAGCTGATCTGGAGGAAATTGAGATTTTACAATATCCTTCCCCTGCCATGCCCACCAAGCGATGCCCACAGAACCAGTAGTAAAAAAATTTGAATCCCACCACTGGGCTATTGCCAGGAATGCCAGAAAGGCTCAGTCTCTCTCTGAATGTCCTTTTTTGGGAATTTCCTTTTCTCTTTTGATGACACCTCATTGTCTACTTTTCTCTTTTTCCTAGCCAGCTGTTAGAAAAGGGATGTATGGGTTTGTCAAGTGTAAATATCTTGCTTGCAAGGGAAGCTGAAGGCAACTTTAATTTGAGGGCCACCTTGGCACAAAAGTGACTTCTCCCGAGGAATCTGGTAACAGGAAAGACCTTTAACATGGACTTCTCTTGCTCCAGTAGATGCTACATTAGGGATATAGAGGAAGGGATCTATATATGTTTAGTACTGTAGATTATTTTCACTCATATTGTGCCATTTTCAACACTGGAACAGATGTTATTTAGTTTTAGTCAGATGAATGGGAACAGATGGAATTTTATGCTATTTTCAGAATTTAAAAAATGTTCAGAGTTGATTTGGGCCTATTGTGATTATTGGGGAACAAAAATATGGCAAAAGAAAGTAAGGCTCAGAACCTCATATGGAGTCCTCAATTTAGAAAAGAAATAATTTGCATCCTTGACTGAAGCTCTTAATATATATATTTAATTATTTTACATGCAAAAGGCAAAAGAACGAACAAGAAAATCTCTAAATCACATATCTTAACAATTGTTTCATATATTTTCATATATGTATGTCATGTCATTCAATTAAATTATTAATGTTTGTCAGTTTGCTTATCACTATCATATATATATATATATATATATATATATATATATATATATATATATATATATATATATACACATACATACACCTACCTACCTACCTACCTACCTACCTACCTACCTACCTACCTACCTACCTACCTACCTACCTACATACATATATATATATATATATATATATATATATATATATATATATATATGCTGGTTTTGTTGTATTCGGGTCTTTTCCCGTGTAGGATTGAGATTGTCTTGGCAACATTTCAGCAAGATCTCGTTGCCAAGACAATCTCAATCCTACACGGGAAAAGACCCGAATACAACAAAACCAGCATACCTACACCCTGAAAATCTACAAAAACAATATATCTATATCTATATCATCTATATCTATATCTATATCTATATCTATATCTATATCTATATCTATATCTATATCTATATCTATATCTATATCTATATCTATATCTATATCTATATCATCTATATCTATATCTATCTATCTATCTATCTATACATACATACATACACACACACACAAACACATATACTATTATATGAATCCAAATTTCAGAACAGTTTAACATTTTATGAGTAAAATGTTAGTTCAGATTTAGAAATGACTCTTAACTATTAATCTGACTTTGTGTTTTCTTGTTATGTCACTTCAAATAAGATTGACTCATTTTTTTTAACCAGATCCAAACTGAAAGACATACTTTTCCTTTTATAGACTACTGGATCAGACAAATGAAATGCAAACATTCACAAACTGCCAATAATATGAATCTGTAATTATATTTCTACTCGGAAAGAGTTTTCCCACTTTTATTTGAAAACTACTGAATTAAAAGTACACATCATATTAAATACATTGTACCTAATTTAAAAATGCAAAAAAGCATGGTGTGTGTGTGAACTGTCATTAGAGGTTTCAAACAAACAAACAAACAAAAAGAGACAAATTTTAACCTTTTCCTTTTGCATCTCAAATAGGACATGGAAAAGGAAAATAGGGCACTATCGAAGAGATGCTAACAATTGTGCTTCAAGGATTGCAAATAGGGATGGCCATTAAATTATTTCGCCAACCCATTTTGAGAAGTGGAATGCTATCTCAAAATTAGTTTTAGATAGTGCTTTTATTTATAAATCATTCATTCTTCGGCTATTTTTACTTTTACATTTCGTTTACCAAAAATATTTCTTGGCTTGTATGCAGCAGTTTGAGAATATAGGAAACGGATATAAGGCATGTTTTGGGGAATGATTTGTAGTCTAAGCTGTTATACCTCCTCATGCAGCATAAAAAGCCTTAAATATGCTGAAAATCTAAAATCCAGCATGCTTCATCACCCATCATTGGCATCTCCCCTTTCTGTGACTAGATACTGTGTACATGCACATCACTCTATTTCTTTTCCTGCGAAGTACAGGAAAATAATAAAAAATAGCAAGCAAAAGAAAAAAAAATCCATACCATCCTATCAGAACTTTCTGTTTATCTTCATCTATTTCAATCCAATCCAATCATCATTCACTGTTTCCATATGCAATATACTTATTGCTTATTACAATATACTTATTTTATACTGGTCATTCCTGCAGTAGCATACCTCTAACATCATAACTAGCGCTCCATGTATACAGGTAGTACTCAACTTACAATGGTTCATTTAGTTCAAAGTTACAATGGCACTGAAAAAAGTGACTTATGATTACTTTTCACACTTGTGATTATTGCAACATCCCCATGGCCATGTGATCAAAATTCAGACACTTGGCAACTGACTCATTATGAAGGTTGTAGTGTCCCAGGTTCATTTGATTATCTTTTGGGACCTTCTGACAAGCAAAGTCAACGGGGAGGCCAGATTCACTTAACAACTGTGTTACTAACTTAACAACCTCAGTGATTCACTTAACAACTGTGGACGGAAAGGCCATAAAATGGCAAAACTCACTTATCAGAAATATTGGGCTCAGTTTTGGTTGTATGTCACGGACTACTGTATTTATCTATAAATACATTGAATAATCATAGGAACATCACACATGCTTCCCTGCTCAATGCTGAATTATTCCATTTATTCTTATTGGTGAATATCACCAAATCCTAATTCAAATACATATGAAACACTTTAGAAAGCAGACAGCCTTCTGGAAAGATTTTTTTTTTGCTCAAAGCTACTGTAAGGCTGATAAGGTGCATTAAAAATTGAATTGGAAGAAAGGAGAAGCAGTAAGAAGCACAAACTGTGCAAGAATAGAAACAAGTTGCATTATGCAATTCTCAGAGAAAGAAGCAAGTTAGAGATAACTATCTGTAGTAAAGGGCAAGTTTTTTTTCCTCCCTGTTACCATTATGGTTTGACCGCTATTTTTTGTCTTCAATAAAGTATGCAGGAAGATGATGTCTGTAACTAAGTTGATAAAAACACTTGCTTGCTTTCTTACAATTTTTAAATTCTTATGTGAGAAAATGCTTACAAGGTTTTGAAATAAAAAGTTGGGGTCAGGAAGAAAAAAAAGATGAACTGAAACTACTTTGGTTAGTTGAGATTTTCACATAATATTTTTAATATGGAAAAAGAAAGAGTAAACTTGGTTACCAGCTTCTTGGTCTGGACTAGAATGCCTCTTCAAGTGGCAATTTTTTCTTCACATCATCTTATCAATGATTTTTCCTTTTAGACCTTTTAGTTAGTATTTGAGATACAAAATGTTTCTTGAAAGTTGGTATACAGCATGTGTCTTATGTCATTATGTCCACTGCATGTACCAATATGATTTTGGGTGTATTATAAACAATTACAACACATTGCTTATCTTGACATACACGCCAAGAAGGACAGATGGGAAGCTTCCTCCTCTACCATCACCAATACCACTTCCTTTTATATACTTGCCCAGCTGAGAGAATAATTTTTCTTCTACTCAACTAATATTAACATAGGCTGATATAAGGAACTCAGGTTGAATTTCAGGTGTGGAAACATTCATAAAATATCTGGATTGAATTTTTAAGCAGTATTATCAAGGTAAGGGGACAGAAATGTATCAAAAGAAGATGAATAGGTGCCCATGCTGGGAAAATGTCATATGAATATCAGGTCTTATTACTATATATCTTCAATGGCAATAAATCAGCTAATTGATACAAGGTCTTTTTGGTGCAATGTAACCTTTGTGATACAAGTAGAGTTCTACTACTTTCTAATTTATGACATCATTCTTCCCATTAGGGAAGCAGTTATTTAATTAGTTCTTAATTTAAGAATCATTTAGGCAAGATGGGCAGTGCAGGAATATGATGAATGGATGATTGAATACATGAACAGAGAAAAGAAAAGAAAAGAGAAAGGAAAGGAAAAGATAAAAAGAGGGAGAGAGATATAACTATGGATTTCAAAGCCCAACCAGCTATTTTAGAGAGTTATATGGAGCTTTGGAATTTATTCAGTTAAGGAAATTGAGAAACTGAGGCTTGTGAAATTTTAATGGGATGTGTGGGTTCTCCTTCCTTTTTAGACCCAATTAAAGGTAATAATAATAATAATAATAATAATAATAATAATAATAATAATAATAATAATAAGCTTTTATTTCTAGACCGCACCCTTTCCTAAACAAGACTCGGGGCAGTGTACAGTCATTATTAAAACCATATACATTTACATGTCTACAGTGGGACTAGAACTCACAGTCTCCTGGTTTCTAACCTGTGGCCTCTAGACAAAGCTGGCTCTACTTTTGTTTCTTCCTTTTGAATTAGCTAATGGACATCTCACTCTTTTTCTCCCAGGTTTACACTGGGAGAAAAATCCTCTTTTCAGTTCCAAAAAATAGGTACCGTTTTCCCTGAAAATAAGACAGAGTCTTGTTTTCTTTTGGCCCCCCAAATAAGCACCTGGCCTTATTTTCAGGGAGGTCTTATTATTTTTGAGGTGCGGCGAGCATAGTCACCTCATGGCTGCTGCTGGGTTGCAATATTTTCAGGGAGGGTTTATTTTGGGGGGAGGGCTTATTTTAGAGCATTTGTTCAAAAGCCCATTAGGGCTTATTATCTGGGGAGATCTTATTTTCGGGGAAACAGGGTACTAGCATTTTCTAGTCTAATTGCTCTAAAATTTCCATATCTTGTTGAGGAGTTCTGACATGCATCATTCCCCTTGGACGAAAAACTCCTGAAAATACTGATGAGGATCCACTGCTAGAATTTGAGACAAACCCAATTCCCTCAAAGCCCAATTAAGATGCGAATCACAAAGCCACCTATAGTGCTTCACCCACCCATCTCTCCCTACAATAATTCTCACTGTCAGCAAAACTAGTGACATAAGAGTCTGGATATCTGCATCTCATTCATTCTTTGTTTTGCAACTTGACCTAGGAATGAAAAGAAAATTGTTTGTATATTACATTAGCATTTAAAATTAAGAAGTAAGAAACAAGAAAAGACGGGAGAAAAATAACTGGAAAGCATGCAGCGTTAACATGGTGAATGGCTACTTAAATGAAGATGTGTCTTCACTGAGCATGTTAGACTGAGCATAATGTGGTACAGGGTTTTTCTCTCTCTCAGTACAGCACAGTGTGTACTGAAAATTCCTCCAAATTTGTAACAAGTGAATGAAAGGAAAGCTGTTCTCACACACACAATGAGCTTCACATGGATTCAAAAGAAGTTTGACCCTGAGACCACCCCTGAAATGCTCCCAGCCCTGTCTTCAGCCAAGAAACCAACTGCTGCCAAATACTCTGATGATAATCACTCCTTTGTTTGGGTTCTACTTGGCCACTAACCTTCTCCAACATGCAAATCTATATACCAGCTTTTACATCCATCACTCAACACAAAGATGGGTACTATTGTCTGCCTTAATACATTGCTTCTGGTGTTCCAAAGGATTCATGAAAAAGCATCTTCTTAACTGCCTTCCTTAAGATTAGCGGTGAAGGGCCCAACCTGACTCTAGGGCAGGAGCTCCATAAGGCTGGTGTGACAGTTACAAGTGTTTTTTTTTACCCCAGAGCCTCAAACTCAACCAAATGTGGCTTGGAAGGTTTTCTACATATTATCTGAGCTTGCATACAAAGGATGGTTGATGCCACTTGTAATAGACAGTCTCATAGATAAGGCAAGTAATAAGTAATATAAAATAAGATTTACAGGTACAAATCCTATTTGTTTAATGGATCCTACTGTGGTCAACAGCATCTAGAATAGACAACTGTGCAAGGGAACACAACTTCAATTGCTTGCTAATAGAAAACCTCTGAGTAAGACACTAAAGATTATGTTGCTGATCAATATGAATGATTGCAACTAAACTGGGACATTTTTCAAATAGATGAGTGGTCTATTAGTACTTCAGTGAAAGGAAGTTGTTCTGAAATAAAAAAGAACAATTCCATATATGAATGTGTTGGATGCCAGCCAAATACACACAGAGACAAGACAGTCATGCATTCATATTCTTAACAGTTTTGCCATTCGCAGTCTTATTTGTAACTCCCAGCATTTCCAGAAGTAGGAGGGCTACATACAATATCCCATTTTACAGAGGACACTCCTCTATGTATCTGAAGGACAGTTTATCCATGCCCCACTTTAAAGAAGGCTAGATATCACTAATTATCACATTAGCAGATTGAATAGGTAGCACAGAAGTTATTTTGGTAGTTTTCCTTACTATGGTGTTGTGTATGTACATGAACAGATATATTAAGAGTTCTACTCTATTATAATAAAAGCACTTCTCATGATATAGTTTTGTTTATATTCCAGTAGTTATATCTAGCTTTCTTTCTGCCCATATTCAAATGTACATAAATCTGCCACTTCTTTTGTCTTCTTACCTTGACAATATACAAGTAGTAACATATATTTGTATTCTTTCTGTGTGCTTTTGAGTCAGTTTTGACTCTAATGAATATATGGACAAGCGTGTGTGGTTTTCTTGGCAAGATTTTCAGAAGTGGTTTTTCCTTTCCTCCTTAGGGGTAAGAAAGAGTGACTGCCCAAGATCACCCAGGTAGTTGTGTGCTTAAGGTGGAATTAGATCTTATTATTTCCCAGTTTCTAGCCAGGTTCCTTAAATGTAATGACACCAAGCTGGCTCTCATATTTTTCTTTTAATTAGACTTAAATTGTAACTGCTTTAAGACCAATTGTAGCCTAAAAGCTGAGTACGGGTATTTTAAAGTATATGCAATCAGTCCAACAAATAACTCATTCTGTTCTATTAATGATATTCTCAGAAAATATTTGCAGCAGGTATTTCATGTGGGTTTTTTTTTTAGGCTGATTCAAACTTCATGTACCAAAGCGTAATGCCTACAAAGCTTTCCTTGGAAAGACTTATTCCACACATATGTATGCTTTAAAATAAGTAAAAGTCATCTAGTACATGAAACATGATGGTTAATGGAGAAAGTATCAGGGGATGCTTGGTATTCTCTGAGTTTGGTAAATTTCCTGCACATCATTCATTACCAGATTGGGTAACATTATCAGTTCTCTTAAAAGATCTGCAATAAGGAAACATCTGCAAGAAAACCACTGAGTTCAGAGAACACCAAGAACCCAACAATTCAAGCATGGGTTGCATGTATTCTTTATTTATTATGAGTTGCCTTCATACCTTCTATCATACATTTCCCTTTTTAAAACTACTGTTTTTAACTAATAAACTGTCACAGGGTTGTTGTTGTTGTTTTTTGAAGAATTCCTTTCGCCCAAGTGAGCAAGAGAAAGACAGATCGCCAAACCATTCTAACTCTTAAGCTCCAATATAGGGTAGAGTTTATTTTGCTATTCCTCATCTTGACATATAATCTCCAATTACCTTCTTTATATCCTTTCCAGCATCGCTTTAGCTCCAGTATCAGCAATCACATTACTTAGAGCAACATAGTACAAAACAGCTTAGTACATACTAAATCAAATCAATAGGTTTCTGTCAATATAAAAAGGTGTGTGGAATGGATAAACTGATGCTTAAAAACAGCTTTGTCGAACTCTTGGGGCAGTTATAGAGAGGTTCAACAGTATGTCGATAATATATAAAATATTCCCAAGAAGTAAGAAGAGGGGACAAAAAAAGTCAACCGTATTTGAGATGTGCTGCATTTGATTATCAGCTGAAATGAAAATTAGAAATAAATTACTTCTGACTGTTTTTAAGTAATAAAAATGAAGAAAAACTAACAACAATATAAACGAAAAGAGGATGTGCCTTCAATCCCCGTTAGGCATAAAGCTATGTTCAACTGAATTTTGGGAAAACTTCTTCCTTGCCTGGGAAGTAACCTTCTTGATTATCCAAGAAAGAGTAAACACTGTTAGAATTCATTGAATTCAATCAATGTGGCCATGATAGACTTCATAAAAACCTTTTCAAAATTTCTAAACTTTCTGACTAAAACACCCAGTCCTTGATATTTTAAGATTATGAATTGTTTTTGAATTGTTGGTGCTCAGAAGTAAATCAGATCAATACAAATTTCCTCTTTCATCGAGATGTCCATAGGATTGCATTTACAGAGTAAAAGCTATAAAGTTTAATGTACATGAAAAGGTCAGTACTAATCATCTTCAAATTCTGGTATCTTATATGGAGTGATTTTTAAAAGTAATTATTGCCTTAATAAAACAAAGAAAAAGAAAAAGAAAACTTACCAAGTACAAAAAGGGAAGGAGACACAAATTATAATTAAATGCAGTATATACACACAATTTATAGATTATATATTTTAAAAGTTAAAAAGTACCAATTTTGAAATGGAATAATGGCTCATAAACTCATAGTCTTTGTTATCCATATACTAATGGTCAGAATGAGGGGATAAAGAAAACGAACTTCAATCCTTAGTATAGGATGTAAATAGTTTTAATGGAAATAATTGCAATAAAAGAATAGGAATAATACTAATTTGGTACAACTCATAGATATGATTCAAAGACAATAAACTTTTAAAGATAGTAGCCATGAATTTTACAACCTCTTTAAAAAAAATTGCTGTATCGCCTTAGGATAGGAAGAAATTGTTAAGTATATCTCCTTTCGGAGATTAGAGTTGAGTAGCAGAAGGTAGTAACGAATGTGCCGCTGAATAGTCACTCACAGCCACTGAAGGAAAGCAAGGATAGCTTTACTTTTGTTAACAAAAATAGGATAAACAGTCTCCAAAACAAGCTATAAGTAGTCTTGAATTATATGTACAGTCTATGTTACAACATGTTGATTTACAGATGCTCAACTCACGATTCACCATATAGACAGGTAACTAATATACAGAGTAGCCACCATCCAATACACAGTATTCAATCCCAATACCAAGCACGGAGAACATACAGGAACAACCAGGAACAATCAGGAGCAAACAGTAATAGTTCCTACTTCCTTTTATGGCTGCTTAAAGCAACAGCATCTGATTACATCTCACTTGCATTTAAAGTAACAGATACATTGTTACAATCGTGGCTTATGCATACATATATATGTACACATACACACACACACACACACACACACACACACACACACAGAGAGATACATACACACACATATACACACATTGCCAAGCCGAGACTAGGGTTACATCCCTAACAGAAATTAACTGCTCTTAAGCCATTTTTCTATGCCACACAATAATGTGATCAAAGATCAAACCAGAGCATAGCCATCAGTGATGCTCAACTATCAATACAGATACTGTAGGTTTACTTACTCCTACATAGATGAAAGGTCTACTGTTTGACTAGAATGCTATGAATTAAATCATTGTAGCGGAGGTAAGCTTCAAGCTATGGCCTATTCTCAAAGCTCTTGCCACAATATAATTGTCTTCATGTTGTTAATTGAAGAAATTTGTCTGTGGGTTTTTTTTTATACATGTACTTTATTTTTGAAGACTGGCATGAACAGGTTGCCTAAAATGGAACCTAGAAACTAAGAAATCACCTGGGAAGAATGCAATCTTTTAAAACCACCTCTGTGCCATATAAATTGAGCAGTCTGCAGACACAAAAGCATTCTAATGAATAAATGATATAGTTCATGAATAATATTGACTTTTTAAGAACTTTTTGAAATATTACTTAGCATTTGGGGCAGAATAACAGTTCAGTTTCCACCGACAAAATTCTGAATCTGCAATTCTATGCAGTTGTTTGGGAGTTAAATCAACCTTGGTAAATGCACATTAAGAATGTTCTTAATGAAGGTTAGATAACAGAAGTTAAAACTCAAAGCCCTGAGAATGTTTCTGCATCTATATATTTTTTCCTAAATTATACTCTTCAAGTGTATAATTCAAGAGGCACTTATATGGGTCAGTTATGTTATAAATAAGAGAAGTCATGAATGGACATGTTTTGCAGTGCATCTAGCTAAAAATAATCCCTTGTGGTTTCATTTTCATTACTGCTTTCATTTTGTTGTGGTTTCATTGCTGTTTTTAAACAAAAGAGATCTGCATGCCATTAAAAAGTAATATGGTTCCCTGTGAGAGACAATATTTTATTTTATGATTAGATATTATACATTCAACTGAACAGATCAACCTGCTACATAAGTAGTGCTGTTCATATTTCATTTTTTTTCTGTAGGTTCTAAATCGCTTCATTTTTAGATGAGTAGATAAGTCCAAATGTTTATTTTGTAAGACTGGAGAGGTGACTAGTCTGTTCACATTGTCTACTCCATGAATGAGAGTATGTAGCTTAAGTGTCTCTCTTGTTCATTTTAAGTTGAAAGGCTTTAAACACAGTAGTTTTTCCTAATAAATTTGGTTCTGTCTTTCTATACTTTTACGGCTCGATCATGTAGTTGTTTAGGTGCAGTGACCAGTAAAATATTCAATCAACATTTACTAGTAGGGCTAGTAAACCAATGGTGTGATTCAAAAATATTTATTACTGGTTTGGTGGGTGTGGCTTGGTGGGCATGGCATGGCTCAGTCGGCATGGCTTGGTGGGCATGACAAGGGAAGGATACTGTAAAATCTCCATTCCCTCCCCACTCCAGGGGAAGGTTACTGCAAAATCCCCATTTCCTCCCGATCAGCTGGGACTCGGGAGGCAGAGAATAAATGGGGGTGGGGCCAATCAGAGATGGTATTTACCGGTTCTCCGAACTACTCAAAATTTCCACTACAGGTTCTCCAGAATTGGTCAGAACCTGCTAAATACCACCTCTGTAGTAAACATACTAGAAAGAAGGTGTTTTTTTTCAAGAGGCAACTGGACTTTCTGGTTTTACTTTGAAGATGTATTGCTTCTCATCCAAGCAGCTTCTTCAGCTGTGATTGGATGGTGGGGAATGGAAGGATTTATACAAAAGCACTTTGGGACAACCATGAACTGGATGACTGAGAATCTCCATAAACATATTAGAAGAAAGAATTGTCCTTTCTATTTCACTATATAGTGTTTGATGGACGCTGTAAATCTATTGATTAAAATAGGGAAAGGTGGAGCATGGGAATTTTTTGATCAGAGAAGCAAAGCAACAAAGTAATGTATTCCCTATATAATAAATGTGGGTTTTTTGTTTCCTCCCTGGATTGGTAATAGGGTTTTGTTTACCTGAAAAATTATAAATAATTTATCAATATTTTTAAAATGATGATGAATATGCTTGCTGTGTTCAGCACTTGATATTTTTGGTTGGTATTGATTATAGCAGTACTTAATAGTCATCCATTCCAACTACATTATGATTTCATCAAAAATAAACAAACTAAAACTGTATAGATCAACAGCAGGGCTTATTAATTGGGCTTTGGTTATTGGAATAAATTCCAGATTCAAAAATAAAAAATATTGTTCCTTCTGTACCCCTACGAATGTTTCGTGTTCAGTTAAATTCTTCCCAGAATATCAGTCCCTGCATTTAAAATAAAAATAGCTACATAATATTTCATATTTTATTTTCTGGAACAATTGTCAAACAACCAATGTTCAATCTTTGTGACAAGATTGTTTTCAAAGGAGGCAAAATATTCGTTGCTTAAAATACAATGTGCAATAGAAAGGAAAAAAGGGATGGGTTTATCATACAGATGCACATGTTAGGTTGCTTTCTTAACAAGTAAAACTAAGTAGGAACATTTTTATATGTTGCTTTCATGCGGCTTTTTTCTCTCATGCTGGAAGAACAGCAACAGCAGCTCCTCTGTAACAGTTTAATTTTATACAGACAGCTCAGTGTAACTTTACAGTGTAACTCACTGTAAATTGCACTGTTTGGGGGACCTCATGTGGTAGACAGAAGACAGCTGTTTTCTCTGTACATTACATCTGAATATGTAAGGCCCAGTTTTAATGTGTTAAATGCCTATGGAGTTTCTCAGTCATCTAGGTCATGGTTGTCCCAAAGGTGCTTTTTCAAGACACAACTGGACTTTCTTGTTTTTCTTTGAAGATGTTTTGCTTCTCATCTAAGAAGCTTCTTCAGCTCTGACTGGATGATGGGGAATGGAAAGATATATATTCCTTGCATACAGCTGGTCCTCTGTATGAATTGAATCTAAAAGAATGCAAATGACCAGCTATCTGCAAGGAATATAAATCCCTCCATTCTCCATCAATCAGTCAGGGCTGACAAAGCTTCTTGGTTGAGAAGCGAAACGTCTTCAAAGAAAAACCAGAAAGTCCGGTTGCTTATTGAAAAAAGCACCTTTGGGTTCTAAATTGTTAGGGGAAACTAATACAAATGATTAGTGAATATTAGATAGAAAAGAGATTAAGACTGTTAGCATAAATAAATTAAAAGTAACATTAAATATAAAATACTAAATTGCACTCTAGTGATTTTCCTTGATTATTTTCTATTAATGATACAGAAATGAAATCAAAATGGATTCCACTTCGCTCAACAGAATCTGCCATTATAGAGATCTAAGATCAGATCAAATGTAAACAAGCTAGAACATATGAAATAAAAGAAGATGAAAAAGAAGACCAAAGAATCAAGTAATATCATCTAGAAACAAGGAATACAAGGAAGTGCTGAAACTCACAAATCAGCAAATAACAGCTTTATCCACGAAGATCAACAGATAAGACCTTCAAATGATGGGCAAAAACTCTAATTGAAGTGGAATTAGAAATGTTTCTACCGATTCATCGATAGACAGATTGCAATGAACTGAAGAACTGCAACCCCTGACAAAGAAGAAACAATTCAATTCTGGTTACAGCTATGGGGCAACCCCCCAAAATACCACAAGATTTTAGCTTGGATAAAGGAGGTGGATAAGAATACAAAAAGAAATGGCAATGAAAGAACTTATAATAATAGCAGAAATCGTGAAGAAAGAGATAAAGAAGATCAAGAATCATCAGTATCAGATGAAGATGAACTGCATGACTTTTGGCCTACACTCATTCATTACCCCAGAATTTAAAAACGTAATGCAAGGTGATAAATTGAAGATTGGTTCACCTCTGTTGGAGGTATCTGCTCCAACAATAGAGGCAGCACTAGGCAAATACAGTCCAATTATCTGCTTAGCAAGAACTTTCAAATGACTATCTGGTATGATAAGTTGATGCTGTCCTATAGCAACAAGCTCCATCTACCTGAGCAGAAAGGAAACTGCCTGGACAGCAGAGGAACAAAAGATCAGCCTCTAATTGATAGATGATTTGGAAAAATATGGTGGGTAGCTGCAGGAAAATCAAGATGATAGCTATGACTACAGGATCAAAGTTCCTCACCTTTTAATGTACAACATGGCTGTCATCCTGAGTTTTTTGCAGACATCCTTGGATGAGGAATTCTTGGTTACCACAGGAACCATGACAGCTGGGATGCTATATCCAGTTCTTGTTATCAGTAATGGAATAGTTGCTAAGACTTTGGAGAAGCAAAAACGGCAAGAACATTTAGAAACAATATTTTGTCCTGCTTCGCTGAAGGTAAGTAATACTGAATCAAACTCTCCTCTGATGTTAGTTGGGCCTGATAGCAGCTGGAGTCCAACGTATCTGCAAGGCAGCAAGCTGAGGAACGGATCCATTTCACTTATGTTCTACCAGAACCTTTAGCAACCTGTGACCTTCTCATCAGTGCCAAATGTTAGTGTCCAATTATTTATCTCCTAATTATTAGGAAATAAATTTGTGTCTTGAAATTGACACAGATTTGTTCTAGACGAGCCACAGAGCTTTTAATGACAAAGATAAAATGTGCTCAAACACAACTGAACAAAATTGCATTCTTATCTGGCAGGAAGGAGGGAGAAACTGTATTATCATTGACTTCACTTTGTGCATTCTTCGCCTCAGGCATTAAGTCCAAAGTCGCTAACTATATTCATGATTGCTTTCAATTGTACACACTCTGTTCATCATGCCCACTACAGCTGTAAGGCAATAATGAATAGAGGACACTTGCAACTTGGTTCTTGTCATTCAGGCTCTTTTGTTGCAAGCAGTGTGTATAAAAATGTCAAGAATGTGACAATTCACCATGTTGAATTATTTGTTATCCTTTCATACTATGTCATACGGGGGCAAGCTGCAATCTTGTTCAGCACAGCCAAAACCTTTGTGAGCCAGTTCTGTCAAAAATAAAATGCTGCAAAAATCTGGACAGCCATTAAAGTCAGTGCTTCAGAAACCTTTTCCTTTGGTGTACAAAACCGTTTATCAGAAAGTCCTTCTTTAAATTTTCCAGTTATGAATGTGTAAAGAGTGTGTGTATTGTATCCAAAAGGGGAAAAACACTTTTATCCAATTTTGGGTAATTCCCCCAGGTTAGGAAGCACACCATTAAGCAACTTTGCAAACTTTCACAAACACGTTTGCAATATCTTTACCATTAATCTTAATACATTTCTCTTTGTAATTAATGAACATCTACATATAATGGAAGCTATTTTTCTTATCCATTAATGACCTCCAGAAATGTGGAGATTCATGCATTGAGAGATTGCAAATGTGAGATGGTAAGATTGCAGCTGTAAGCCAATTTAAGTTTATGGAAATCATAAGGTATCCACTAACCCTAATCCTAAAGGGGATTGAAGTCAGTCAGTCAGTCAGTCTCTCTCTCTCTCTCTCTCTCTCTTTCTCTCTCTCTCTCTCTCTCTTCAGAACTGTTTTGTCTGATTTCATCAGTGGGTTTGAGTCAGTGGTGTGTTTCAATTTTTTTTAGAACCTCTTCTGTAGGTGTGGCTTGCTGGCCATGTGACTGAGTGGGAGTGGCTTGCAAGCCATGTGACCTAGTGGGAGTGGCTTGGCAGTTTGTGACTGGGTAAGCGTGGCCAACTTGCAAAATGTCGTGAAACTCACTTAACAACGCTCTTGTTTAGCAACCAAAATGTTGGCTCAGAAACTCTGGCATTTGAAGCACACAAGTGTTAAAGCTGTCAAGTTACAAGACCCTTGCATCCCTAACCCTTTAGAAAAAAAACCTCAGGGGTGTTCAAACTTGACAGCTTTAAGACTTGTGGACTTCAACTCCCAGAATTCTTCCTCCAGTCATGATGGCTTAGGAACTCTGGCATTGAAGTGTGCAAGTCTTAAAGCTGTCAAGTTATAAAACCCTTGCACCCCTAACCCATTAGAAAAAAAAACCCAGGGGTGTTCAAACTTGACAGCTTTAAGACTTGTGGACTTCAACTCCCAGAATTTCTCCTCTCGCTCTTCATCTTGATGATGTGCGGACAGGCGGGGTTCTAAATGGCACTGTAGATTTGTGGAACCTCTTCTATAGAAAAGGTTAGAACTGGCAGGATACGCCCCCCCTCGGTTTGAGTGGAAAGTAATGTAATAGAAAGGAATCACACAGACCTATGTAAATAGCACTAAAATTCTAAAAAAGGGTATGCTTCACAAAAGTGGAAGAATGGCAGAAATCTTTAGAATAATCAACTAAAATTTGTGTAGTGTGTCAGTTACAAGCACAGCATAGTAATTGCTAGAAGTGAGAAAACAAAACACAGGAAATTGAATAGGCTGAACTAGCTAATGTCTTGAATAGAACACAGCACACAGCAGTGCAAAATACTATCACAGTTTCACTCTCACTTTCCTATCATAAAAACAGTAGATGTCAGAAATAAAAATTGGCACTTGATACTTCTCTTCCATGTCATGTAAAGCAAGAGCTCTCCATACCCACCCCTGCCAGCAATATAACCAAGAATGGAGTAGAACCTGACGTCTTCCAGATGTTGCTGAATTGTAATTCCCAACACCTCCAGCCAATATTATAAATAGTTATGGATGTTGGGAGTTGTGGTTGACGGCACAGAAGTTCCTACTTCCCTGGACCAAGAAAGAACAATTATTTATGAGCTAAGCCTCAATTGGCAAATGGAATCAAGAAACAGTAAGTAGAGTGTTGGAAGATATTCATCTGGCAGTTTCTGAAGAATGAATGCTGGGGGACAGGGGAAGACGGAGCAATTTCCTAACAGTAAGATCAATTCAACAGTGAAACCAATTACTCAGAGGAAGTGGTAAGCATTTTTCCAAAGCCTCTGTTCCAACAGACCTAGATAATCATAAGGCAAGTGTAGTTAAACTTAGAATCCCAAAGTAAACAAAGGTTTGGTCCAAATAGCTTCATTATAGAGGGTTGGTCCTGGTAACTGTCCAGTTACATATATCCATTAATTTAATATTTAAACAGAAATGTGATGTTTTCAGAACACAGAACATTTATTGGAAACCAACAATTTGAAGCTTGCCAAGAGTCAATATCCTAGAAGTGTCATTTCCAAACTGATGTTATTTAGTTATGTTGGACTTAGTTTTCAAACCACTTTGACTTGTTGGATTTCTGTTCTAAGCCATATAGCACCATCAGCTTTACAAAGGAAAGATGTGAGAAAACATGAAAAAATTATGAGCAACTCACTCCTTCCGGTGCATGCCAACCTTCCTCATTTATCCTACTCACCTAGCCAATCTATCCACCAGCCATGCTTCTAGGAAACTCATTCTTAAAGTAAATATCTGCTGCTTACACGAGATACTCACCCATTGAAAATAAAAATGGGACTTACTTAAAGTCTTCAGGGCTCATGAATTACGACAAAATTCAAAACAAAATAACAACTGCTGCTGACTGATTATATGAAATCTATGTATTAATGCTTAGTAAAGATAGATTTTTCTCCAGGAGGATCTATTTCCCATGTCTTCTAATGCTATTCTCATCACCTTTGTAACCGAATGCAATCACCATGTTCCTGTTCATCTTCTCTTTCTTTTTAGCTTTTGCAGCATTATAGACTCAGGAGAAATAGGTTTTCACATAATTTTTCTGAAATATAATTTGAGCCGGCTTATTTGTGCATCAAGTAAGAACTCTTGTTTATTTGATCATCAATTTGTTCATTTTCTTGCCTATCCACAATATTCTAAGGAGTCTTTTCTAACATGAAAAATTTGATTGGGAAGTGAAAAAAAGTCATTCTTGAAGTGATATGGATGGCATATAAATGTAATAAATAAAATTGAAAGGTAGTTTTTCTATCCTGCTTCTTTAGCAACTCCAACAACTACAGTAGCATCCTTAAAACTGCTCACATCATCTTATGCAATATAAAAGGACCTCGCCGAAATGTTGCCAAGACAATCTCAATCTTACATGGGAAAAGACCCGAATACAACTGTACCACCATACCTACACCCGTGGAAATCTACGAAAACATATATATAGATAGATATAGAGATAGATAGATAGATAGATAGATAGATAGATAGATAGATAGATAGATAGATAGATAGATGATAGATAGATAGATAGATAGATAGATTATAGATAGATAGATATCATATCGAGAAATAGCAGGAAATAGTTTTCAGAAATGCATATGAATAGCTACATCTATTTGTTGAATATTCCATCAGACCTAGAATTGTTCCCATAAAACCAACACTAAAATCAAGGAGCATTATTCATGCATTTATATTAGCCCGTTCATTTGTGCATATATGGTCTAATTCAGTAGTAATAACTTCTTCTTGCAGTGTTTGCCATTTTCCCCTAAGGCACTTGCGAGATAGTCCAGGCAGGAAGCACACCCAGATGAACAAATCCTACTTACTGTAAGGTTACAATAACAGAATGTTGAAATTCTGACAATACACTTCTCCCTCATTATCTTTACATGAACCAAGAAAATAGGGAGAGGCCCTTCTAAGACATTAACTACACCCACATTCCTGCTGTGGTCCAAGATGCCTCGTATCTGATAGTTTCACTAGTTTTGGTTCTTCCCTCTGCATCCCACAGCCATTCCCACATGCCACTACAAATAGGCAACATTTGGCTCTATGGAAACCAACATTTTTGCAAGGGGGTCACTATGCCTAGAGTAAGTAGGGTGATGGGTAGGTTCACAAAAATAGATGGAATAAGAGGTTTGCTGGAAAATGTATGGGATTTTTTTGTTGCTGTTCTTTAGACAGTGTTAAGCTTAAAACTTATATTATTTTATTTTCACTACCTCAAAAGGGAGAGAAAAATATCTCATTATTTTTTCATTCATCATGATTATAGACACTTCAGGAACTTCAATAAAGAGGTTCATTATCTCCACCAAATAAATAATTTAAATGACTCCATTTCTTCTTTTACATTAAAATCTGAATTTAGTGGAAACGTCTGGAAAAAAAAACAGTGGGAACTGTTCCTACAGTCTTCAAGGGGTGAAGCCTTGATATCAGGTTTTGCATCCCTGCTCTTGAATAATGCAGCGTTACTTTGAAATCTGTGGATAAAGAATGTGGAAGCTAACAGAAATGGCTGTGAAATAAGATTCATAGAGAAAGAAAGATCAGTACACATTTCAGTGGCATGAAAGCAACACAAACAGAGTGCCAAAAGGGCCACCCTTCATAGAGGTATTTATTCTTTCAAACTTTAATTCTGAATAACTGTGTAGTTATAAAAGAGACCAACTGGATTCAATTTCCATTTGTTTAAAAAAAAATATTCATTTCGATATGGTAAAATATGCACATCACAGAGCAGGAAAATGAAATTCACACCCATTGTTACAGAAAGCAAATTGAAATGAAAAACATTCAGAGCTTTGCATAGCAACATTATTGCTAACCTGTTCTCTCTTTGGAGTATGATTCATACTCATTGTGTTACTGGACTTTGATTTCTTTTCAGTTGAAATGTATCATCATGTCCCTCTGTTGCAACTTAAGATTTTGCTGTTTTGTTTGTTGATAGGAGAGTCACACCTTCAGTGGCTTTATTATGCCGGATCTGTGAATGGTTTTATAGCATGTACATCTTGCCTGATCAAAGCCAGCTAGAAACACATCATATAAAAGTGGTGATCCTTGATGCTGCTATCACTTAACTCTATTTAAATGATCTAAAACAGGTTCCACCCTTTCCCAGTGAGGAGAAATGCTGAAGCTCTAAGTGGCTTGGATTATGCAAAGAATCTCATATTGATGCACCAGTTACAAGTAAATGCAAAGAATATGTGTCAATATGTGCCCTGAAGCCAGTGAGTTAAGGATTGAGCAAACTTTAGATGAAACAGAAGTTTAACGGCTCAATGGACTTTAAAAAAATAGAACTAGTTTTTTTTTTCCAATGAAGCCTGCAACAATAAACCTGATCAGATAAAGACTTGAGAACAAAACATGGTAGTAATTTTACTTTATGTATACATCGTAAATCCAATATATATTTTAGTTAAGTGGGAAGAATAACTACACCCTGCATAAGATACTGTATTTTAGCATTTTGAGAGAAATTAACCCCTATTTATTTCTTGATTTGTTTCCTAAACACAGCTGTTTCTGTTTGGACTACCAGATCTGGGTTGCCACACTTGACAATTAGCAGAAGACAACAAAGAGCTGGAGTTTCCTATATCTCATCTACATCTGCCATGTAATGGTGATCAGGATTTTGCTGCTCAGATATGGAAGCCTTAGTTCCAACCACTCTGAACAGAATATTTAGTTTTTAAATTATAAATTTTGTTGATGTGCCTTCAAATTATTGCCAATAGATACAGTATATTTACTCCATGGCATTTTTTGCTTAGTCTTGGTCATTCAGATCATCCAATGGTTCACTTATCATCATTGTAATTGAATCTATCCACCCTGTTCCTGGTCATCCTCTTCTGTTTCCTGCCAAATTTCTCAAAATCGGAGCCTTCTCCAGAAAGCTAGGTTTTCACCTAATGTGTCTGAAGTAGGGTAATCTGAACCTGTTCTTTGTGTCTCAAATGAGAATCCCAGATTTATTGTTTTATGAAGAATTTGTTTGCTTTCTTAGATGTCCACGTTATTCTCAGGACTTTCCTCCAGCACCAAAGTTTGTAAAAAAGCAGAAGCTTTTAGAAAAAAGTAGGTAAATTGGCATCGAGGTTTGTATACAAAGTATCTCCATCATACTTTGGACTCTCAACCTGCAGACTGGACACCTGCATAAAGTAAAAAATAAATATGGTTTATATGGTACAGTGCAAAGTATGGTTTATTATTCCTAAATCCCCTGTGAGATTCCTTCCATAATGCTATAATTGCTAAAATAGTTGAAGACAATCTATAGTCATCGTAATTTCTGCCAACAGAAAAATCTTTAAATAAACAGAAAACATTGCTTTACCCTAAAATTCTACTATAACTATAAAAACATTCAATCCTCTCCACATTAACCAAAACTAAAATAAATTAATTGCAATTTGTTTGAAGTTTGGGTGGAGGTGGATTGGTCTGATTGCCTGCAAAAAATAATCCCAAGATTGGAGAAGCAACTGAAAAGCCATCCAGCCACATTTCCTTTTGAAAGATCCGCTTTAAATGGTTGCAGCTCAGAAGATAGTCAGTGAAGTATTTTCCCCCCACAAATAAAACAGTATGATTACACCCTTCAAAATGTGCAGTGCCTCAGAAGTAAACTAGCTTTGCAGTGGCTTCAAATGCACCACAGATAAACTGGAGATAAACTGGCTCAGGTTTCAACCGGGGATGACCTCAAAGGATCACAGGTGCACAGAACCAATCAAGGAATGGGATCTGCTCAAGACAATAGACTAAGGCATGTAGTAACAGTTTTAGTTCTCTTGAAGTAAAGAATTTGCTGTCTGCACCAGTTGTAGATGAAGCTTTCCACTGAAATCAAAATAAATATTTATGCCATCTGTTTCGATTTAGCATCTGCATACTTTCCAAATAGGAGGTAGGAATTGCTTAAATCAGGAGTATATACAATCCCAAGGTTTTATACTGTATATAACCTCTCTCAAAGCCTTGGATGGAGCTTTCAACAATTGTCAAGCAGTTGCATTGTATTGTGATAGAAAGCAGGAATATCACATACATATAAAGTAACCATATTACCATAAAAATGTGGAAATTAGGTAAAATTAACTAACATTTTAATTAATTAAAATATTGCTGTCACCCTGTCTCTGTTTGCTTATTTGATTTCTTTCTGCCTAATTCTCTGAAAGGCAAGCTATCTAATTGGTCCTCTGCCTAAACTAGAAAAAACTAAGATCAGATCTTCTATATAGTCTTTGTCCATCTTAGGGAATTGTAAGGGGGGGGAGGGTTGTATTACAAGAGAAGGGTTGAATAAATAATTTAATTTAACCTCAAGCATTTAGTTTGCTGCCAGATTAAAGCTTTAGGCCCAAATTCCTGTTTGATTGGTCTGACTATGAGGCCATTGGTCTGACAAAGATGCTAACACACCCTTGTCTTTCAAAAAATTACCAAAATGTTTTAAATAACATAAGGATTAAAGCTCAACACTACATTTCTAGCATTTAAATTAATAGGTATATAAATTACAATAATTTTTAAAGTAACATATCTATCTAAGTGTTTTCTTTAGAAAAAGAAGTATGTCACCTGAGGTTTGAAATGGAATAGATTATGAAGCTCTGTTTTAAAACAGTAATTCTACCAATATAAATATTTGGATCCTATTCAAATTACGGCCAAGGCTGTCCTGCCACCACTAAGAGGAAAAAATATACTGAGATGTTAAAATTTTAATATCCATATGTATCTGTTATTGGCAATGTGTGAAAAGCTGGCATTCCGTAGAATGGCTAGGAAATCTATAGAATGTGTGACCTTTTTTTCCAAAGTATGAAATGTCTATGCTATTTTAATATGCTTTCCCTAGGCATTGTATATAACATATAGGCATTATACAGAATGACAAGAAACTATTTAGGCAAACTATAAAAAGAGAGTCATGAAAGGGTTAGGGTTAAGGTTCGTGTTAAGGTTCGTGTTAGGTTAGGGTTAGGGTTAGGGTTAACCCTAACTGTAACCCTTTATTGAAAGGTGATACAGTACTATGTATGAAAATAAAAGAAGAAATGCAAAATAAAGTACAGAACTTACAACAAGGAAGGCTAGAATGACATTATTAGGCATTTTAGCAGGAATATTTTATAGTTTGTTGTTTCCCCTTTTGACATTGCTTAGAATGCAGAGGTGGTATTCAGCAGGTTCTGACCAGTTCTGAAGAACCAATAGCAGAAATTTTGAGTAGCTCAGAGAACTGGTAAATACCACCTCTGACTGGCCCTACCCCCATCTATTTTCTGCCTCCCTAGTCCCAGATGATCGGGAGGAAATGGGAATTTTGCAGTAACCTTCCCCTAGAGTGGGGTGGAAATGGGGCTTTACTGTATACTTCCCTGGAATGGGGTAGGAATGGAGATTTTGCGGTATCCTTCCCCTGCCACACCCACCAAGCTACACACACCAGGCCATGCCATGGCCACCAAGTCATGCCCACAGAACCAGTAGTAAAAAAAAATTGAATCCACCACTGATAGAATGCCTAGGAAATGAGTGAAATATTAAACACTTCATACTTTGATGTACCATGGAAATATGTGGTCCTTTTGTTAGATATATTTTGTATATATGTGCATTGTCTGGACAGGATGCTGATCTTTGTATATTTAATCTTATATTGTGTATTTTATTGTTTTATTTGAAATTGTAATTTGCCCATATTTGCATTTGTAGATGGGCAGCATCGAAATCTAATCAAATAAATGTATAAATGAATAAAGTTAAACTCAAAGTATTCTTAAATTCAGAAAAAAACTAATGCTAGATTAAAATCAATCTTTACCATTTCTTTCATGTTTGCAGAATGACATTTACCAGGAATGCAAAATAGCACAATGTTTATAATAATAGCCTCATAATTAGAATGTTCTGATGAGAGAGAGAGAGAGAGATAACAGTCAGTTTGGTGTAGTTTTGAAGGTCGTAGGCAGTGGTGGGATTCAATTTTTTTTTACTACTGGTTCTGTGGGCGTGGCTTAGTGGGCGTGGTGTGGCTTGGAGGGCACGGCAGTGGAAGGATACTGTAAAATCTCCATTCTCATCCAACTCCAGGGGAAAAATACTGTAAAACCTCCATTCCCTCCCCACTCCAGGGGAAGAGTACTACAAAATCCCCATTCCCTCCTGATCAACTGGGACTCGGGAGGCAGAGAATAGATGAGGGCGGGGCCAATCAGAGGTGGTATTTACCGCTTCTCTGAACTATTCAAAATTTCTGCTACTGGTTCTCCAGAACTGGTCAGAACTTGATGAATACCAACCATGGTCATAGGGTAGAAACTGGAAGACTGATATTTCTAGTCCTTCTTATGCACAAAGCCAGCTGGGTGACCCTGGACTCTATCGTTCTTAGCCCTAAAAACTAAAAACCATTTTGGAAACTTTAGCAATAAAACTGAAGAGCAATAACTTTAGCAATAAAACTGACTTGAAAGCACATACACACCCATGTACAGAGGTACAGACACATAGACACATGTAGACACGTATGTCCAGGTAAAGCCATTAGAAAGAAAGTGACGGGAATAAACTATTGCCAAAGTGTCTCTGTTTGACTTATCTTACAGCCAAGGTAGCAGAAGGATTGCCAGAAAAGAGTTTAAGGATGCAACATGGAAAGTCCAAAGTACATACCTTTACATTTTAGTGGGCATAAGATAGGTATTCCTGTAATTTTATTGTTTTTTTTACTCACAGAATCCAGTTTTCAGAGAAATTTATGAATAATAAAAACAAATTGTCCTTCGATTTTACAAGTGAAACAGATTCAGCATAGAAGGAAATGAGGCTTGTGAAAGAGAACGGAAATAAGGGCACTTTGACATTACTATCTTTAGTATTCTGCAGCTTTTAGTTCTGACAACAGAGCTGTTCCATTACTTCACATTTGCTTTTCCCTAGTTACTTTACTTTGTCATCAGTGTGGTGGATAAGATGCTAAATAGAACAAAACTCTATATTGATTTTTTTCCTCGCTTCTGAGCTTCAGGGAGGGTAATGTATAAATGATAAATGCAAATTCAGGGGACAAAACAAATCTTTTAAATAAATAGTGTCATCATAATTACACCTCTCGATTTTGAATGTTCCCTAGATTTGTGTTGTTTAAAAATGGTTTAGTTATTCCTTAAATAAAATTGAATTGTTTATGCATGCTGTTCTTCTAAGGTAACTGCTTCCAAGATAAGAGCATTCATTATTTTGAATATATGGTATCAAATATGTATTCAGAAATAAAGAAAAAATCTTTGATGGTTGACAACACTAATCCTATTATTCCACAAGACATAAAGTTACTGTCCTTTTTTCAAGTTTAATAATAATTTTAAAAATGTATTTAAAGCTGCAATTATATTTTCAAATGTAAACAAAGTGTTTTTAAGCAAACTGTTTAATGCCACAAACAGCCTCGTAGTAATCTTAAGAAATGTTTGTTTGCTTGTTCCCTAAATGCTCCACTCTGAATTGCAAATCTTCAGAAAAACAAAGTAAAAAGACTTGCAGATGTATACAAGAATTTGACCTGGATCATTTCTAATAGAGATCTCTCTCTATTAGAGACAGTTGGGTCTATTAGAGACAGTTGCGTCTAGCGGTTAAGGCACCAGGTTAGAAAATGGGAGACTGCAAATTATAGTCCCACTTTAGACATAAAGCCAACTAGGTGAGGTGCAGGGGTGGGTTCTGGCTTCTGTTACTGCTGGTTTGCTCAGGGACGCGCACATGCGCAGTAGTAAAAAAATTGCTTCTGTGCATGTGCAGAAGCAAAAAACAAGATGGCGGTGCTTATGGCACCACCGATAGAAGCGGGTTGGGAGCGTGGCTGGCTGAGTTACTACCTTCTCATTCGAACCAGTCTGAACTGGTAGGAACCCACCTCTGGTGAGCAGCCACAGGAAGGAGACAATGGCATTTCTGAATATCTTGACAGGAATGCATGGGGTTTATCAGAAAGCTGCTTGTCAGTCAGAAAAGATTGTAATAAAAGCTGTGAGATTTGTGTACAGATCACTAAAAGAATAGGATAATAAAATGATGGAACTGGAAGGTATTTTAAGTGTCACTTTTCCTCCTTACTGATTTACTGTCTCGCTTCTTTCTTCTCCCTTCGATCTTCTACCTCCAGACTACTTTTATTGGTGAGGATGATAGCAGATAAGGGACACTCTCGTGTCTAGCTGCTTTGCACTGATCACAATCCCAGTTTAACTCTTTATTTTATTAAATGCAGCAGGATGTTGAACTTGTCATTTGGCTAAAGCAGAACAGTCCAGCCTCCCCCCATTAAAAGTCGCAAATTCTTTGAGCCCTATGAGAAATATTGAAAAGCATTCTTGTCAGCTGTCACCACCTGTCTGCCATCCATCTTTATTTTCCAGATGTAAAAAAATGAAGCCCATCGCCTTTTCTTGCCTTTTAATTTTTTCTACCTGACCTTGATATTGAAGGAAGATAGGTACACCATCTAGAGGATTTGAGAAGTTTTACATTAGGAGAAGAGAAGTATTCTTGCTTTTTATTATTATTATTTCTATAAATGAAAATTTAGTCTTTTGGGTTTTTGAGATGAAATATATCCATTTTCAGTCTGCAAATTTAAAAATACACAAAGAAATGTGTATGTTGTAAGTTAGATATACAAAATGCATTTTTCTACAGAATAATACATGTTAAAACTCTCTTTTCGGATACGTAAGGTTCAAAAGTACATTTATTCAATGAAGTACATATAAAATAGATATAGTGAAAGCTTTTATGTTTTTACAGATTCTTGATACAGCACAAACTAGACCAAGGTCCCATTATTGGCATAGAGTTGTTATGACACAAATAATTTCAAACATGTCATTGACATACCTTCCATTGTAATGGATGAATTCTCAAAATTAGTCTATTAAAATGAGATTCCATTGCATTAATACTCATATGAACGTTTTCAGCTGAATTTCCAGCAGTTGGCTGTGGTTGATAAAAGTGTAGAAAAGCAATGCTAACTGGGTGATCAGCATCTGGAATCCAGGCTGCAGATTTAGGTGTATATAAACGATGATACACTTATCACATTCTTTCCAAGTTGCACATAAGAGCAACGTTTTTCAGTTGTGCCATGCAATCATGTTGCAGAACACATGATGATAATATACTGGCATTTTAAGAGCCTGTAATTTTCTGTCTTTGATGCAATTATGCTGATTTAAATTGAATGCCACACTGATTTATACTGAAAAAAATGATGGTATATGAGTATAATTGCCTGTGGGTATGCAAATACACAGTTTAATGCCTTGGCTTGATTTTTTTTCCTTCACTATATTTAAAGACATTTCATTAAAGTCTAATTTGAATTTCTTAAAAAAAAAATATTTTCCCTTTCATTCCTTCTCATTTTGGCACATGATTCAGGATTTCCATAGCTGAAAAATCTGGATATATGCACGGCAACATATGTTTGAATATGAGCTAGGCTGTAAATTATCCTAAAATGGATATGCAAAAAGGAAGCTCATGACCACATGAGCTATTAAGAACTTCTTCTGCAGACCCAGAACCTCCTTGCCCTGGGTCTATGACAATTCGCCACAGTCAACTCGCCATGGCCACCTAGCCATAGCTAACTCGCCATAGTCAACTTACCACTGCAAGGCAGCCTGCCACAGCCATCTCATCACAGGACAACTTGGTGCAGGATAAGCGTTACACTAAGATCAAAGAAATGATGGAATAGAATCATTAAAGAAGGGATTAAAAAGGAGGGACAGAGTGAAATGTGAATGATAAAAATTAAAATAATTTTTATATTTATTTTAAACAATTAAATTGAATTATTAAATTGAGCGAGTTGTCCCATGGTAAGTTGGCTTGGCTAGTTGGTCATGGAGAGTTGGCCGTGGTGAATTGGCTGCGGCAAGTTGGCTGTGGCAAGTTGTCCCATTCCCCCTTGCCCTCAGACCTCTAAGTAGATATAGCTAGTAGTTTTGTCCTCATCTTCTACTTTTGGGATACATAAGTAAACTCAGAACAAAATGAGCTTCTCAAGCATTGCATATGCTTAAGGTCTACTGATGCCTTAAAACTCACATGTTATTGAGACAATTCCCATTGTATGGAATTTTAAGCGTGAATCTGCATACATTACAGAATAACAGAATTGGAAGGTAACTTGGAGGTCTTCTAATCCAGCAGTAAACCCTATTCCCCTTTCATGCAAATGGTTGTCCAATCTCTTCTTAAAAACTTTAAGATTTCCAAACATTAAAATTTCCAAATTCCCAAAAGGCAAAAAAAGTAGGCTTTTGGCCCCAGATGCACTGGTAACTTCCTTCTTCCATTTGCTTTCCCATCTGTTAAAATAGAAAAACAAAGGATGCAGTGTTTTCTTTTAATTGGTAGACGGAACTGTAGTGATGAAAACAAAGATGATGATTATTTTCACTTCGGTACTGTTGGATTGGAATCTCCTTGGTGTTGCCCTCGGAATGAATCATGCTGTGTTTCTCTGATCTAAAACATAGAGTCTTTGCTCTAGAAGGAAGCACAGGATAGGATGGTGCCAACACAGTCTGTTTGTTATACATATTCAGTTGTGGAATACTATGTTTTCATGTTTTACTGTTGCATTTGGAGTTTAAAAATAACAATCTGACCACACTGATTAGCTCTCATAAATACTCTTTTTGGCATTATTAATATGGTTAATTCCTATTGCTATTTAAAACCATTATTGTTTTTATGCTGTCTCATTATATGAGTTCATATATTTGCCAGTTATTTTCTCTTTATGTAGTCTTAGAATTTGTGTGGAGAACAGATCACATTTGAGGTCATATTTATGCTGAAATGTTGAAAATTCAAAAGGATTCACAAGCTTTGAAGCACCACTGTACATATATTTCCATCTTCGGGTTTTAGTTTCTTTAATGTGGTATCCACCTATATTTTATTATTCAGTCACCATTACATGAGCAATTGTACTATAAAAAGATTTTCCTGTAAACTCGCATTTGAGACAATGATGAAGATCTCATTCGAGACAACGATGAAACCCTATACAGATGGGAGGTTGAACAACTGGCTTTGTGGTGCAATCTGGAACTGAACACACTCCAAACCATAGAAATAGTGGTAGACTTTAGGAGAAACCCTCCCATACTACCACCTCTTACAATACTAGACAACACAGTATCAACAGCAGGTACCTTCAAATTTCTAGGTTCTATCATATCTCAAGACCTGAAATGGACACCTAACATCAAAAACATCATCAAAAAAGCACAACAAAGAATGTTCTTTTTGCGCCAACTCAGGAAGCTCAAACTGCCAAGGAGCTGCTGATACAGTTCTACAGAGGAATTATTGACTCTGTCAATAATTCCTCTGTAGAGGAATAACTGTCTGGTTTGGTTCTGCACCCAACATGACAGACACAGACTTCAGAGGATAATCAGAACTGCAGAAAAAAACAATTACTGCCAACCTGCCTTCCATTGAGGACCTGTACACTGCACGAGTCCAAGAGAGGGCTGTGAAAATATTTACAGACCCCTCATATCCTGGACATAAAAGGTTTCAACTCCTATCCTCAAAACGACGCTATAGAGCATTGCACACCAAGACAACTAGAAACAATAACAGTTTTTTTCCCTAAATGCCATCACTCTGCTAAACAAATAATTCCCTCACCACTGTCAAACTATTCACTAAGGCTGCATTACTATCACTATTAGTCTTCTCATTATTCTTATCACCCATCTCCTCCGACTTATGACTGCATGACTGTAACTTGTTGCTTGTATCCTTATAATTTATACTGATATTGATTGTTTCCTGATTGCTTATTTGTACCCTATGATTATTATTATTATTACGTGCTGTACCTTATGATTCTTGACGAATGTATCTTGTCTTTTTATGTTCACTGAGAGCATATTCACCAAAGACAAATCCCTTGTGTTTCCAATCACACTTGGCCAATAAAGAATTCCATTCCATTCCATTCCATTCCATTCCATTCTATTCTATTCTATTCTATTCTATTCTATTAGCAATTGTACAATAAAAAGATTTTCCTGTAAACTTTTTTCTTACTCCATTTTTTTACATTATACAATTTTATTGTCATATGTCTATACATAGCACACAAAACTTTTTCCACACCAAGGGTTATCATAGCCTATGAATGGATTACTGAAGACTATATCTACAAAAGGAACAACTGAATCAGGATAAAAGGTTAATTGTGTGTTTACTTAATTGAAATTAAATATAGATAATGTGATTATTATCCAGTAAGGGCACATAGTGCTATATATTCTATATCAAAAAGATTCTTTGGATCATGTAGGAATACAAGCAACTTTTTGAACAGCTGCATCTTTTCCTGGGTTTAGGTGGCAGCTACAGAGGATAGCTGAAAGGGGAAGTAATTCACATCTTAATGTTTATGGAGATTCTCAATCATCCAGCTCATGGTTGTCCCAAAGTGCTTTTTCAAAAGGTAAATAGACTTTGTTTTTCCTTGAAGATGCTTCACTTCTTATCTAGGAAGCTTTTTCAGTTCTTCATTCAAGAAGCGAAATGTCAACAACAAAATCTAGTTGCCTTTTGAAAAAGCATCTTTGGAATAATTCATATCTCCTTTAAATATGTCACAATCATATTCCTTAAAACACATATTGGAGAACATTGTTTTAGTCTCTAGTCATGCAATTAATGTTATCGTTTTGCCACATTTTAAAACATAATTTTTACACATCTTTGGATTCTGATCTTCCAAACTAGCTTGTGTGTGTGTGTCTGTGTCTGTCTGTCTGTCTGTTTTACTACTGATGTTATGCTGTGGTTTAGTTATCCCACAGATAAAACAATATTTTAGTTAATAAAAGAAAATGAATAGAGAATATTTGTAATGGGCATATTTTTCTGACTCATTTATGCATAACCTAATGGAATCAACTGCTTTGCTCTTACTTGCTCTGAAATAATAACTTGGGCATAATTTTGTTAGCTTTTCTTCTATGGATTTACACAATGCCAGCATCTCCCAAGAATGTTGGATGTTGATTTGACAGTCTTCTTTTTTTATTGAAGACAAACTGTAGATAACACGAATCAGTTCTCACAGGCTCTTCGCAGATTAGTTTTTACAGACAATAGTGGTTATTTTTTAAATGAAATAAAACTTACCGGTCCTTGGTTTTCAAAGTTAAATCAGTTTGTTCAGATGGAGATTAAATGAAATCCTGTTACAGAAAAAATGGGATGGATGGATGGATTGTTAAAGGAAATTAAAATAAGTTTTTTGAAAAGTATCACAATAAAGGTACAGATGTAAGAATAGTTTGGGATGTCTATGAAAATTCTGTCAAGCAGATCATAGTTGTCCCAAAGGTGCTTTTTCAAAAGGCAACTGGACTTGATTTTCCCTTGAAGACGTTTCACTTATCATCCAAGAAGCTTTCCCAGTGCTGAAGCTTTTTCAGTTCTGTTTCAGAACTGAAGAAGCTTCTTGGATGAGAAGTGAAATATCTTCAAGGAAAACCAAAGTCCAGTTGTCTTTTGAAAAAGCATGCTTGGGACAATAGCTTGGGAAGTAAGCAATTTTTTATAAGAGGTTACTTTATAAAATATAATAGTAAACTCAAAAAGAAGAGATAAGAGAAAACCCAAGTTATTTTGGATGAGATAAAAAGAAAAGGGGGACTAAAGAAGTTTCCAGAGAAAATAAATGTTTCTCGAAAAATTAAGCTTCTCTGGTGACAATTATTGATGTTAATCAGAGGTGGTATTCAGCAGGTTCTAACAAGTTCTGGAGAATCAGTAGCGGAAATTTTGAGCCGTTTGGAGAACCGGTAAATACCACCCCTGACTGGCCCTGCCCCATCTATTCTCTGCCTTCCAAGTCCCAACTGATCGGGAGGAAATGGGGATTTTGCAGTAACCTTCCCTGGAGTGGGGAGGGAATGGAGATTTTACAGTATCCTTCCTCTGCCCACCAAGCCACACCCACAAAGCCATGCCACACCCACAAAGCCATACCTACAGAACCTTTAGTAAAATATTTTGAATCCCACCACTGGTATTAATAAATAACAATCAGTTATCCCTACTGCTAAGATATATGATACCTTCAAATAGATGAAGCTGGCTGAAATTCTTCAGTTGAAAAATAAAATACTGAATTTATTGGCCACTTGAACATGACCTAGTCCCGGGATGGCAAACCTATGGCACGAGTGCCACAGGTGAAACACGTAGGCATTTGTCAGGGCACATGAGGTGTTGCCCTATCAGCTGGCCACCGTGCATGCGCGCGCTGACCAGCTAACTTCAGCCTTTTTTGGATGCTATTTTTCACCCTCCTCAGACTCCAGAGGCTTTAGAGGAGCCTGGGAAGGGTGAAAACAGCCTCCCCCACCCTCCCAGAGGCCCTCTGGATGCGTCAGGGAAGATCCTGGTGCCTCTGGAGCACAAAAAACCAGCCCTACAGGCAAACCGGAAGTTCAGGGACAGACTTCCGGTTTGCTCATAGGGCCGGTTTTAGCTCTCCGGAGACTTCAGGGGCCTTCCGGTTTGTACGTAGGGCCAGTCATATCCGGTTTGTACATAGGGCCATTTTTTGTCCTCTGGAGCCTTCAGGGAAGCCTCCAGAAGGCCCCTGAAGGCTCCGATGGGCTGAAAACGTCCCTGTGGACAAACAGAAGTCACTTCTGGTTTGCTCATTTTTCACCCTCCAGAGCCTTCAGGGAAGCCTCTGGAAGGCCCCTGAAGGTTCCGGAGGGCTAAAACTGGCCCTACGAGCAAACCGGAAGTCTGTTCCTGAACGTCCGGTTTGCCTGTAGGGCTGGTTTTTTGTGCTCCAGAGGCTTCAGGGAAGCTCCTGAAGCCTCTGCAGGGCCTCGGGGGGGGGGGCTTTTCACCCTCCCCAGCTTCTATAAAGCCTCTGGAGCTTGGGGAGAGCGAAAAAAGCATGCAAAAAATTGGGAGGGAGCACTGGTCATGCGCGCATGGGTGCTAGGGTTGCGCATTGCATTATAGGTGTGGCATGCCCATGCATAACCCCCCCCTGCACTCCCCCCCTTTTGTCACGTGAGCCAAAAAAGATTTGCCATCACTGACCTAACCTCATCAAGGATTATGTTGGGGTAGAAACACTTGTGAAGTTAGTCATTCAGTAAATATGACTAAACTTTAGGGAAGGATGTAGTGAAGTACTTTAGCACTTGGGCTGCTTTCCTTTCTGTTACAGAATTCTCTGCACTCTCACAAGTTTGCGAAATCTGATTTATGAGGAAATAAATGATTTTGATCACTCCAAAATCTTTTACATTTGAAAATTGCTGTTGTATAATCAGATAAATTTACTACAGCCTTATATTTCCCCAGAGGTAATTATTTGATTATAATAATGCAGAACAATATTTTAATTATCATTTAATTCACCATGACTAGGTCAAAAGTATCTTAGAGAACAATATATATGTGCACCATTCCTTAACTACAGACATTGTTGATTATAGTTCACTTACTTTGAATGTGGGTCTATGTGAAGTATTATTAGTATCTTCCTAAGATTTAGAGCGAAATCAAAAGCCATTTATACAACTAATTACACAGACCACATGGATTTTTAGCTCCATATTTGTAAACATATTGCCTTTAGCTAATGGGTTCAAACTATAAAATAAAATTAACCATAGTCTTATTAGAAATGGGCTGCTCCTTCTCTCTTTGATGGCCTTAAATGAAACAATTAAATGGCTCAATTTGTTAATTAGAATACTCATGAAAAAGACACAGTGCATCACAAGATGGTGTTCTGAGATGTTCCCTAGAAGTATAATTTTCTGGGACTGTGAATGATTGGACTGACACTTAATTTGGGCAAGGACAAGGACAAAAAGAATTAATCAAAACATTTGCCTCCACAAATACAACGGATTTACAGAGGAAAGGGAATATCAACCATATTCCTTATCAAGCCTTAAAACATGGAAAATAGCATTTGTCATTTCTTTATATATTGATTTTAGGAGTTAATATCTGCTTTTATGTTGAATTAGGGATTTATTTCCATACCAAACAGTACATACTTGCTTCTATATTTATTTCTGAGATTTCTGCCTTCATCTCACCAGTGCTTCATTATGAGGTTTTGGTTGGGTTAGAAAGATGACTTACAATCAGTAGATGGCATTTATGGGCCATTCCAGATGTTGAAGAAAAGGATTGATTGATTATAATGCCATCAAGTCATGGTTGACTCTTAGCAACTGCACAGCAATCCTAACTGGGTTTGTGGTGCTTTATCCTTCTGGTGTCAATGTTTTTCCACATTTGGTCTTGGGTGGAAGGGCACTGCCTCAGAGAGACCCAATGCACAATCTGAAAGTCTTATTGCCTTATGGCTGGAAGAGGACTTACCGCTAGACTTACTTATGGTTGGTAGCTATGGCTAAGGAGGTATTTGCACACTTTGGGGTTGTATTTCATGTATGCCCATTTCTGAAATGGGAGAATCTGCTGATTGTCACTGATGCTGAAGAAGTTCCAGCTGAACTTGTGATATATCAGCCTCACTGACTGAACAAACACGGACAGTTGGAAGAGTTAGAGAAGTAGGATGTAGAATTCCCCAGGCCATGCATGCGATCAGTAGAGAGGCAAAAAGAGCAGTGAAAGTTTATTAGACACCTTGGGAAACAAAGAAGTAAACTCTTTGATTAGTGACAGCTAGCTGCAGCCTTTATAAGAACAAAGGCGGCCATGGAAAGACCCATAGTCCACTAGGATATCAAGGTAACCCAGGGTGGGGATGAGCATCCCCTGGTAGTCTTTCAAAGCAGTGGTAGGCTCTAGCAGGTCTTCTTTCTGGAGGGTAGGCATTAAGGCAGAGAGGGTGTCCCAAGAAAGGATGGTCTAGGAGGAGCCGGAGTCCACTTCCATGGAGCAAGGGTTCCCCTCGATGGTCAAAGTGATGTGGATCTTGTGGCTGTCAGCAAGGTGGGACGAGGCGTTGCTGACTGAAGCAGCTTGGTGGCTAGATGTTTTGCTGATGCTTGAGCAGCCATCTCGCTGGGCTGTTGGTCAGCGGGCTTGGTGTGGAGGCAGTGGCTGGAACAGTGGCTGTCCTGGTGCTGGCAGGTTGGCACGGCAAACGTGCGACAGGTGGCCCTTCTTCTGGCAGTGGCAGCAGACAGAATTTTTAAAAGGACAAGCCATGTGGGAAAGATTTCTCCCACAGCTGAGGCAGCTGCCATGAGAGGGTGTTGGTTGACCAGCTGGTCGCTTGCTTGGCAGTGATTGCAGGCAATCGACCTGGTCTTCTTACGCAGGGAATGGCTCCTCTGGCAGGGTGATTTCATCAATGAGGCAGGTTTTAGCCGAAGAATGGTAGCACTGCTGGCACTTTTGGAGCTCAGCCGTGGACTATTCGGACAATTCGGCAGCCCTGGCATCGTCCACGCCCGCTTGCAATGTCACCTCCGAGTGTGCCAGCAGGTGCTGCTTCAAACGGATATCCCTCACTCCGCAGATGAATTGCTCCCCTAGGGAGTCGTCTAAATCTAGGAATTCACACTGGATGGCTGCAGTACGGAGCGAAGCAAGGAATTGACTGACCGATTGCCCTTCTTTCTGCACGCATTGCCTAAAAGCATAGCGATGGGCAATGTACAAGGGAGTGGGTGGGTGCATAGTGGTTTTTAAGTTTGGTCAGTAAGGTGTCCCAGGCAAGTGAATGGGTTGGCGCTGGGGCTGACAGGGCTCGTGCGGTCGCAAACATTTCTGGACCGCAGGAGCTGAGGAAGACTCCAGTCTTCCTATCTGCAGGCAGCTCATGGAAGTTGTTCGCTATGAGGAAGGACTCAAAGCATTCAAGGAACCCGTCCCAGGATTCTGCAGTCGACCCGAAAGGGGCGAATTGAGGAAAAGCAGCCATCTCTTACACCTGAGAAAAGCTGAGAAGAGCGGTAAAAGGAAAAAAAAAACCTTTACCTCTAGTGTTGTCAGCAACTCAGGATCCCACCTTTGTCGCCAGTATAGGTCAAACATAGGCGTTGGAGTCACTGAGGTACTTTAACAGTCTTTATTTAACAGAGAACACAAGCTCAGAACAAGGACATCAACTTCAGCACCTTGTTCTGCTTGACAGCTATTTATACAGAAGCTGTGAAGCACGGCAGACAATAGAAACCTTTTAAAATCCCGCTTTCAGCCCAGCGCGTCTAAACCAATAGGTGCGAGCCTTTGGTTGCTGGGGTGTCAGTCGTAAGTCAAGGACCTAAGACCGGTCGCAAGTCGAGGACTTTACACCTTTCCCTCTGTTCTTTTTGCTGAAAACATCTGGCTAGAGCAGGGGTGTCAAACTCAAGGTCCAGGGGCCAGATCCGGCCCATGGGCTGCTTAGATCTGGCCCATGGGGCTGCCCTGGAAACAGGAAAGGACTGGCCTGTGATGCATTCTGCTAGGAAAGATGGAGCTCGGGGGGGGGGGGGGGCGCACACTCCGTTTTTGGCTGCGACATCCTCCTGCAACCTCTGCCAGCAAAAGCGGAGCTCTGGAGGGTCGTGAAGGTCAAACATAACCAGCCCCCCCCCCCCCGAGGTCAAACACAACCCTGATGGGGCCCTCAATGAAATCAAATTTGACACCCCTGGTCTAGAGTATGATATTTTGTTTGGATTCTGCTTTTAAAATCTCTGACCTTTGGTGACACGGGAAACAGTCTTGTTCTGGCCCTGAAACTTTGGAGTGATTCTGAATTCATTGTTGTGCTCCAGTTTTTTTTTTGGGGGGGGGGGGATCTTGCAGGGAAGCTGCGGCTTTGTTTATATTCCTGAGATTCATTTACATGCCTTGTTTCACTTAAATTCTTCAGCCTAAGAGTGAACTGATAATCACCTGAAAAACTGGGCATGCATGTGTGTAACTGAAGCTAACAGCAGGATAGCATGGGTAGTAAATTGTGTCAGTTACTTTCATGTGCTGCATTGGTTGCCAGTGGATGCAATTCAGTGATGAAGCTTGTACGCAATCTTTGTCTGATTAGCATCCAAGAAAGCAGAAAATGTAGCAAGGCTAAGACCAAGGCTAATAGTCATTTGTTTTACCACCGGATAGCTTGCAGTGTCATTTCCATATTTTAATTTTGTCCTTGTACTCTGGAGATATTTAATAACTGTTTTTCTTGCCATTCATTTTTAAAGGACATGTTTCCTGTTTTGTTATATGATGGATATCAACCACTCTCATATTTTTCTTCCTGGAAGATATCTGCTGAAATAAACCAATTATGGTTTTGAGTGATACTTTTAAGGCACACAGTGGCTACAAATCTTCATACAACTGCAATTATAATTATTCACCGCTAGATGTCCTTTCAGACTAATATATGTGGGTACCAGATGGCTGACGTTGTTGATCTGTTGCTGTGAAAATTTATAGTCCTTTCACATTTTGCTGATCATCTATACTGACATCTAATACATATTTTTTACTGAATTATAATGTATTAAATTATGAAATTCTGTTATACATTTTACTGCTTTGTTCATTTAACTCAGGGGTGTCCAAACTTGGGAACTTTAAGACTTGTGGACTTCAACTCCCAGAATTCCTCAGCTGGCTGGGGAATTCTGGGAGTTGAAGTCCACAAGTCTTAAAGTTCCCAAGTTTGGACACCCCTGACTTAACTGTTTAACTTAATTCCACTGTTTAACATGTTTTCTGATCTCTGCAGTCTTCGATGCTCTTTGAACCTGGCTGCTTGCTTGAAGACATTTCATTACCAGTCTAGGTACCATCGTCAGTGCTAGCTGATGTCCTAGATATGTTTCTGAGCTAACTATCATTTTACTAATTCATGATTTTAAAATATCTACAGCTTTATTCATTATTATCATTGTGTTTATATTAAATGGTGCAATATAGATTTATATTGGGATGTGGTGGCTTAGTGGCTAAGACGCTAACCTTGTTGATCAGAAAGGTCAGCAGTTCGGCAGTTCAAATCCCTAGCACCGCGTAACAAAGTGAGCTTCCGTTACTTGTCACAGCTTCTACTAACCTAGCAGTTTGAAAGCACGTAAAAAATGCAAGTAGAAAAATAGGGACCACCTTTGCTGGGAAGATAACAGTGTTCCATGCGCCTTCGGCATTTAGTCATGCCAGCCACATAACCACAGAGATGTCTTCGGACAACGCTGGCTCTTCGGCTTTGAAAAGCCCCCTAGAGTCGGGAATGACTAGCTCACTTGTGCAAAGGAAACTTTACCTTTACCTTATAGACTTATTCCAGATTGTATCTACTAACCAGCTGAACAGACATGATTTTTTGCAAGAGAGAGCATTTCATCATATGCCTCCTGATTTTCCATGTTTCTTTCAAGAATGGTCTACTAATCAGGGAAAAGGTCCAGATTTCCTTCCTTTCTTTGTGGGCGTCCAATGTGCAGTCATATTTTGTACTGGTGTAACATTCATTTCCTGCCATTCTTAAATTGAGTTTATATAGGGGTCCCCAAACTTGACAACTTTAAGACTTGTGGACTTCAACTGCGAGAATTCTCCAGTCAGCAGAGTTGAAGTCCATAAGTCTTAAAGTTGCCAAGTGTGAAGACCCTTGGGTTTATAAAATGCACCATCCAGTTCTATTGATTTGAACAGTTTCTCAATCATGCCAACTTTAAGATGGGTGACTCCAACTCCCAGAATTCCCCAGTAGCATGCTGGGAATTGGAGTTCACCAAGCTGCCATGACTGAGAAACAATGACGCAGTCAATCATCTTAACCGGCTACAGTGTCCCTTGGTGTTGAAATCTTTCGAATTGCCATTTATTTAGGACATTTTAGTTATGCTGGGGGGGGAAAAATAGACAATAATAAAAACTTACTGTATATACTACTCAGAAATGCTCGGTATTGACTCTCTAACCCTTAAAAAATATCTGGAATGGTTACTTTTGTCATGTATTGAGGATAAAAAAAGTGGTGCCCCTCCTTTAGTGACATTTGCTATCTTTCATTCATTTCATTACTTCCTCCTGATTGTGTGATTACTAATCTTTGCAAATTTCAAGCACAGAAATGCTTCCTCCTCTCAAGGTCGCAGTTTATGTATTTAATTTTTAGAAAGGCAGGTTTTGCATCATTCCACCCACAGACTAACATATTTCATGCTATTTTTTGCCGAGGCCCTGAACAATCTGTGGTTGTACACTATTAGCAACTGAAAGTTTCAGGTCCTATTGGGAGATGGTTTCAAAACTAGTCCAAAGGCAATATAATTCCTTTATCTAAGAATCTATTGCTATAATGTTGTTATGTTTTGCTGTAAAGCCTATCTTGTTTTATTTCCCATAGCATTATTTCCTAGCCATAGATTCTGCCTTCCTTCCTGTCTTTCCCCATCACCTCTTCTGTTCTGAACCCCCATATTGTATCTTACTTATATATGATTTCAGTTCTTATTCCTGTATTCCAGTGGTGGGATTCAAAATTTTTTTACTACTAGTTCTGTGGGCATGGCTTAGTGGGTGTAGCTTGGTGGCATGGCTTGGTGGGTGTGGCAGGGGAAGGATACTGTAAAATCTCCATTCCCTCCCCACTCCAGGGGAAGGTTACTGAAAAATCAACTTCAGGTATCTCCACCTCACCAAATATTTGTCCGAACTACAAGTTTCATAGAAAGTATATTGCATCAAATCCACATTCTTCCATAATTCTGTTGTTGATATAGGAAACATTTAATAGTAGTAGTATTAATATTATTATTGTTATTATTGCAGTATCTATCTTTCCTGCAAAAAAATGAAAAATAACTTTACCCCAATCAGTGGTGGGATTCAAAAATTTTTACTACTGGTTTTGTGGCCGTGGCATGGGAAAGATGCTGTAAAATCCCCATTCCCTCCCCACTCCGGGGGAAGGTTACAGTAAAATCCCCATTTCTTCCTGATCAGCTGGGACTCGGGAGGCAGAGAATAGAAGGGGGCGGGGCCAGTCAGAGATGGTATTTACTGGTTCTCCAAACTACTCAAAATTTCCACTACCGTTCTCCAGAACTGGTCAGAACCTGCTGAATACCACCTCTGCTGAATTCATAGTGTGCATCCAATTACCTATTCTATTACTTTACAATTTGTATTATATTATAGTATTATGTTCTTATGTTTAAAGTCCTGTTTCCTTAGTTGCTCCTACCAGAAATCAAACTCGGGTTGTTTATATGCTGTTGTGTGGGCACCCTTTTCACCATGATTTTCCTGGTTCAGGTGGCCTAGCACTGAGGTTGTCAGCAGGTGCCACTTAAGGTCCAAAACCTTGCCAGCTCCTGGATGTTGTGTCGATCCCAAATTTGAACTAAGTGTAGCCATTTTATTTAGCTGTCTATTATACTCATGTATTCCTTTTCTTTCTCTTTACACTGTAAGGGGTTTTTCAGGCTCGCCACATTCTTAAGGTGGGGGGAAGGAGCAAATAGATAGTGAAGATTGTTTTGGCCAGGTGTCTTCTTTCCCGTGGGAATTGAGGCTGCTCCTGCTGAGAACGGAAGGTGGAGTTTGAAGACACCGGGCAATGTGGATTGAGTGTTTATTGGAAAATGTGACTTTTGAGGGATCTTTCTAACTTACAATATTATGTGGTGCAATTCCGGTTTGTGTCAGATCCGGAATTACAACAGACTTTGCCAATTTGATGCCCACCTAAATAAAAGATATTTGTTTTCAAAGTTGGACTTTGCACAATTTTTCTTTGAATGGGTCTCATCACTTGGAAACCTGACACATTGCTCTTTTGATATGAATTGCTGATGGTCCCAGGGCTACTACTCATTTGTCAGGTCTTGCCTTTCCTTGCCAGAGACTGAAAAAAAATCCACTACTTAGGAATCCCCAATTTCAATTGATTTTAAGTTGAAAATATGCAATTTTAGTGCAGGGGAAGGGCATCATATTTATAATTGCATGAAAGCAAGTGTATTGCTGATTATTCTTTGTATTCCAAACCCTTTGTAATAGTCCAATAAACATATTATTAGAACCCTGATTTACTATAGTAAACATGTTAAGAATGTAATACTGTATACATTTCATTGCACATATATTATGAATAGTTGGGAGGATGAGGGTAGAATGCAGATAAATAAATAAAAATCATTGATATTACTGAGATAATAGAGAGCTAATATGAACCAGCATAATATATAAAAGTTAAAATGTTCAGCTGAAATTACTCTTGAAAACAAGAAATTGAAACAGGATCCACTATTTACAAGGGGTTATACAGTATTATATTCCCTAGAGAAATTTACATATACTGATATTTACATTTCAGTCTATAGAAGCTATAGATCTTAGAACTTTCTATAAGAGCAGGCTTAAAGCTCTGATAATTAAAAAAAACTTCCGTGAAATGAAATTTGAATAAGTTGGAAGATACAGAAAAGTAAGTTGAATGCATTAAGAATGGACTACTTACAGTAAGAAAAGCATGTGATAAAACAAGAAAAGCAGAGAGAACATTGAATGAGTGCTGAATGAATATAGATTAAAAGCAAAAGTGCAACCTCCCCCCTCCCCCAAAATATATAAAGGTGCTACTTATAGAGAGAATAAATAAGGATTTATTTGCTTAAATAAATAGAGAGGAAGGGCAGAACTGAGAAAGTCATGGTTGGATGAATTTGATGAGTTTCTCAGAAGGAGAAAGATAGAAGTTTAAATAACCAAAAGTAATATATGATGCTATGTATGGTAGGATAATAGGGATGCGGTGGCTCAGTGGCTAAGACGCTGAGCTTGTCGATCAAAAAGGTTAGCAGTTTGGCAGTGCAAATCCCTAGCGCCACATAACAGAATGAGCTCCCATTACTTGTCCCAGCTTCTGCCAACCTAGTAGTTTGAAAGCACATAAAAATGCAAGTAGAAAAATAGGAACCACCTTTGGTGGGAAGGTAACAGTGTTCCATGCGCCTTCGGCATTTAGTCATGCTATCCACATGACCACAGAGATGTCTTCGGACAGCACTAGCTCTTTGGCTTTGAAACGGAGATGAGCAACGCCCCCTAGAGTCGGGAATGACTAGCACATATGTGGGAAGGGAACCTTTACCTTATGGAAGCAATGCTACATTCAAGCAGAGTGGACATGTTCCAGGTGCCCTCCATTAAAAGTTGTCATATTGTGGGACTGAGGAGATGTGCTGTCTTCTAGACAGCAGGCCTCCAGTCAGAGATAGGAATGGCACCCACTCTCCTGGGGCTCTAGAAAACTCTTTAAAACCTGGCTCTTTAAGATCAGGCCTACAATTAGGATGTTTACAGAAGCCTTGTTAAGTTTTTTTTAATGTTATTGTTCTTGTTTTCTCCCTCAAAGTTTTTGTTTTTAAATTGTATTTTTAAAATGTGGTAAGTGACTCACATATAGCTTGCAAGAATAAGAAGATATAAGGACAGATGCAGAGAATGAAGCTGGTAAAACCTACATCCATCTATATTTCCTTTCTTTTTCTGTTATGTCATTTCTTTATCTTATGATTTCTTGCTCCTTTTCTATCCTTATATAATGCTGCATACTCCAAAGAAAAATGGTGTGATGAGTATGCATGTATGTACCATATGAAGCTGTGTTGCATTTTGTCGTGTCTTTGATATGTGAATCATACACCATGATTTTTCCCCCATACTACCAGAGACCAGGGTGGCCAAGATGATCATATGAGAAGTCATATGAAGAACGGTTGCAGGAACTGGGTATGTTTAGCTTAAGAGAAAGAAGGACTAGGAGAGACATGATAGCAGTGTTCCAATATCTCAGCGGTTGCCACAAAGAAGAGGGAGTCAAACTATTCTCCAAGGCACCTGAGGGTAGAACAAGAAGCAATGGGTGGAAACTAATCAAGGAGAGAAGCAACTTAGAACTGAGGAGATATTTCCTGACAGTTAGAACAATTAATCAGTGGAACAGCTTGCCTCCAGAAGTTGTGAATGCCCCAACACTGGAAGTCTTTAAGAAGATGTTGGATAGCCATTTGTCTGAAACGGTATAGGGTTTCCTGCCTGGGCAGGGGATTGGACTAGAAGACCTCCAAGGTCCCTTCCAACTCTACTATTGTATTGTATTGTATCTTTCGCAACCAAATAGAATTTAGTTCTAAATAGTTGAAGGCTGTGAAAGTATTGGGGGGAGTGCAGGTGGTTAAAACTTTGTGTGATCAAATATAAACATGTGTTCCTATCATTCCAAAACTGCAGTTATCATGGCAACAAATGATGGTGGACACCAGCACGATTTCAAGGGATGAGAGGGTCAGAATAGAGAGCTCTTTGTAGCATATTTGTGTCGCATTTTGTGGATAAAACCACACTGAACTGCACTAATTTGAACCTTACTCTATGAACAAAGTCAAAGGCAGATGAAGCTAGGATAGAATTTCAGGTCCAGTTGGGGAATGGCGATGGAGGCAATCAAAAGTCAGTATAATTCCTGAGCCAAAGAACATATTAAACAAAATTGCTCATTATTTGAGAGGTTTGTGCAGTTTGAAAATGTGGACATGTTTCTTGAAAGATTGTCTCTACCAGCTGTATTCCAAACCTTCCTCTTTCTCTTCCCCCTGCTAGTAAACATTTTATTCCTATTGTTTTTCTCCATTAACCTCCTTACCCTTTACTTGCACACTTCTCACAGAATAATACATTTGGTAAAGACCATCGGATCCAACCCTTTGTTCAGTGTAGGAATGTGAATAAAAGCATTACCCACAAATGGCTTATGAGACCTCTTCATTGTTTTTCAATCTCTTGCTTTATCATTCAAAACATAGTAGCCTGTCATCCACCAGAATTCCCTCATATGGTCTTCCTAAAAGAGGAAGAGAATAAGATACGACCTGTTCTGATTTTTTTTTTAAATGTTGTGGTATGAGGCAGAGGTGGCATTCAGCAGGTTCTAACCAGTTCTGGAGAACTGGTAGCAGAAATTTTGAGTAGTTCAGAGAACTGGTAAATACCACTTCTGACTGGCCCCATCCCCATCTATTCTCTGCCTCCCGAGTACCAGCTGATCGGGAGAGAATGGGGATTTTGCAGTAACCTTTCCCTGAAGTAGGGTGGGAATGGAGATTTTACAGTATTATTCCCCTGCCACACCTACCAAGCCATGCCCACCAAGCCACAGCCACCAGGCCACGCCATACCCACCAAGCCACACCCAAAGAACTGTTAGTAAAAAATTTTTGAATCCCACCACTGGTCTAAGGCAGCATCCCCCAACATTTTGGGCACCAGAGACCAATTTTGTGGAGAGAAGTTTTTCCATCGGTGGGGGCATGGTTGCTCATTCCTCCTGCATCCTACAGATGGGGTTTTGCTCATTTGCATGGCCCAGTTTCTGGCATGCGGTGGCCCAGTACCAGTCCATAGATCAGGGGTTCGGGATCCCTGGTCTAAGGTGTCAGGAATTAAACCTAATGCTCTTGCTCTACCTTTGCAGCTAGGTTTGATTACTATACATTAGTGTGCTTCCTCTACTGATTGGACTTCACAATAAATCTGTGAGGTTGACTAGGCTGAGATAGCATGGCTCGTTCAAAGATACCTAGTCATTTTCTGCTCAGAACTGAGATCTGAGGTAAAGACACGGAGGCAAAAGCTGCTTCAACGATTTAATTATAACCAGAACCCAAACAGTAACAACAACACTGCCCGTCTGACAGCTCTTATATATAGCCGGCTGTCAGACGGTTAACCAATGAGGAGCCTGCAATTCTCTTGCCAGCCTGATTGCACACTGGAGCCAATAGGAGTGCTTGGCAAATGATTGGCAGTGTCTGGTCATAAGTCCGAGGACTTAGCACTCCTTCCCCCTGGACCTCCCAGACGTAGTCCCATAAATGGGTGGGCCAACAGTGACTCCCTGCTTGGCTGCCGGAGAGGATGGACCTCCTTTACGGTGGCAGAAAGCTGAACTTCGTTGACCCCTGCAATAGATACTCCTAAGGAGGCAAACCAATCTAAACCCAGTAACATGGCCAATGGGTCAGCAACCACTATCAGTGGTAGGCTCCCCTTAGATTTCCCATGCTCCGACCAGAACTCCCCACTTCCAAGGATTTTAATTGAATTTCCCTGATAATCCCTCAACCTGCATTTACTAGGACTAAGGCGGTGCTGGAAGATGGACGGCACCAGTTGCTTCAGGGTACTTCAGGCAATGATGGATTTGGCCAATTGATTTGGTATCAATTTCCATTTTACATGGAGTACCCTCCAGCAGCACCATCAGAAACATTTTCTGGTTGCCCTGCCCCCCAGTGAAAGCGGTGTTGACCACCAATTTGCCTCCTCTGAGAAACCCTCAATAATATTACAGTCTGCTCCCGGTCTGTTCTTGCGGTGGTCAGGCATCTGGGTCACTGGTGAGCTGGCCAATGGTTCTGCAGAAGTAAAGCACAGCAAATGTAGGCCAGGTGACCAATACTCCCACAATGCCAGCATGTTGCGTTCTTGAATTTTCAAGCAGAGCGCAAATGATTTCCGCAACAACTGATACAACCATTCTGCGAGGCATCTTCAGTCTAGCCATGGCCATTAGCTTGAGGCAGCGAATGTCGGTCTCCTCTTCCACCATGTCATCGCCATCAAATAATGGTTGTTCACTTAGGGCTGACACTGGCAACATGGTCTGGATAGAATGGTATCTCTGAATCTCAGCCGCGGAATGGGCTGACTGCTCAGCCGCCCTTGCTTCATCAATAGTGATTTGTAATGTTAATTCGGACCGAGCGAGCAGCCTGCGCTGCAGTCTTGCATCTGTGGTGCCCCAAATCAGTTGCTCTAGGAGCGCCCATTGAGATTCCAGAATTCACAATGTATAGCCGCGCTTCTCAGAGAAGCCAAGTAATGGCTGACAGATTCTCCTTCTTTTTGACAGCACCGCTGAAAGGCATAGCGTCTGGCAAAATGAGATGGTGTAGGGGCATAATGGCCCTTCAATTTAGTCATTAAAATGTCCCCAGGCAGGGAGTTGACAATAGTTGGGGCCACGAGTGCCCGGGCTGTAGAAAACATATCCGGCTGATAGGAGCTGAGGAAATAACCACTTTTGCTCATTCAAAATATTACCAGAATCATTGGTGATTATAAAGTAATCAAAACGCTCAATAAAAGCATCCCACGATTCCCTCTCAGGCACAAATGGGGCAAAATGGGAACAGTTGTCATCCTCGTTGCCAGTGCTCAGAACTGAGATCTGAGGTAAAGACACAGAGGCAAAAGCTGCTTCAACGATTTAATTATAACCAGAACCCAAACAGTAACAACACTGCCCGTCTGACAGCTCTTATATACAGCCGGCTGTCGGACAGTTAACCAATGAGGAGCCTGCAATTGTCCCGCCAGCCTGATTGCGCGCCGGAGCCAATGGGGGTGCGGGGCAAATGATTGACAGTGCCTGGTCATAAGTCCGATGACTTAGCATTTTCTATGGCTGAAATCTTGATGTCTCCCGTTCTTAGAATAGCATCTTAACTTCAATAGGCTATTCTTGTTCACCTCATTCTCCTTCTGCCTATTTGCTTGAAGAACTGCAATTCTTAGCTCTGATTAGGAAACGTGATACTTTCTTCCTATAATACACTTTTGCATGGCAACCAGCTATTTTTAATTTGAAATAAACAAAGTAGAGGTTTTTGACTTTCTGAGACAGAAACTGACTACAGTCACCTCCTGATAAAGTGACACTTTGCAGTGCATTCTCTAGGAAACACATTGTGGTCTTAAAGGTCATTCTTGTTTGCCAACTTACTCAATTTGAATGTTTGTACTTCAGTTTTACAGAAGTTAATGGACTATGCCTTATCTTTTTAGAGCCATATCTCTATTTGTCACATCCAATTTTCATGAACTCTATTAGACAGGACAAATTGAGGGAATGTCTATTAAATGCTTGGAATGAATCTGATTTTAAATGGGAATCGTTCAAAATGAAAGTAGCATCCTCTTCCTTATCAGCAATCTTACTTGGAGTGACAAGAGGCTTAAAGCCTTCATGGTACTGAATGTCCCCACCAGACATGACCCTGTTCTTCATTCTGCAGAATGGGAAAGGAATATTCTCTGTGAGAATATTCTGACTACCAGTGAAACTCCTGTTCAAAAGACTCTGGCTGTTGCCACAGAAACACACAAAGGTAGATATGAGTCTAAAATATAGTTTCCATTGGTTTCTGATCACCAAAGATATTATCCTGATGGCTATATGACAGGCTGATTTAGGCCTATGACAAAAATTTCAGGGTGATTAATATGGATGTTTCCAGAAGTCTTTCCACTCTCCTTTAGAAAATTTGGCAAATAGATATTAACGTGAGAGCTTTAAGACATAGTTGGATGTACAAAGACAGAAGATAAAGACTTCCTGAAGTCAAGCTTTGATTAATTAGATGGTATTTTCTTGGCAACATGTAATCCATGCAGTTTTCTTGGCAGCAATGTATAACTGTTTTCCATTGTCTTCTTTTAATTTTACAGTGTAATCTAATGTTCTGGAATTTGCTGGTGAGCTCTTATTCAAGTTTTAACTAATTCCAATCAGAGGTGGTATTCAGCAGGTTCTGACCAGTTCTGGAGAACCTGTAGTGGAAATTTTGAGTAGCTCAGAGAACCAGAAAATACCACCTCTGGCTGGCCCCGCTCCCATCTATTCTCTGCCTCCTGAGTTCCAGCTGATTGGGAGAAAATGGAGATTTTGCAGTAACTTTCCCCTGGAGTGAGGAGTGAATGGAGATGTTACGGTATACTACCCCTGACACTCCTACCAAGCCATGCCCACCAAGCCATGGCAGGCCCACCAAGTCACACCCAGAGAACTGGTAGTAAAAAATAAATGAATCTCACCACTGGTTCCAATGTCCTTTAACTTTTTTGAGACCATCTAAGTGCAACTACCTGGGGAATTGCAAAGATACCACCTATGTAAAAGAAGCCTCTCCCTGCCACTCAATCCTGTGTATATCTTTGGATGTTTATGCACCAATCATGCACTCATAATTCATTTGAAAGGGTGTGAGAGAACATGTTCTCCTATATCATATCTGTCCAAAATTCCATGAATCTACTCATAAGGGAAACAGATTCATATCAAACTGCCCCAAGTTTGACAAGAGCCAAAAATATTAAATGCATGATCTTGGATATAAGCATAGTTATGATCCACTTGAGGAATGGACAGCAGCCAGAGGAATTTCATCTGGGGATTGCCCAGGGTCTGCACATGGCTCGGTGTCAAGATTAGAGTCCAATTTGGCTTCCCAAAGCTGCATAGTTGCCAACACTGGACTCCTGCAGACTAGGGTAAACCCATTCTTAGAGCTGCATAGATACTGTGCTATTTTCTTTGTTAGCAACTGGACTGAAAAGGTCACCTGTAGAATTGTGCAAAATGTGCTGGCTGTAGCTAAGAAAATGAAATTCATACAAATTCTTGTCCAAAAATTATTGAACTGTTCTTAGATACATGTTCTGACCCCCCCTTCCTCCTTCGCCCACACAGAACACGCTCCGGAACAATACGAAGTAACAGGGTTTATTTCACAGACAGACAGAAAGTTCCGTGGCAGTAAACCACCATGACAAAGCTCACAAACACAAGACACGAAAGCAGCTATCCAGCTTGCTACGTTTTCCAGACCAAAACTTCTTGCAGGAGTTCTTTGTTGACTGCTGCAAAGGGCGTATGCTCAGTCAACCCTTTTATAGCCTGAAGAGGAGTCTACTGATCAGCAGCTGAGAGCCCTTACTGCCGATGATTGTGCCCTCGCTCCTTGCGTCTATGGGCACGGCGATAACGGGCGTCCAAGAACTCCCTGCTGATCTCTGATTCACTGTCTCGTGACTCCTCCCCACTGCTCCAAGGCATGGCATCAGGAGCCCCCCTCTTCTGGCTCTCACCGTTGCTCCATGCCTCAGGCGCCTCCTGGTGGCCGACCAGACTCTCCGATCCCTGCTCAGAATTGGAACCCTGTCCAGGGTCCTCCACATCCTCCGGAGCTGACTCATAGGGACCCTCACCCTCGGAGTCTGGTGGCAGCTGCAATGGCTCCTGCTGGGCCACAACAGATACATATTCATTCTAAGTATGTATATGTATGAATTAACCAGTGGGGCGTTCTTTTCAGAATTTGGTATAAATATATGCCAAGTCTTGAAACCATTTAATATTTAAACATTATTAAATATTTAAATGCAATCAGTAAAATACATTGTATTTTAATACAATTATTTTAAATCTGGAAATAATCGGATGAAAGGCAAAGTTGAAGTTTAATTTCTCAGAAAGTTAAGGTTGCCTTGTCCCTGCCTCTGGGCAGATGTGGATGGGAGAAATCTTTCTTTGTGCCAATGAATGATTGGACCATGTGATAGACTTGTGGGTCTTGGGGCAGGGTCTTGAACTTTCAACTGGGTGGGAAAAACCTGGAAGTTTTCAGATTCAGCTTTTCCCAGATGTGCCAATATGACATCTCTAATAGATTGTGGAGATTGTGGAGAAGAGCAGCTTCAAAATAGATAGCTCTTGACTCCAGCCAGTGACTCCTTGATATAACAACATACAGAACTGCTTAACAAAGTGTCCCTACCTTCCATACAAAAGGTGATGAGACTAGGAGATGAGTCTTTCTTCAGTAGTGACAACGGAACATGTTCTTCCACATCTGGAGGCAGCAGGTTAGTTTAGGCTAGATGGGTCACGTCATGTACAGTTATCTCTTCCAATTACCTTGTTGCCATCTCCAAAATAGTATCTGTTGCCTAGTTGTAGGACTAGGACTGCTCCACTTTGGAGCTTCTTGAAAGCATTTTGAACACATCACATTGTGGATTAAATTTTAGAGGGGAAAAAAAGATGACTAAAAAAATTCACTAGATGGAGCCAGAGTTGTCTGATATGTCCAGTGCAGGGGAAAAGGATGGAATATATCTTGAAAGGCAGAAAGTATCATGGAAATATATAAACAGAAAAAAAGTAAAAAGGGGAGATGAAAAAAGATTCATTAGGCCTTTAAGAAGGTCAACTTCAGGTATCTCCATCTTACCTAATATTTTCCATCTTTCTCCCAACTACGAGTTTTTTAGAAAGTATATTGCATCAAATGCACCTTCTTACATAATTCGGTTGTTGATACAGGAAACAGTAGTAGTAATATTACTTATTATTGTTATTCCAATATCTATCGTTCCTGCAAAGATATAAAAAATAACAATGGGATTTACTACCAGTTCTGTGGGTGTGGCTTGGTGGGTGTGGCATGGTTTGGTGGGCGTGACATGGAGAAGATACTGTAAAATCTCCATTCCCACCCCAATCAGCTGGGACTCGAGAAGCAGAGAATAGATGGGGGGTGGGGCCAGTCAGAGGTGGTATTTACCGGTTCTCCGAACTACTCAAAATTTCCACTACCGGTTCTCCAGAACTGGTCAGAACCTGCTGAATACCACCTCTGATTCCATTGCAAAGCCTCCTACTTGATTTTGTTGTCAACCAATCTGGACACTTTCATCTCTTTCTACATTGTCTTTGTTCAAAGTAGGAAGACCCAAATGAAAAGACCTGAACCGATTCAAGAATTAATGTACATAATTGCCTGAACTACTGTATGGCTGGAGCTGAAGTCTTTCCTATTTGAATTCAAAGCACTATTTGAACATAATTGAAAAGACATTCTCTTTCCCCTTCCTTCCCCCCCACCTCGTGTTTTAGAGCAAATAGGTACCATAAGTCCCCAAATTCAATTTTGTCATTCACCACCTTCTTGCCTAACCTATACGAGAGATAGCATATTTTATAGCCTGGCATGACAGTAACGGAGTGTGTTGGAAAAAATGGTACTTGCTGAGAATTCGTACAACTCATTTAGCTGCATTCGTGCATGCTAAGCTTGACCCAGTGTTAAAATTAACACTAATGTACATATTCCTATATGGTTTAGTACTGTGATGGCATGCATGCCAAAGGTGGCACTTAGAGCCCTCTCTGTGGGCATGTGTGCTGTTGCCAACTGCTCTTCTGCCTGAGTGCTGGAAAACGGCCTGAAAACAATCTGTAAATGGCCTGGAAAAATAGCCAAAACACAGGCCTTTTACCTGGCTGTTTTCTGGGTCATTTTCAGGCTGATTTTTGGGCATTTTCAGGTCGTTTCCTTTATCAAAAAGGGCTCAAAAATGGCCTTAAAATAGCCTAAAGTCCTGCCAAAAACAGGCATGTGCCCACCGTCCAGCTGGTCCTTGGGTTTCCGACACTGCAACATTCACACATGCATGCACACTCCGGTTTGGGCATTCGGTGCTGAAAAGGTTCGCCATCACTGGTTTAGTGTATTATGCAAAACCAGTTTACGGTTCAATCTGTCCTATGAAAACAAGCTAATTTAGCCACCAGAATAAGCCAGCAGCCATCATATTGGAACCACCAAATCCAGAACCCTCTGAAGTTCAAACTAAAAGTACTGATAAAATAATCTGGGTCTCCTGAAACAAAACATGATGCATTGCATCATTTAAATGAAGGTAGTCTGGGGATTCAATATTTTATCTCTAAAATATGTTTGACACAATGTTGACCATAACACTTTTTGCAAAGTTATCGTCAGTGGTTTAGCTTATTTAATTAGATTAATCACTTTAAACAATCGATCACCTCTAACTCTATCCAGCTTGTTTAATTAGATCAATTACTTTCTGAAATGATTGATTACTTTTAGCAATAAAGAATTAACTGTTTTGAGCTTACCGACCTTATAGTCTGATTTTATCCAGCTATTCTTAACAAAGCATCTCCTCTTGTAACTTATTGTTAATTAATAAAATTAGATCGACTCTTCTCCCAGGCGTCTCCACCTAGATTTGAACTGAAACTAAACAAGAGGCAAAATCAGTTATATTTCTGATGGATCTGTTTAATAGAAATTGTATATTCTGCAATGTCCAAGATTTTTATTTATTTCAAAATATAATTCAATTATAACAATGCAAGTATTTCCTTGGCATGCACATAATAAAAAGGGGAAAATAAAAAGGGGAAAAATAGAGGGACACTGATTTTCATATTCCTGGGCATTAATGTACAGAGAGAGGAAAAACATTAACATGCTAAAGTCAATAATAGTTTGTAATATATCATAATTCAGATGTTAACATCCATGTATATATTACATTTTGGTGGGAAGGTAACAGCGTTCTGTGTGCCTTCAGCATTTAGTCCTGTCAGCCACATGGCCATGGAGACATCTTCGGACAGTGCTGGCTCTTTGGCTTTGAAACAGAGATGAGCACCTTACATTTACCTTATATACTACACAGAGATACTTCAAGGTGAAGGAAGGGAGAAAAGTAACTTTTCCTTTTCATGCTTTCTACTTCGGGACATACACGACCGAGTCCCTTCGGGGAGAAGGGGCGGTCTAGAAGTATAATAAACTAAACTCACATTCATATATACAGAGCAATATATTTATAACAAGCTATAAGAACAAAGGAAACTGCCTTATACTATTAGTCAATTTGTCTAACTAGCTTGATTCTCTTTGTAATAGGGACGAAGAACTTTCAACCTGCAAGTCATATACTCCTCACTGGAATTTTTCATCCATTCCATCAAGAACTCCTTCTTGGGCTTTTCTTTTTACTCAGCTGAATGTAAATTATAGACTTGGAAGAGCCATGCAGTCTGTCAAGTGCAATTCACAACTCAGACCAGGGAATTCAGGTTAAAATGCGCCTAGCAAGATGTCTACCCAATATCTGCTTAAATATGTCCATCAAAGGGATTTCTACCACCATTCCAAATAAGTGATTCCCCTGCTTGATTGTTCTTATGATTAAGAAGCTTTTCCTAGTACTGAAGAAGAATCTGTTTTTTGTAAATTTAGAAAAAAATAACCAGTGTCTAGTTGTACCCTAGACAAACTGTAAATCTTTTGTAAGAGATAATCCTTCAGGTATTTGAAGAGTGCTGGCAAGTCAATTTTTAAAAATATTTTTTTATCCTGCCTTTACTATTTTTACAAATAATTCAAGGTGGCAAACGTGCCTAATACTTCCTCCTCCTCCTATTTTCCCCATAACAGCAACCATATGGGGCAAGTAGGGCTGAGAGACAGAGAGTGACTGGCCAAAGCCACCCAGCTGGCTTTTATGGCTAAAGCAGGGCTAGAACTCTATCTAATCCAAGTCCCAAAGGTGCTTTTTTCAAGAAGCAACTGGACTTTCTGGTTTTTCTTTGAAGACATTTCACTTCTCATCCAAGAAGATTCTTCAGCTATGGCTGGATGCTGGGGAAATCCCCATAAGTCAGTCAAGAGCTTCTTGGATAAGAAGTGAAATGTCTTCAAAGAAAAATCAGAAAGTCCAATTGCTTCTTGAAAAATGCACCTCTGGGACAACCATGACCTGGATGACTGAGAATCTCCATAGACATTTATCCAATTCAAGTGACTTTGCTCTCAGTCCCCTGGTCACTATAGATCAGAGGTGTTGCCGTCACATGACATATCACAACTTTTTTCCTCTTTGCTAAAATTGGGGTGAGTCTGGTCAGCCTGTGATGCATCTGGCCCATGGGCTGTGAGTTTGCCATCCCTGCTATAGATAGTCTTCTCTGTCCTGTTCTAATTTCTCTTAAACTTCCTTCAAATACATTGGCCAGAACTTGAGATAACACTTCAGTTAGGGCCTAATTACTACAGAATATAATTAAATAATTATTCTTATGATTTGTAAATTACATTAACATTAATACAGCCTAAAATAGACTCTAGTATTCTAACATTTACCTTGTGAAGGGCTCTCTCTCTTTTTGGATATATTGAAGAAGAGACTAGAATAGTCAGCTGTGTAGAATATTTTAGTTTGGATTCTTGTTTCCAAGCAATGAATTAGTCTTAATGGCCTAAATAGCCCCTTCCAATAATGTATGGTGACTAATTCTACTATTACTATGACCAAGCAGGGTATCTGCCATCCTATCTGTATCTGTGCTGGGTGGAATGAAGGCCTCTTTCTGTTGCTGGGGGACATGGAAAATTAGTGACCTATGGTTAAGCTAACCTTTGGTATGGAGGCTCAACTTTTCTCCAAAATATTTCTACAGCACTGGGATTGGGAAAAAAAATCCCACTGCCAGGCTTATTTCAAAATAGGTTAAAGCAATACAGAAATATGATGTGGGAGGAGGAAGAGGAGGAGAAGGAGGAGGCATGGGTAGCATCTGACCTAAAGCTACCATCTTTCCCTGAAAATAAGACAGGGTCTTATTTACTTTTGCCCCACGAAATATGGCCTTGGGCTTATTAAAGGGGAGGGCTTATTATATTCTGGGGCAGGCGAGAAGCAAGATGCGCCTTTTACCTTTCCAGCTCCGTCGCGTTCCTCGCCATTGTGGCCAGGGAAGCCGCTGATAAAAATACCCCTTCTTGCAAGTTCAAACTTCTTGAAGTCACGAGAAGGCTTTTTTTTTTACCAGGGGCTTCCCTGGACACAATAGCGAGGAACACGACGGACCTGGAAAGGTAAGAGGTGCGCCTCACTTCTCCCCCCCAAACTGCTCCCCCTCGCTAAAGGGACAGTGGGGGAGGGAACCAGGCAGGTTGCCTTTATCATTGGGGTGGGCTGGGCAGTGTTTTTTTGCACGGAACAGGCGTGAGGTGGTGATCACATTTCTGGCTTGCCGCTCTCTTTGCGGAGGGCTCTTTGCATGGGAGGGAAGGGCAGGGAGTGGAAGCACATTGCTTCGCCTGCCGGTGTTTTTGTGGTACACCAGTTGCGCATGCACTCAAATAGTTGGGGGTGGGCTTATTTTCGGGGCAGGGCTTATTATGGCACATGCTCTGAAAAGCCCGATTGGGCTTATTAGCAGGGCATGTCTTATTTTCAGGGGAACACGGTAGTTTAAACTATATTTTACATTTCACGTAACAACCACTATTCAAATGTATATGAAAAACATTTTAGAAAACATTGTTCTGTTTTCATGTCATTCTTTTGTAATCTCAGTGGACATTGTTATATATATATGAATCACACAGTTCAATAATTTTGGCAGACTTAGAGGTAGATGAAACTTGGCAATGATAATATTTAGAGGATTCAAAGCATTCACATTGGCAATAATCACGCAACATGTCCTGTCAGGTCAGTTAAAGACCAAGCACCTGCTAAACCTGATTTGTTTAGTTTGCTGTGGCTTAGTGTGTTGTGTACACACAGTTTATTCAGTAGTCTATGGTCAATGTAATTTCAAGTCAGGGAAATGGGTTTATTTGGAAACCATATTAAGCATACTGGATAATGCAACCAGAATTCTTACAATTCTATTCCATAGAACAGTATTACTATTCTTTCTTTCTTTTTTAAAGAAAGAACTATGAGCCCACTTTGGGGAAACCATTTTCAGGAGTGTCCAGAGTATCTTGAGATTAAAAATTATTGCTTCTGGTCACAAAAAGTGTGTCCAATCTTGCTTTAAGGGAATTGCTAGTAGACTTGGGATTTAACCTGTGACTCCTGATTTACAGTGGAATTTACTTTCCATTGTTCATTATTAACAAACAACTTTCTGAGAGTAAGAAGAAGATATTTATCATACCAATAGCACATAGACTTATATACCGCTTTACAGTGCTTTACAGCCCTCTCTAAGCAGTTTACAGAGTCAGCCTATTGCCCCCAACATTCTGTGTCCTCATTTTACCCACCTCTTTATCCTATCCCTGGTGGGATTTGAACTGCCAAACTGCAGGCAGCCAGCAGTCAGCAGAAGTAGCCTGCAGTACTGCACTCTACCACTACACCACCATGGTTCATGATCTTGATCCAGGATTATATACAGTATAAGCACCAATCTGTCTATTGAATCCTTTAAGCAAGAATTACCAGGCATTAAAAACACAGATGAGCATGCCAAAACCTATTATTTGGTCATCAGATCAAATAAATTCTGCATGTGAAATGCACTCTGTATTCATAATTTACTCTAAGGACTGTAGCTAGGATCCATCTACATTAGCCTGATTCCATGTGCTTTTTATAAATAAGCGTCTCTAAGTAACACATTATGGAAGGAGAAACATGTTGTGTATGATATGAAATAGAAGTAGACTGTAAGTTGACTTGCTTTGAGTTGGCTCTTGTGGCTGGATGTTGAAAACAAAGTTAGCAATTGTTGTGAAACATCAGTGTCCTTTGTGCGGCATTTTACCACTTCCAGGAGAGGGAATTCAGTGATGAGCATGACATATGCAAAACCTTCTTTAAAATCTCTGAAAAGTAAAGCAGAGTGTTCAAAAAATTATAAAAAAAATATATTTTACCAGACTTAAAAAAAATATTAACACTCCCAAACTTTCAGAAGCTAACTCCAAAAGAATTGATAAACAAACAAATAAACTTCGCTTCAATGTAGCAACACAGATCTAGAGTGTGGAACTAAAACCTGAATAAGCCAACTTCCAAATCTTCATAAAGGATTCTGCTAAAGCCTATGCTCTGGGGGAAATGCACAGAGACAGAATGGATGCAACAATCTTTATTAACGCGAACTGAACCACGAGCGAACACTTCTAGCCTGACAGCTCTTTTATATGCCAGCTGTCAGATCGGTAACCAATGGGAAGCCTGCTACGCTCCTCCAGGCTGCAGCCGTGTTGGAACCAATAAGCACTCAAGCCTTGCTTGATTGACACCTGCAGTCGTAGGTGCGAGGATTTAGCAGATTCCTAATCCCAGCTCATATGAATTGTACTAGGCTGGGAAATATGGCACTAGATCATATAGTACGTGAACATTCAGAATGACAAGATGGATATTCTGATTGATGGATTGGCTTGAAAGCCTCTTCAATCATAGTTGGCTCTACACATTTCATCTTCTATCCTTGTTCTTTCATTTATGTGGAACATAAGGAGCTACAAGAGATAGTCTATCCTTCAATTTTATCCTTATAGTACTAATCTTATTAGATAGATTAGGCTGAGTAATGGGGGCTAGCTCAAAATTGTGGATATACTTTTTTTGTGGCTGGGTGGGGACTTGAACTAGGATTTCCTAGTCCACCTTTTTAAGTACTTTCTCTCTATATATATTTACATATTACTACTGAAAATCTCCTTGGATGCCCATAAAATCAATACTGTAACCTTTGCTCACTGTGTGTAATTATACTAAGAATGGTAGTGAATTTCTTATCCTAATGGTAATAGTATATTTTTCTTGCTGACTGCGCTGGTTGCATACAGTTGTCTTCCTGATGATGCCATCTTAAAGGGAATCTGTTTGGAACCTGGGAACAGAAACTTCCTGGACATCAAAAAGATAAGAACAGAGACTAGGCGGTTAGTGAGTCAGGGAGCTCTAACCTTTCAGCCTGTTTACTTATGACTTCTCACTTTGCACTTCAGTTGCTCCCAGGGTCCTTTTACCTTGAACCAAATGGCAACTCTCTCTCTCTCTCTCCCCCCTCCCCCCGCTTCCTTTTTGGCATGAATATAATGAATATAGTGAAGTTAACATACATCTGCTTTTCTGCTGCAAGTGCCTGCACAATTGAAACAACTGAATCTTGTGGCCTCTTACAAATAGCTTTTCTTTCAGAGTTGTTTACACTGCAGAATACCCTGGCAATATCAATTTTATCCCTTCCCTTTCCCTAGAGGCTCATTGCTAGACCATGATTCATACAGCCTTATCTAGCTGTTTTCTGTATCATAAAAAGACTGACAGCTGGAAAACACTCCGAATTAAGGAAGAGTCAGGAAAATATATTATTATCCCAAGGTTACTTCCTACTGCCATCACAAGAACTGGGTTTTTCTTAAAGACTGCAAATAATCTGGGCCTCTCAGCAGGGAGACCTATAGTGTACCTGGCCTCTGCTTATTTCTGATGCTGTAATTCCTAGAGAACATTAGGACTGAATAAATCGCAAGAAATATTGGGAAAATTGCTGCAGAGAGCTGTAAGAGAATGTGGCCTGGGAATAGTTAGAGGTGGGCATGCAGCTTGAAATGTGGCAGGGAAGGAATCAAGGAGGCAGCAAAAGGGAATAGAACAGAACAAAAGTTACAAAGATACATTGCATAGCTCCAGAAGTACTACTGCTCCATCTCCTACTCTCTTGATGCCCTGGTTGGAGTGACCCCCAAACCTTGATTGATTGAAAGAGGGGAAGCCAACTTGCTTCCTTGTTTTCACAGAAAATAGGCAGCAGTCTTTTACAGCTGGGACACGGTGGCTCAGTGGCTAAGACGCTGAGCTTGTCAATCAGAAGGTCAGCAGTTCGGTGGTTTGAATCCCTAGTGCCGCATAAAGAGTGAGCTCCTGTTATTTGTCCCAGCTTCTGCCAACCTAGCACTACCTTGGGACGGTAACAGCATTCTGTGTGCCTTCGGTATTTAGTCATGTCGGCCACATGACCATGGAGTCCAGGGGTGGGTTCTGGCCATCTTTACTTCCAGTTCACTCGGGCATGCACTTTGCATGTGCGCTTGGGCTGGATGTGCACTATGTGTGCATGCACAGATACATTAAAATTGTTCTACACATGCCCAGAACTCAAAAACAAGATGGCGGTGATGAGAGTGGTGACTGGGGAACTGGTTCAGGGGCATGGCAGCCCTGGGTCACTGCTGGTTCCAGTGACCCAGCCTACCATACTACTACCGGTTCACCTGAACTGTGCCAAAACGGTAGGAAACCACCTCCGATGGAGACATCTTCAGACAGCGCTGGCTCTTCAGCTTTGAAACGGAGATGAAAACCGCCCCCTAGAGTCAGGAATAACTAGCACATATGTGTGAGGGGAACCTTTATCTTTATTTTCCCTTCTGTTTATGAAAAAGGAAATGAAGTAGACACACACCAGCCTGGAACAGAACAAGGAAAAGAGATCAAGTATAAAAGAGTTTGGGGTGAGAACAAGAAAAGACTTTGGATAAGAATATTCAGATAATGGTGAGGAAAACTGAGAAAGAAGGTGGAACAGTGAAGTGAAGCATCTAGTGACATAAGACTTTGTGACAACTTCTCAGAAGAAGCCTGCAGTGAAACTGCAGACGAAAATTGTGCACATGAGTCAGGCTTGGTGGTACAAATTAAAATGGACAGAACATAAAGCAAGAAAGAGAATCTGGTTTCCAAATGTACTTCTTCAACACATCATTAAAGATTGGACTCTGATGACTCAGACATCTGGGGACACTCTTACAAACTGCAAGGAGTTTTTTTTCCCCCAAGTACCTCTACCCAAACAGGTACATTCTTCGTCTTTTATTCCAGTTTTCTCTGATTTTGCCTAGTGATTAGAGTGTGGAAAGGGATACATTCATTGAAGCCACAGGACTCTGGCTTGTTCTATTTATCGTATGTTCTCTTTCAAGACATGACCAAAAATCAATAGCTGTATAATTCCAGATTTTTGCCATAGATGATATTTGGAAGAAACTGTATGATAAAAGTGAACAATTGGGCAGGTAATTCTAATTACTTTCAGTAACACAATAGAAAAATCTTGTAAATGTTATTTTTAATAGGAGGAATTGAGAATGTTCTTGAAAAATATAGTCAGAGAAGGTGGCATAAAGCTATGGAGAGAATGAATTTCAGTGGGGTAGAAATTTGGGCAATAGGTCAGTGGTGAGATTCAAAAAAAATTACTACTGGTTCTGTGGGCATGACTTGGTGGGTGTGGCAGGGGAAGGATGCTGTAAAATCTCCATTCCCACCCCACTCCAGGGGAAGGATACTGTAGAATCTCCATTCCCTCCCCACTCCAGGGGAAAGTTACTGCAAAATCTCCATTTTCTCCCAATCAGCTGGGACTTGGGAGGCAGAGAATAGATGGGGGCAGGGCCAGTCAGAGGTGGTATTTACCGGTTCTCCAAACTACTCATAATTTCCACTACCGGTTCTCTAGAACTGGTCAGAACCTGCTGAATATCACCTCTGCAATAAGTAAATAAATATAATGTTTCAAGACCTAATTGATGAAGTGAAGTTCTCTGCTGTCCATCAGAAGATCAAAGTCAGAGCTTAAGAGCCAGGTCTTGCCAGTAAGAAAACTTGCAAACACTTCTAAAGCTTTTGTACAAGGAAAAACCATGACAGTTCATACAGTGGATATTTTTTTTCCTATGGATAAATTAATGAAGTGTATCAGAGCTCTGGATATGTTCTTTTCAGATTTGCAAAATCTAGCTGGGACCATGGAGAAATTCTCAAGATTATTCCCACTTTATCCTTGGTCCTTCAGTAGTCTCAGAAGAAAAAGAAGTTTTCAAGGTCTCAATCTACCACATACCCATAAACAACGGATTCAGGAACTGTTTTATAAAATTTGAAAAGATTCAGTCTGTTACCTCTGGGACAGCCATGGACATTGCACTTGAGCTACTTAATCATATTTATGTCAATAGTCTCACATCTGTTCTCTCAGCTACAGTATGCCTTTGAAAAAGCTCATCGTTTTGTCAGTCTCTGTTGTATCCGGGGAATGCAGTTTTATTATTAAACATTGGTGGTGACCGAGGAGAATAAATCGAACCATTTGAACATTCTTGCAAACCAAATAAATTCTGATGATGCCATCAATGATTTTTCAGCCTTGAAAGTGAGAAAGAAATGCCTTGCATAGGGGTTTCACAAAAACTGTAATTGTAAAACTTAACTGAAAAGTGACTTTATGGACTATGACTACAAGGCAGGTATCAGGAGAAGTGTCAAACTATTAAGGACATTCCAACTGACTGGATGATTATGATTCTTTGACTGGCTCATATTCTTTATATTATTACTGTAATTTCTTATGATCATCCACCCCAGTAGGCTCTGGATGGCTTACAAAATCCACTACATGATTAAAAATAGCTAAAAATACAGTACAAAATCAGTCAGCCCAGTCTAGGAACAACCACGGCAATATGTACGTGTGATTTTTTTCAATTAGAATTATAGACTAATTGCAAAATCTAGAAATGGTGTTCATTGCAATTCAAAAGATTCTACCCATTGTCATTCTTAGTTTAGGTTCTTCAAAGGAATAAATGACTTGCACTCTAGTAACAAAGAACTTGCAATGACGTAACATAAATCTTCTACTGGCAGGTACTGTTGAATGACTGCCAACCAAATTCACTTACAATCTGTTACAGTGCGTAAGCATCCTGGTTGTTAACAGAAAGTCATGTGACCATGGCTTTTGACATCACTTCCCATTTGGTTGTTAAGCTAATCATGATGGTTGTTAAGTGAAATATCACATGATCCTGACTTGTGAATTTACTTTTGCATCATCCATTAGCTCTGCTTGCAAAAGTCAACTATGAGACATGTGATCATGCAATCACATGACTGCAGGAAGTTGGTAAGCGAGGACCACCTATATTTATAAAGTGGCAAATTCTTTATTTTAATTTAATATCACACATCTTCAATTCTTATATTTCTTTTAAAAGCGAAATTATGTTTTACTTTTTGAGTTCAGCTGAGGTCAGGTGGATACTGTACATTTTCTTGCTGAGTTCTAATCTTTAACAAAATCTTTAACAAATTTGTTAATGCCTAAGTTTTAATGTGTCACAGTCCATTCCATCAGCCACACAATAAATCTTACACAATATGAAATGAATGCAACCATGGTGACCACCTAGGTATTAATGAATACGTTGATTTGGAAGGTACCACGAAATCCTTTGTTTTTGCTGCAAAAAATGATAGAGCTACAATACAATGGAACAAATTCCAGTAAAAGATCTACGGCAGTGAATGTTAACCCTCTTTTGAAGAAGTTACTTGTGTAAACAAATGCAGGTCTTTGCTCTTTAAGAAATTTTTAATTTTAGGCCTCCTCTTATGTTTCCTTCTGTTGCTTCACTCAATTAAGCTAACTTATCATTTCCATGTTTCACAATTGTTTGTCACTTAGAGTGTCTGCCTTGAAGTATATTTAAGTAGACAGGGAATGAAGTTATCTAGCAAATGGGTCTCCAAAGAAGCAATGGGCCCATTGCCCTGAACTGTAATAGTCAACTTTATGTAAGCGCTGCAGAATTGCATTAGGCTACCTACTGCATATCCAGACCTAGACACAGACCTCAGATGACCTTAAATTCTCAAGGTTTAGGGAGAGGTTGGATTTTTTTTTTAATATAAGCTTTAAGATATTAATGCACAACGCTAATGTAACTTAGAAAAAGATAGTCAGGTTAATAGGTTCAACTTCCTTCTTGAAATGTTTCTAGATGCATTTCCTTATTTTGTTTTCAAATGTGGTACAAATATGTACCACATTTTCATGTCAGCTGCATTCATGACCAAATCTATGATATCCTTCGCCCCACATACATATGAACTCCTTAAAGTGCCCTTGTAAGAAAACATTAACTAGCAAGCTGAATTGACCCTGAATGGTGACAGGGAGAAGATTCTGATAGGAACTACAGTAAACTAAATTATTTCTACTCACTGGCCTTATCTTAAAGATAATATGGCTGGCATGCTGACCTAGAACAAAAGGATAAATAATAATAAGATCACAGGGATGGATTTATCTAAACTATTCCAATGCCATTCTGTACTTTCCACTGTGCCTGCCTTTTTATGTGTCTTGTCTTTGCAATGTAGTGGGCCTTGTTGTATAAACTCTGATTCTGATTCTGCTTTCGCTCAGGGCTGCTCAGCTTTGCCAGGAACTGAGTGTATAAAAGGTAAAAGGTAACAGTTTGCTTGTCAGTTGTGTCTAGCACTAGGGCATGGGGCTCATCTCCGTTTCTTGGCTGAAGGAGCCAGCATTGTCCAAAGATAATTTCCATGGTCATGTGGCCAGCATCGCTATATGCCAAAGATACACAGAACACTGTTACTGTGAAGCGGTACCTATTTATCTACTCACATTTGCATCCTTCCTTTGAAGTGTTAGGTGGGCGGGAGCTGGGGCAAGTAATGGGAGCTCACCTTTTTGCACAAAGTTTGGGTCTCGGACATTTCCAGTTGACAAGTTCAGTGTCTTTAACCACTGAGCCATCATATTCCTTGCCCATGCATATTAACAAAATTAAGTTGCATCTTCAAAATAATTTGCTTGGTTTAGCTGAGATGGGATTTGACTACAACAGTTCCAGTGGAAGATAAGCTAAAATCTTGTTCAAAGTTCAGCACAACTCCTGTGCCTACATGGATACAACCCAGCAGTCTTCTTTATAACAATGGTACATTATGGACTGATGAAGAAACTCTGGCCCATAGTTGTGTCATGAGCTTAAAGAAAGATACAGGAAAATGTAAGAAAATGACCCTTATTTCTGCGATGCTGGGACATCTATTCTAAGATTCATGACACAATCTATCAAAACATCTCAAAACCTCCTGTCTGATTTGGTCTTGTTTATTGAGCAAGATGAAATTAAACTGCAACATTTTGGGGCCTAAAGTTATTCAAAGACTAAGTACCATACATATTATTTAAGGATATTACCCTGGATATAAATCATGCTATTGTTTCTCAATAAATCTGGCTGAAATATTTAAAAAAGCAGTGTTGTATCTGTTTAATACGTCAAAAAATCTACACAGGAAATGCCAAGGATTTCAAAAGGTAACAACAACAACAAAAATCATCTCAGAAGAAAATAATGGTAATCACAGTGTGGCTAAAAAGTGCATGGATTAGTCCATGAAATAACCTGGAGTTATTAAGTTAAGGTAGACTTTATCTTTACCTTTTACCTACTTTTTTTTCAACAAGAGAGAAGGCACCTACAAGCAGATTAGCAGTACTTATTTATATTGAAAGGATGGAAGGCAGAATCAACTGAAAGTCATAGACTGATACTGGTATCTTTCAAGGCACAATCTGCACTTGAAAAGAAAAGAAAATGTAAGGATTTTTTAAGTTCAATTAAGTCAATATATTTGTAAAGCATGGGCTACTCAGTTGCAAATTACATTAGCACATTTAAAACATGCTCTTGATGCTCAGAAGTACCCTTGGTATCATTTATTTACCAAATTCATCAAAGAAGAGGGCTGAATGAGATAGGAGAGAATGTAGATCTTTGATTACTGGTATCAATATTTCATTATGTTGTCCTTGAGGTTTTATGCTACCCTCTGGGAGGAGGTTTAGATGTATCTATAGCAGGGCTGCTAGATTCTGTAACAGCTTTATTCCTTATGTCATTTGTCTTGTAAACTTGCAGGATTCTCTTTTTCTGCCATGTATATGCATACATTCAAACTAGACTGTGATGTTTCTCTCTGTCATATATGTGTATGTTTGTGTGTGGGGAGATATATGCACAATAGTTATCTTTTGAGAGCTGAATGCAATGAAATTTCATTTTAACACATCTGATTAGTGTACATTTAAAGTGACAATAAAGTTTATTGCTAATCCATTAGTTATATTTTTCAGTGATAAAAATATCACAACTGCAAAGGTTGTCTTTTAATTTAAGAAGACAGGGCAAGATAAGCAAACCAGTTCTTGATCTTCGCTTAGTAACATCCCACCCCACCAATACAAGTAATGATGGTTTATCTAACATTACACATGTCCCATTTTCTTGTCATTAAATGTACAATCTGTGGAAGAATCAATGTGGTTATATTTGATTAGATGGAACAACGCAGTCTAAGATATCTTACTTCAACATCCTACTTACTTCAATTTTTATACTTGCTAACCAGAAATGAATGGTGGTATTCTTGTTTATAGGTTGCATTTAAGAACACTAACAAACCATTTAAAGTTTAACTCCTGTAGTTATTTTGTGATTTAATTCACTAACAGTAATGGAAGATCTGAATATTTCTTCCAGGTATATACTAGAGCAAACAAGAACTGAAAATCAGTTTTAGTTGGTTGAGTCCAAAAAACCCCCTCAAGCATAGAAAGAACTATTTCACTCAGTAACAAGGAGTGACAGTGATACCTTGCGGGCAAGGCCCTCTTAAATTCAGAATTCCAGATAACTCCTAGCTATTTTTAAAAAAATCTTGGTTGAAAGGGTCATTCCAGAAAAAACAGTACTTTGAAGAAAGAAATGAAGCAACCAAACAACCAAGAAATTGCTCTTCACTATCTTTACAATCCCAAAGAGCGAAAACTCTGTCCAACATCATAGATTCAAATGTATGATATCATGTTCGGTTTTTAAGCTTAATGTGTTATAACTAACCATTATGGTATGCAAATTGTGGTTTATGGCTTAGTGAGATAATGAATCATGTCAGTTTGGCTGGTTTGACTTACTGTAATCTAGCTCCACATATTTATTCAGCCACTAAATAAGTGAATGAATGGAAGGAGAAGAAGAGAGTCTCAGGGAAAGACAGAATCAATCAATATATATGGAAGACGAATGAATTTCAGATGGGAAAATGAGAAAAGGGGGGAAATGATGAAGGGGGAGAAAATGCTGGTTGTGAAAGCATGAAAGGACAATGAGAAAATGCAAATAATGGAATAATGGTGGAAATGTTTGACCACAAGACATCTTCACTAGGTTCCAGGCATGGGACCCAGTTTGGTGTAATGGGGAAAGCTAACCAGAAGACCATGAGTTCTAGTCCTGTCTTAAGCACAAGGACAAGTGCTGGATTATCTAGGGCAATTCAGTCTCTCTAAGCCCTAGGAAGAAAGCAATGGCGGAAATGTAGCCAAGACAATTGCAAGGACTTGTCCATGCAGTCATCAGGACTCAACATTGGTTCAAAAACACACACCAACACCCAAAATATCCTCCCACAAAACTACTAATTGTCACCAGAGCATAGTAACTCAAAGTAATACCAGTCCAAAAACCTGCCTAATCTTGTTATTTTCCAATAACCCATCAAATGTTGCCACTATGACAAGAACTTGGAGGTGATATACTTTCCCAATTATTTTTCTGAAGCAACTGACTTTGCAACTGACTGATATTGTATCTGGTCTTGATTGTGGACTATAACTACCATATTAAACATCCACTGGGAGCTTCATTCTTTATATCCTTCTGTCTTTCTTCATAGCTATTACTATAGTTTTGTGTACAAATCTCTACAAAATGTAGAGATTTTACATCTTTCATGTAGTACTATGTAAAAGATAGTATTTGCCATTATTCAATCAGATTTCATTGCTCTGATTGTACTGCAAACAAGTTTCCAACCTAGTTTTTCCACATTATTCATTCATTTATTAATATATGGTCCCTTTCCCCATTTAAACTTGTCCTTCTAACCTGTCGACCACCACTGTATCCATTCTCAATTCCTCAAAAGTAGTATAAAATTTACTCACTACAATCTACATAATCACTAAAGGTGAAAGACTTTAATTGTTATGGACAAGAAAAGAGAATTTCCACCTATAAGATCTGAGGCATGCTGAGATGTATTCTCTCAACAGTTTAAAAAGGATTAAACTAAAGCTTGATACACCATTCTAACAACACCAACCCTTTTACATTTATATATCTCTGCTTCCTAAAGATATATGAAATATGGAATTCAACATTTTCCATAGTGTTATATGCTGGGTTGATATTTTGTTGAGTTCAGTTCTGTCAAGATTTCTTTTCTAATCTTCTACAGCCACCCCCTGCATAAGCCTTTGTTGGTAGAAGACAATCTGTCTTAGGAGAAGAAATATTCTGTGATTTTTTAAAAATATATTTCTACTGCATCAATTTCAGAACATTCTGCCCCAACCTGAACCTGTTCATACTGTGTTCTCCTTCAGCTATTGCTGTCTGTTGATTGTTTTTTATTCTTCAGAGATAAATCAAAGCACTGCTTCTTCTGTTCAACAAGAACATTCCAGCTAACTGAATTATTTTTAAATGTAGTATAATATCACAAAGAGGAAATGAGCAAGCATATTTTTACTTCTTTCTTTTTTTCATCACATCATTAGTGCATTGGCCTGTGTGCCTACATACAAAACATGGCAACAAGATTTAGTACAGTATAAATGCTATTAAATATTATTGCACCTCTATCTCATCTATGTATAACATCTTGAAATTATATTAATGAAACTACTGTTAATTCAATTAATAGAAGAATTTCAAGTTAGAAAAAGACATGACAATGTAATGTGCTGTCAGCTGCTACTTGGTAGAATGTCTATAGTATCATTTTTAGGAAGTGAGTGAGTCTTAGGCTAAGAACATGCTTTTTCAACATGTTGCCTTTGCTTGGAACAGCTAATAGTCTGCCTCCCTTGTGGCAATATCCTTCCAGAAAATAATAAAGGCTGATTTCTTCCCAAGTCTTCTGAGATGTGGTTGCTTGTCATCATTATTGTGGTTTCATCTAATTATATTTGGTATTTTATTACTGTTATGGTGGTTTTGATTTTTAAGCTATTTGGTTTGTGCTTTTATTAGGGTTGTGGGTTAAATTTATTTCACAATCATTAGTGCAGTCAACCAATCAACCAATCAACCAATCAGAATAGAGCTGGAAGGACCTCGGAGATCTTCTAGTCCAATGCCCTGCTCAAGCAGGAGACCCTATACCATTTCAGACAAGTGGCTGTCCAGTCTCTTTTTAAAAGCCTCCAGTAATGAAGTCCCCACAATTTCTGAAGTCAAACTGTCCCCTGGTTAATTGTTCTCACGGTTAGGAAGTTGCTCTTTATTTCCAGGTTGCTTCTCTCCTTGATTAGGAATACCTAGATGGGTTCAGACCATCTCCTACTTGAACAATCTTTTTCCAATTGTCCCTTAGAATTGTCTTCTGATCCCAACAGATCTGAAAGCCAGCAAGGCATGGATATCATAAATAAAGATGATAATGACAAAGAGAATGAAAGGGTGAGATTCTCAGGGAGGCACTACACCAAAAACAGCACTGAAAATGAACTGAATCACCTCAAATAACAACTGGAATGTAGGAACATATAAAAGAAATGGCTTCATCTTGGAGCTAATGTTTTGCAGAGTAAATTTAGATATACAAAGAAATGCAGAGTAGACTCCAAGTAGATGGTAGTAACTTCATGATGATGCTTTATATCAGGGGTGTCCAAACTTGGGAACTTTAAGACTTGTGGACTTCAACTCCCAGAATTCCCCAGCCAGCCATGATGGCTAGGGAATTCTGGGAGTTGAAGTCCACAAGTCTTAAAGTTCCCAAGTTTGGACACCCCTGCTTTATATGATAGCATCATGCAATGTATTTTCCCCATCTCTCTTCTTTCAATGCCATCATCAAAAATAAAGATTATAAGACCAGGGCATAGGAAATAGGAAATTCATTAGAACACATTAATATTGTGTTCCAATGAACAAATTTTTGTCATACTTGCAATCATTCCAATGTTTTCTAGGAAAATCCAACATGTTTGAAATATATCAAGGCTGAAAAAGCAGTAGTAAATTTCACCAGAATGTAGGAAGAGATAAATATAGAACCATAAATTTGAAAGAAGTCATTTAGGCCATTAAATACAAATCTCCAGACAGTGCAGAAGGGAGAATTAGAGCATCACAATGGATAGCTGTCCAGACTCTATTTAAAGACATCCAATAAAAATCAGATATAATTATTTAAACTTACCTTGTTCACAATGTGTGTATGACAGAAATTCCAATAAACAATAGAAGCAACAGGGACTTTGGAGAAAGTGAGTATGTAATACTGATAGCTTTGATATTTAGGGAGTCGAAAGCTGAGTGTATTCAAACACTGATCCAGGACGCAAGAAAGCAAATGTTAATAAACTCAGAAGAATGGTAATTAAGTTACCATTGTAGGAGAAATCAGTGGAAAATGAAGTCTAAAATTATGACAGTGACTGTGTTCAGTTTCTTCACCGCTTAGCACTAGCACTTAGACTTATATACCACTTCATAATGCTTTACAGCCCTCTCTAAGTGGTTTACAGAGTCAGTCTATTGACCCCAACAATCTGGGACCTCATTTTACCGACCTTAGACACTTAGTCAACCAGTGAGCAGAGTTAGCTTGCAATACTGCATTCTAACCACAGCACTACCATGGCTCTTCTTACTTTGCTAAGAACTTTTCCTCAGGTGGGAAACTGTTCAAATTAACCTAAGAAGAACAGTCAATGAAAGGAAGAACCATCTCATATGAGGTGATTAGGCCATGAAGAAATTTAAGTCTACAAGATCAGACCAATAACATCCAGAGTCCTGAAGAAACTTGCAGTTCCTTTCTATGATTTTTGATAATAAATCATGGAGAAAGCATAGTGCCAAAAGTTTGAGGAGGAGCAAATGTTGTTTCTCTTCTAAAAGTGTGGGGGGAAAGAGAGGGGGAGAGAGGGGAAGGAGGGAAACAAATATCAAACTTGATGCTAGTGCCAAGTAAAACTCTGAAACAAAGTATGGATTTATCAATTATAAACCATGCTAAACCAACCAAGAATATTCTATCAAAGAATAAGTCATGCCAAACCAAACTATTTCCTTATTTTGACAGAGTGACTAATTTTGGGGGCCATGGGAATGCAATAGATGCAATGGACCTTGACTTCATCAAGCATTTAACATACGTAGCTGCTACTCTGGAATATAGTACTGTAATAAGATTCAAAATGACTTTAATTAGTAAGAGAGTAAAATTTAATAGAGATAATGCAAAATTCTTCACTTAAGAAAACTAATGTCTAGGAATCAGAGGGAGGGAACATCTGTGAAAAATATTTAGATCACAAGCCAAAAGATTAATTGGCTAAATATCAAATGCAATTTTGGGGCTTCTTTAGTTTAAATATAGGAAAGTAATATTACTGTAACTTCAAATGCTCTCTTTAGTTCTGGGAATTACACATTAAAGATTCTGAGAAAGTAGAACATGAAAGTATTTTAGAAAGTAACTCAAGATACTAGAAGCGAAATATATTTAGTGAAGAGAAAGAGAGCTGTGGATATTTAGTCTTGGGCATGTGATATCTGCATACTAAAATAGTACTTTTCAAATGCATGACAGGATATTGCATAGACGTTTAAGATTCTTATATAGAAGTTTAAGATATAAATCCAGATTAAACAGGATAACCAAGGAGATACATTCAGTGTTTGAACTTCAAAAGAGACCTTCTCCCAAGAGTTCTTCATTACTTTATGTCTAGTATCCAACTAATGTCTGATAGTTAAGAGATGAATAATGTAAGATTGTTCTTTGTTGCTCAATGGACTGCAAATAGAGTATCCAATAGCTACGTATCCATAGATTACTCATATTTCCTGTAGGTTTATGAAAATGTTATGCTTGATCTTACACAGGAGAAATCATATCATTTCATTGTCAAGTACAAAAACCATAAATATTATAGGAAAAAGTTCAATATAGTGCCTTCTAAAATTCTGTGCATGAAATTATATTAATAAATTATACAGAATATAAACAAGGGGAAAGCTTGTCGATCAGAAAGATCAGCAGTTCGGCGGTTCAAATCCCTAGTGCTGTATAACAGAGTGAGCTCCTGTTACTTGTCCCAGCTTCTGCCAAACTAGCAGTTCAAAAGCCTGTAAAAATGCAGCCACCTTTGGTGGGAAGGTAACAGCGTTACGTGTCCCTTCGGCATTTAGTCATGCTGGCCACATGACCACGGAGATGTCTTCGGACAGTGCTGGCTCTTCAGTTTTAAAATGGAGATTAGCACCGCCCCCTAGAGTCGGGAATGACAAGCACATATGTGTGAGGGGAAGCTTTCCCTTTACCTTAGGCTTTGGCACCAACGGCATACAATTTCATGCCCTTATAGTTTCTCAAAACTGATTGAATTATATAGCTGAAGTAAATCACGCTATGTCAGGGGTGTCCAAACTTGGGAACTTTAAGACTTGTGGACTTCAACTCCCAGAATTCCCCAGCCAGCATGGCTGGCTGGAGAATTCTGGGAGTTGAAGTCCACAAGTCTTAAAGTTCCCAAGTTTGGACACCCCTGCGCTATATGATCCTTAGGATTTTTTTTAAAAAATCCATTTTATATGGTTAGTTAAGCCTCACCAGGACTGTGAGCTATCATCCTATCATTGATCTGATCCCGTTCCTCTCTATCTCTTATTTTGGGTGTGAATAAATTTCCATTATCTTCATTAGAAATTCAGTGTTGCTAAACAGTCTGACTTTTTTTTCATTGAACAGTCACGGAACCTTTGGATAAGAGGCAGGTTTATGATCTCAACACCTGTCCCAGTAAAAGGACCAGATGGGAAAAAAAATTTCCAACCCCCTCCTAACTAAAATTTCTCACTGCTTAACTAGGGGAAAGTACACAAAGAACCAAAAAGTCAAGCAATGAATTTAGAAACAAGAATAAAATCCCTTTATAAGCAGTTCCATCGCTAGGGTCATTTCCTCTAGATTTTATGCTCTCCTTTTATCTAATTCATTGGAGAATTATTCATACATTTAACATCAACAAATGCCAAAAGATTGTAAAGCAAATGCCAATAAAATTGTAAAGCAAAGTAGCCTATAGAGTATTGGAATGAATTTCTTTTTTGCTTTCCCACCAGACTACTTTCTAAAAACTTTTAACATTCATTTGCATAACTGAACAAACATCTGGGAAATATTTGTCTCTTATCTAAACAAAGATAGCATCTCATTAGCCCTCAGAGGAGATACAAAAAGCTGTAGTACCAAGGTGGGAATTTGGAAGAGCAATGTTGCAACTAAGTAAGAGACAACGTATTTCTTTTAAAGGCTGATATAAGTGCTTATCTCATAGTCGCTCTCATTAAAATCAGATGATTTTTGTTCTAATTAAATATATATGCTTGCCCAAAATAAAAATGTTACACTTTGCCCATTGCTAAACCAAGAAAATAGTGGTTAGGAGAAGGTAGGAGTAATGATCAAGGAAATATATCTTTGCTAGTAACCAACATTAGGGATTATAAAAATTTAAGATTGAAACTAGAATCAGTCCTGCTTCACCTTGTCTAAACCATGGATTGGTCAAAAGGCGTTGTTTCTCATTGTCCCCATCCTATGATTTACAAAGTTTTCTATTGTTATTTTATATACTGAAATAAATGTAGTTTTTCCTCTCTCTTAAATTGGCAATATCCTGCTGTAGCTTCAAGATAGTAAGATCCATAAAATTTACTACTTATTGTCATAGTAGTAAGATCAGGTGACATTTTGTGGGTGTGAACAGAGGACTTTTATCTTGAAAACACATCATTTGGTCTAACCTAAAATTGCAATCATCTATAAATTTAAAAATAATAAGATGCAGCATGTGAGGCTTCTAAATTGGCTGCCTATTTTCTACTCTAGATCAACTCTCTATAGCATTATTAATAACTGCTGCAGAGGGAAGACATAAATGGACAATCATGAAATTAACTAACTTACAAGGGATAATAAAAGACTACAGCTTAGATGAGGGGTGTCAATCTCACATTCATTGAAGGCCATATCAGAGTTGTGTTTGACTTCAGGGAGCAGGAGTATGTGTGGAAAGGGTGGCTGTGGCCAGCTCAACATCACTTGTGTTGGGTGCACCTTTGGTACAATCCTCTGCCAGCGAAAATGGAACAAAAAAATAAGCAATACAATTTTTCAGTTTACTATCCATGAACATCTATGGTATGCATACCAGGAGTGGAACACAGAGCTATCTCTCCAGGCATGCAAGCTGTCGCCCGTTGGTCTTCTGGGTTCCAATGTGCTGGCCAGCTGGTCTTCATGTACACAGGAGCACCAGAAACTGGAAGAGTAGCCACCCCATGAGCATGCATGTGCTGGCAGGATGATCTTCCAGTTTGGGGGGCATGCATGCACATGTGAAGACCAGCTGGCCAGTGCACATGTACATGTTCCAGAGACCAGAACAGCAGCAGCCCGGTGTAAATGTGTGCTCTGGAAACTGGAAGATCATCTTCCCAATGCGTGCCTGTGCTCTGGACAGCTGCTGTTCCAGTTTCCAGCACTTGCACATGTGCACCGGCCAGCTGGTCTTCATGCATGCATGCATGCCAGAAACTGGAAGACCAGGTGGCCGGCAGGCATGCACATGCTGGAAACCAGAAGATCATCTTTCCGGCATGCACATGCGTACTGGGCAGCTGCTGTTCTGATTTCCAGCAGGCACATGTGTGAGTGGAAATCCCCTTCCTTTTTCACTGTCCCATAAGCATCCTTCCCAAACTTAGTGGAAGAGGACAACCATCCTAGAAATAAGGACATCAATCTTAAATCAAGGATATACTATTGGTACACACCCCTGTGAGAATCTCTAAAGAATCTTGGTATATATTTAATTATAATTAATATAAGGCTGTTCAAATTGATAAGGTGCTGAAGCCTGGTGACAATTGACTCTTTATGGACTCTCTAGGGTTTTTTGTGACATACATGAAAAAGACAGAACTTGGATACAATTTATTCTGCTCTTTTATTAAGCTTTTCATAAATTTTCATGTGAGTAGATGGTCTAGATTGTTTTTGTCCATTACTAACAAGTACACAGTAGTGATTTTTTGGTTTGTTTGTAGGTTATACCAAAGTTAATCAGTTCAGAGAATTGGGTATTGTTTTTCTTGTCTTATTTCACAGTGATTTTGATAGACTTCTGTCAAAACAAACTCTGCATTATGTTTCTAAATGTCTAAGGGTTTTCTTATATCAGCTGTAAGTAGCTTTCATAACTGAGTATGTTACCAATGATTCAGGCATATTAGCAAGGAATTCTGGAGGACACCAGGTTTGAAAAGGCTAGTACAAAGTCTAAAACGTTTACAGACACATTGTGAAATTCCATTTCCAGCTGTTCAAAAAATTATCTGTTTCAGGTTCTTCATTTCTATCCACAAATAATGCTTTCTCTACAGAACCCAGAAGAAAGAAGTGAGATTTAAATCAACCAGTCAATAACATTTCCAAAAGAAGGGAAGCCACCACCCATCAATATTATGATTGTTTGACAAATTGGGGATTCTGAATCCATGCATAATATACGAGCCTGTTAGTTTGACTCATATTAGTAGAGCAAAAATATTATCTGGAAAATATGCCATTCTTTTAAACCTCTTCTTATTTTGTCTTATTTACATATCCTTGTAATATGTAAAGCATTGTCATAATAATCCAAAGGAATAAAATCGGTATGCTTGACAGTATCATATAAGTAGTCCTTGAATTATGATCAGTTGCTTAATGGTATTCAAAGTTACAATTGGCTCAGAAAAAATACTTGGGAACCACACTCAAAGTTTGGACTGATGCCCCCTCCCCCATCACGTAACTACATTTTTGTTGCTTAGCAACTGGCCTGCATTTACATCTGCTTGCAGCATCTCTTGTTCACATAATCTTGATTTATGACTCTTTTTTTTACCAGAAACTAGCAAAAACTGGCAAAAACAGACTTTATAGGAAACAATGGGGTTCACTTTATAACTGCTGGATTCAATTAATGAATACCACAAAAAAGATTGTAAAATCACCCATGGTCACATGATGAGCTGCTTAATGACCACCACAATGTATGACTGTAGTCATGGGCTCTATTACAATATATGCAATGCCTGTTGTGTCAACATACAATCTAAACTTTATTTCAGAAACTGCTCAAAATTGTCAGTCAATTGCACATGTCGCAAAACAGCTATGGAGCTCACTGCTACATAATGCGAATATACTCACTGACATATATGACTTTGAAAGGAAATTAAGAAACAAGTGTTCAATAGCATTTAGCACTAGTGATATGATCCTACCTACCAACATTATAACCAATATACAAGTTGTTCAAAGTAATAATTAAAAACGTGGTTGCATTTTAGGACCAATTCTTTGTTTTGATATGGAAAAAAATATCCCCTAAAGCAGGGCTGTCAAGCTCTCAGCTCGCGGGCCAGATGCATCATGCACTGGCCACGCCCACTTCTGATTTAGCAAAGGGTGGGAAAAGCCACAATATGTCACATGCCGCCACTGTGACAAGGCAAGTGACACACCTGCCCTAAAGCATCTAATACTCTGACTCCAAGCTGAGAGGTTTCAATGAAAAAATTCAGCATGTTTTCCTAGTAGGTCTATTCAACAGGTGTCAAACTCGCCATGGCATGTTGCCATCACGAGACATTTTGTGACATTTTTCTCATTTGCAGAGCTGGGGTGGGTGTGACCTGTGTGTGATGCATTCAGCCTGTGGGCTGCCAGTTTGACACCCCTGTTCTACCCCATTTCATTTCAAATGTATACGTAGGCAAAAAAACAAAGTGTTTATCATTTTCCCATGGTTTTGCTTAATAATTTCTGAATTGTTGGCTAGATCAAAGAAATCATAGATGGATTAATCTAATGGGATTAATTTTTAATCCCATTATTTTCGTATTTTCCGAAGCACCTGAAAGCAACAGATTGAAACTAATCAAATAGAACCTACAGTTCTATTATTATTGCCCTTATATGAAGTTAGCCTTATATTACATAGTCTTCCCAAAGAAGATGATTTTCCTGGTCCATCTCCTATTCCATAAAAATTGAGGTTATCTGCTCAGGAGGAAAAGAAATAATAACAACAAGAATCTGCTATGATTATTCAAGCAGGAAATCTAGATAACCTTTTTCAAATTATTTCTCTCCTTATTTAAGGTAATAAAATAACTAGCTTAGCTAGCCTGACAGTTGTGCTTCATTTGAAATCCTTTATGATTGACTTGCTTTCCTTTGTTTCCTCCACATTCCCCCTCTTTTCCAATAAATATTGTAAATCTAAAGGTTTTTAGGACATTTGGGTTTAGAAGGGCATATCTCCTTAAAACTTTGTCTGTATGTAAAACTGCTCATTTACACAACTATATCTTTGTCTCCCAAGATTGGCAGACGGTTGCTGAATTCTGCATTTCTGAGATTCGTGGCTCAGGCTCCCTTCCCTAGTAACATCTGGCTACCTGATAAGATCTAGTAAAGCAGGATTTCCTAGTGTCTGGTTGAATAGAGATCAAATACCAGATGCCTTGACTGCCTTTAAGAAGCCTATGATGTTATCACGTTGGATGGAGACTGGTTCTGAAATCAGATGATAGAATTCTGTTACAGTTTCAAAGGTCAATCCTTTTAAAGTTGAAATTATTATGAGACTTTATGAAATAAAGATTTCAGGTGTCATAAGAAACAATTTATTAGGGATTGCCAACTTCAGGCCACCTTCAGTCTTTGCTTCTCTCTTTTGTAATACTATCAAAAAATCCACCCATCACATGACTGGCCCCTTCGCTTCTAACCTTTAGGAAATTGCTTAAAATCTGGCAGGCTAATGTATTATGAATATTACTCCAGACAATGGATTGTTTGAATATGACTTCTGTTTATGAATTAATAATATATAATGTTGTTTTCAATTTGTTTTGAATTTGTTTGTTTTAATCATAATTGCATACTGGAAAATGATAAGCTACTTAGATTAGAATGGCTTGTAAACCTTGTAAAGCCATTGTGGTGTAATGGTTAAGGTAACCAAGTAGAAAGCATTAGACCATTAGTTCTAACCTTGCCTTAGGTACAAAGTCAGCTGGATGACCTTGGGCCAGTCTGTCTTTTTCAGCCCTGGGAAGTAGGCAATGGCAAACCACTCCCCCAAAAAACTTCAAGGAAACTGCAGAGACTACTCCAGCCGATCACCAAGAGTCAACACTGAATCGAAAGCACCAACAGCCCCCTCCAAAAAGACCCAAACCAAACCCCAAGCTTGTAAATTAAATACAAAAAGGTCTGCTGCATAGACCATGATGGCAAACTGTTTAGCCTGACCATGGAAACCTATGCTAATTACCTTTTGTTGGAGAACTCTTGGAAGGAAGAATATTGGCAGAGTTATACAATACAATACAATAGCAGAGTTGGAAGGTACCTTGGAGGTCTTCTAGTCCAACCCCCTGCCTAGGCAGGAAACCCTATACTGTTTCAGACAAATGGCTATCCGACATCTTCTTAAAGACTTCCAGTGTTGGGGCATTCACAACTTCTGGAGGCAAGCTGTTCCACTGATTAATTGTTCTAACTGTCAGGAAGTTTCTCCTCAGTTCTAAATTGCTTCTCTCCTTGATTAATTTCCACCCATTGCTTCTTATTCTACCCTCAGGTGCCTTGGTGAATAATTTGACTCCCTCTTTTTTGTGGCAACCCCTGAAATATTGGAACACTGCTATCATGTCTCCCCAAGAGGTTGAAGAGTCCTGGGCCCAAAACAGAGCCTTGGGGTACTCCACTGCATACCTCCCTCCATGTAGATGCAGTTCCATTGAGGACTACATGTTGAGTGTGGTTGGTAAGCCAGTTACGAACCCATTTGGTGGTGATGCTGTCTAACCCACATTCTTTTACTTTATCTAGTAATAGGTTATGGTCTACCTTATCAAATGCCTTACTGAAGTCCATGTAAACTATATCGATGGCATTCCTCTGGTCCACTAATTTTGTCACTTTGTCAAAGAATGCAATAAGATTAGTCTGCCATGATCTGTTTTTGACAAACCCATGTTGGCTTTTGGCTATTCCTTTGTTTGCTTCTAGGTATTCGCTAATTCGTTGCTTGATTATCTTTTCCAGAATCTTTCCTGGTATTGAGGTCAGGCTGATAGGTCTGTAGTTTCCTGGACTGTTTTTTCCCCTTTTTTGAAGATGGGAACCACATCAGCTCTTTTCCAGTCCTCTAGTAGTTCTCCGATGCTCCAGGATCCCTGAAAGATATAGTTCAGTGGTTCTGAGATCTCGTCTGCCAGTTCCTTCAGAACCCTGGGGTGTAATCCATACGGTCCTGGTGATTTGAACTCGTCTAGGGTAGACATGTGCTCATTTACCATTTTCTTCCCTATTTCAACTTGTGTTCCTAATCTGATTTTTGTGGTGCTGTTTTTGATAGGTTGGATTGTTTTATCCCTTTGTGTAAAGACAGATGCAAAACATGAGTTAAATAGTTCTGCTTTTTCCCTCTTGCTTGTCACCTTCTTGCCATTTTCTCCCAGCAATGGACCAATTGTTTCCTTAACCTTTTTCTTGTTTTTAACATGTTGGAAGAAGCTTTTTTTGTTATTTTTTACTTTTGTGGCAAGCCTTTCTTCATTGTGAGCCTTAGCTTTCCTCACTTCATCTTTACATGCTCGGGCTATTTGCTGATATTGTGCTTTAATTATGTCACCCCCCCCTTTCCACTTTTTATACTTATCTTTTTTGTCTTTCAATTTGTCAGAGAGTTCTTTATGCAGCCATGCTGGTTTCTTTTGGGAGCTGTTATTTTTCTTCTTCATTGGTATTGTGCTAGACTGGGCTTTTGTAATCTCATTTTTCAAAATTTCCCAAGCTTCTTGAGTTGTTTTCCCCTTGAGGATTCTCATCCATGGAATTTTTCCCAAGCTCTCTCTAAGTTTATTGAAATTAGCTCTCTTAAAGTCCAAGACTCCAGTTTCACTTTTTTCTACTACCTGTATTTGCATAATGTTGAATTCCAATATTGCATGGTGACTTGCCCCCAGGATTCCTGTGGCTTCAACACCTTCCATCATTTCCTCTCTGTTAGTGAGAATTAAGTCCAATATGGCTGATTCCCTTGTTCCCTTCTCTACTTTTTGGGGGGAAAAGTTGTCTGCTAGGTTTGTTAGGAACCTGTTGGATCTTGCACTTGGTGCAGAGTTTGTTTCCCAGTTGATGTCAGGGTAGTTAAAATCCCCCACTACTATTGTGGTGTGCTTCCTACATACTTTAGTTAGCTGACTAGCAAAAAGTTGATCTACTTCCTCTGCTTGGTTGGGTGGCCTGTAGTACAGACCTATAGCAATGTCATTTCCCTCCCAACCTTTACTATTGACCCAAATGCATTCAAGATCATTCTCATCATTGTTGTGCTCTATTTCTGTAGAGAGGTAATTACTTCTTATATATAGTGCAACTCCACCTCCTCTTTTATTTGGTCTATTTCTTTTAAATGATTTAAATCCTTCTAGCTGTATGTTCCATTTGTCAGTTTCATCCCACCAAGTTTCTGTAATGGCAACAATGTCGTATCTTCCCTCTTTTACTTGAATTTTTAATTCGCCCTGTTTATTCCTCATACTCTGTGCATTGGTATATAGACATTTGAGTCCATTTTGATTCACCGTGTGTTTACTGTCTACATAACCTGTGTTATGCTTGACTGCCTCTATTTTCTTGCCACTTGTATGATTCATGCACATGGTATGGCACTCACTATTAAATGCTTGGTTTGTTTTAGATTATCTTCACCCTCCTGGTTTGTAACACCTTTATACTTAACTTGTTGGGGACCTATAAACATCTGGTTGGGCTCTCTAGAGAGATTAGATATAGATACTGAATTAAATGGTTGTGAGTTCTTAAATTTTGAAACTAAGATGGTTTTTCCCTTTCCTATGTTTAAACAGGATTTAGATTGTAAAAAGATTTTTAGTAATTGTCTGGAAAAATAATTAAGTAACAATTATTTTGACAAGACATAGAATATAGGAACATTTGTTTTAATATTAGAACAAATTTGCTTTGCCTTAATATGTGCCTGAAGTATTTTTCCCCATTACCTCTGTGTCCACTTACCACAATTAATACTTGCATACGAAGCCATAAGGATACCTCTGGCATATAGGCTAGACGGGGAAGTAAAAAAAAAAAAAACTAATAAAATCCCCAAAGAAGGTAATAGAAATTGCTGCCAAGAATTTACCACATATGTTCATACCTGTTTAGTCAGCAACTTGACTTCAGGAACTCTCTATATTTATTCATTTGAGATAATGAATTATTATTTTTAAGAAAGATATATCCATTCATTTAAATTGTGCACAAAGAGTCAGAGAATAATGCACTGAAAATCTTATATAGATTGTCTTTCAGTATAAGCACTGTAAGACAAGTATGATGTTAAATGAACACTCAGATTCAAAGATACCCTCAGCCATGGAAATTAATATGTGAACTTTGGAGCAGTCATTTTTTTGCATCCAACTTAACGTATTGGTCAGTAGAGAAAATTGGAGGAAAGAATTTATATATATGCTCCTATGTACAACTAACAACAAAATAAAAGAAGTAATCTATTTTGTCCAGTAATCTATTTTCCAACTATGGTATGTTGGAACTACAATACTCAGAACTCCCAGAATTCTGGGAATTATTGTCCCAATGCAGATGACAAGCAACTGGTCAAAGATCATCTACTGCAGGCTGGTTGTCTGAATTATCTACAGCTCTGCTATCTGTGTTTTACACAGAGCCTAGAATCAGCCTTTCATCTTTTTGCTGGGATTAAAAATTGGAGACTGGCCTCTTTTTGAAGTTCTTTAAAAAGCTTCACTTTATTGTTTCTATCATGTAGTAAGAACAAGCATAGCTTTACCTTCGTTCAATGGAATTATAGCTTTGGTGCTGAGGGTTAATGTTGACTATTATGAAATTGTTCTGAAGTCTTTTTTCAGAATCTAATCTTATGGATCCTATAATGCTGCATAAATTAGATAAATAAATAAAAGTTGTTCATTTTCATGAACTGGCGTCAATGTGCCATACCTAGAATTCCATCGTCTATGGGAAAGCCACATGCAGAAATGACCTGCTTTCAGCTTCCATTCATTGAAGTTCTCCCATATTATTAATCATAATTTGTTTAGTGGCTTAAACGTGGAATAGTTACAGAAGGAAAAGGTGGGAGGAGAAGCTAAAGTTTACCAGATGATTGTCAATGCAGCCATATTTCTTTTGTGTCAGGTATCCTGACATCTGAATGAACCAAAATACAGACAAGTCTAAGCAGCAAACTATGGTCTCATGCCTAGATGTACCTTATATCAAAACTTTTGCCATCAATGATACATTTTATTTCTTTATCTAATGAGGAGGGCGGGAGCCAAAGTGAAAGCAAAGAAGGTCAGGGTTCCAAATACCATCCAAAATTTAATCAGATTCCGAGGCAAAGAATTCCTCCAAGTTCCAATTTATTAAAAGAGCCAGGTTGGCACATCTGGGAAAACCCGAATGTTAAAGCTTCCCGGTTTTTCCACCCAGTTGAAAATTCAAGATCCTGCCCAAACACCCACAAGTCCATCACATGGTCCAATCTTTCACTGCCATGAACACAGATTCTTCCCATCCAGATCCAGCCAGGTGCAGAGACAAAGTCGACCTTGACTTTCCAAGAAGAATGTTATTATGGCTACATATTACCCAACTCAACATAATCCCCCCTCCTAGTTTCCCACAGTAGAAAGTGTGGCAGGCCTGAAGTCCAAAAGAAAAGATGGCTTGCAGGCATGACAGAATGGCATTCAGGTGACTAATACAATCTACACTTCAGCTGATCCAGACAGCAATTTATCTGTTTCTATAAAATGCAACGTGTTTAAAGTTCATCCTTTCTAGAGCAGTGCACACCCAAGCCATAGATTCTACCTTGCAGATTGATGCAGCTGTTATGTTGATTCACAAAAGCCTGAAACCCCTATTAACACCAGGATATTTAGTATTATGCTTTAGTATTATGCTTTTGATGATCATTGCTGCCACTTTCTGCATGCTGGACTTGTAGGAGATAAGAGAATATTATAAAAGAGATTTGCTAGATGATGCTAACTTCCTAATACCAGTACGTCCATTATAAATTGTTGGTTTTCATAGAAACTTGCTTCCCTAAGCTTCTTTTTAAGGTTATGTTGAAATAAACATGATTCTTATCTTACATACTGTTTTTGTGAGAACACACAGAAACAGTAACTGAATTACATTGAACTGATAAGCAGCTTCATAGATGATAAAGGAAACAAACAACCCATGCCTTCATATGCTATTTATGTGCAGGCAGGTACAAATTTGTTTTTTTTTAAAGAAATCTTTAGACTTTGCTCATCAAATGAAAATAGATTAATTTTAAAAAATGTAGAGGAATTTTTTGGCACAGCATTAATTCCTTTCACTTACGAAATTCAAGGAAGGCGAGCTCACTTTTATTTTCACCAAAAAGAAGAGGTACAGTTAATCCCACTGATGAATTGACACAATTCACCTGCAGGGTTTTACTACTGAAGCTAAAAGCTAAGTCCAGAAGCTGTTGTTTTCAAAAGGAATGTTTAGATAGTGTTAGACAATATTATAACTTTAAAGGACATAAAAGAAAAGATATCATAGAAGTCCTTGGCATTATCTCCCTGCATTCTCAATTCTTGAACAGTTCAATCTCATTTCTTTAGGATAAACTACAGATCCTGTTAAGTCATACCTTTGCAAAAAAAAAAAAAGCAGCTTAGACAGCAACTTTTATTTTAAAGAAAAACACAGATGATGGAGGGCTATGACTCAGAGGAAGTTTCTGGTCTGAACTGAGGAACTGAAATTCATGTAGTTCTTTATTAATAAACAAAAGAACCACAAAAGAAACTTGTAGCAGAGAAAAAGAAAGGGGAGGGGGAGGATCAGAATCTTAGCCCAGAACAAACACAGATTCTTTTTGTGTTTAAAATAAAGGGAAACAAATCTTAAGACTTTTAGAGGTTCCAGAAGAATTATCAATGAAAATCGTTTTTCACTGAGATAACTATTCATCTGAGTGTGATTTCATGTACACCAAGATTTAACTAGATCACTCTCCAAAATATCACAACGATTGTAATAAAATATGAAATTTGTTTCCATTTCTTTCCTCTTCCAATTTCTCATTCACTTTTATTTTTTTCAAATTAATTTTAATAATTACCTATTGGTAAGAATTAGAAATAATTCAGAAGTGTTTTAAATCTCAGACTAAAATATCACATCTCTACCATTCATTAAAGCATGTCCATATATGTTTAGGCTTCTGGGCAAACTACTTTTAAGGAATCCTTAAAGTATTTGTTTGGGATTATTTTTTATTTGCTTGTTTGTTTATTTTTGCTTTGGCTTCAAAACACTGTTGACTCTTGGCAACTGCCAGGACAAGTCCCTACAGGTTTTGTAGCAAGGTTCTCCAGAAACAATTTGCCATTGCTTCCTTCCTAGGGCTGAGAGAGAATGAATGAATGAATGGCCCAAGGTCATTCAACTGACTAAAGTGGGACTAAAAGTCTCAGTCTCCAGGTTCCTAACCTGATGCCTTAACCACTATAGCAACTGCTTTTTGAATCTTAAAAAAAGCTTCCTCCTTTCTTCCTGAGGCTTGTGCAGAAATTTTGGAGAAAAAAACCCTGAGGGCCTGCTTTAATTAATTACATGGAGGTGTTGTTACTACAAAAAGAAGTGCTCTAAAACACTTCTGAATAATTTTTGAAATGTGCACTGTCTGAGTAGGGAATATGTTGTTAAGCCAAAGGGGGAGGGGAGGGAGGAATGATGCCAATGAGGCCCATCAATTGTCTAGGACAAAGTTTTAATGATGCTACAATCATCGTTAATTGAATGGGGTTTGATATATGCAAATAGTTTCCTTTTCAATGTCACAATCCAGGAACAATTGACTTCACTAGACTATAGAAAAAGCAGCCCTGTAGGCACTTTAATAGATTTATTGTGCCATAAGGTCTTATGGACTTTGTCAGATGTATTTGTACTTTGGGACAGAATTTTTACCCGAATGAGATGTAAATATACAAGCTTATCAATTGTTCATAAATAAAGAGAAAAAACAAATAAATCTCACACATGTAAATAATTATAAGAACCCCCACAGGAACCATATCATTGGCCTTTATCTCACTGTTTTTAATCAACTAGATAAGCTTGTTAACTGGCTTACTGATAAGCAGGGGAATTAAAATAAGGTTGATGTTATTAGCTTCAGCTAGACTGCGAGCCAGCAGTCAAAACAAGCACAAGAAGTTGCAAATTGAACTAAAAGCTGTCTCTACTCCTGAACTGTTCCTTAATTAATCAACAAAAAAGGGAACCAGTTATAATTATCTCTTTGTGCAAGTATGAATTTTGTCCTACATATGTAGAGAGTTGCATAAATACAATAGGAAATTCTGTTTCTGACAATTATGCATGCAATCCTGTCACTTCCGGATGGACTGGGATTGTAGCATCCATAATTTTCAGCCAGAAAAAAAAAGTTCTATATAAAAGATTTGTCAGGGTGCATTGTAATCCTGTTTATAATCTAGATCCATAACTTGTGTGAAGCAATACAGCAATATTTCGGTAAGAGTTATTTATTTATTATTTATTTATTACTTGAACTTATTAGTCGCCCCCTCTCCCCACAGGGACTCGGGGCGACGTACAAAAGTATTATATAGCGTACAGAGGAGGTAAGAATAAATAAATAAGTTACAATACCTAAAAAAGTTAAAACCCCAGTGAAATTAACCCTTAAAAACTAAAATTACCAATTAAAAATGCCCTGGGCTGGAGAGGTTGTAGTATTATGCCAGGTCAGCTAGTCGAAACAGGTAGGTTTTCAGCTTCATACGGAAGGAGCGAAGGTCGGTTGTTGTCCTGATGTCTGGGGGGAGGTCATTCCAAAGGGTGGGGCCCACTACAGAGAAGGCCCTACTCCTGGGCGTCGCCCTCTGGCACTCTCTGGAGGACGGCACCCGGAGTAGTCCCTCTCTGTGTGAGCGGACGGGTCGCAGGGATGTATGCGGCAGGACGCGATCCCGCAGGTAACTAGGCCCTGTGCCATGGAGCGCTTTGAAGGTGGTAACCAGCACCTTGAAGCGCACCCGGTAGGCCACAGGAAGCCAGTGCAGCTCGCGCAGGATAGGTGTTATATGGGAGAACCTCGATCTCCCCATAATTACCCGCGCGGCTGCATTCTGGACCAACTGCAGTCTCCGGGTGCACTTCAAGGGGAGCCCCATGTAGAGAGCGTTACAGTAGTCCAGGCGAGACGTCACCAGCGCGTGAGTGACTGTGCGCAAGGCCTCCCGGTCCAAAAGGGGCCGCAATTGGCGCACCAGGCGAACCTGGTGGAACGCCCCCCTCACCACAGCTGCCACGTGATCTTCCATAGACAGCCGGGCATCAAGGAGGACGCCCAAATTGCGTGCCCCTTCCACCGGGGCTAATTGATCGTCCCCGATGGCCAGCGATGGCATATGCTGGTTGAACCGGGAAGCCGGAAGCCACAGCCACTCTGTCTTGGAGGGGTTGAGCCTGAGCCTGTTGTCATCCATCCAAACCCGTACGGCTTCCAGACACCGGGACATCACTTCAACAGCCTCGTTGGGGTGGTTTGGGGTGGAAATGTACAGCTGAGTGTCATCAGCGTACAGATGGTATCCCACCCCAAAACCACGGATGATCTCGCCCAGCGGCTTCATATATATGTTGAACAGGAGAGGCGAGAGGATCGACCCCTGTGGGACCCCACAGATAAGGGGCCTCGCGGTCGACCTCTCCTCTCCTGCCAACACACATTGCGTCCGGCCAGAGAGGTAGGAGCGGAACCATCGTAATACGGTGCCCCCGACCCCCAACCCCTCCAGACGGCGCAATAGGATACCATGGTCGATGGTATCGAAGGCCACCGAGAGGTCTAATAGGACAAGGATGGAGGAACAACCCCCATCCTTTGCCCTCCAGAGATCATCCACCAACGCGACCAAGGCTGTCTCCGTGCTGTGACCGGGTCGGAAGCCGGACTGGCGCGGGTCTAGATAATCAGCTTCCTCCAGGTGGCGCGGAAACTGCTGAGCCACCACACTCTCAACAACCTTTGCTAAGAAAGGAAGGTTGGAGACAGGACGGTAATTTGCTAGCTCCGTTGGGTCCAGAGAAGGCTTCTTGAGCAGGGGCCTCACCACCGCCTCTTTCAAGGCGGTTGGTAAAAGGCCCTCACCCAGCGAAGCATTCACCAGCCCCAGTAGCCAGCCTCGTGAGCCCTCCCAGGAGGCCAGTACCAACCAGGAGGGACACGGGTCCAATAAACATATGGTGGCTCGCAGTCGCCCGCGCAACCTGTCCAAATCTTCGGTGACAACAGGGTCAAACTCCTCCCAGCATGGTCTCTCAAGACTAGCCTCGGACGTCCCCACTGGAGCACTGAGGTGGGTCCATCCCCTTCGGATCCGATCGATTTTATCCTGCAGGAACTCTCCAAATTCCTCTGCCCGGCCCAACAATGGGGGGTCCCGCTGCCCCTGTGACAAAAGGGAGCGGGTCACCCGAAACAGGGCGGCAGGGCGGTTCTCTGCAGACGCTATAAGGGTGGCACAATACTGACGTTTGGCCACTCTTATTGCCACAAGGTAAGTCCTTACGTAGGCTCTTACCTGTGCTCGGTCGGATTCGGAGCGGGAGGACCTCCACTTGCTCTCTAGGCGTCTTCTAAAGCGTTTCATCGCCCTTAGCTCCCCGTTAAACCAGGGGGCCCGGGTCGATCGTGGCCGTCGGAGAGGCCGCAAAGGCGCCACCCGGTCTAAGGCACCGGCGGCCGCATTATTCCACGCGGCTACCAGGTCTTCTGCCCGGGGGCGGGGCAGGTCTGCAGGAGGTGGCCCAAGCTCTGCCTGGAACCTATCTGGTTCCATCAGACGCCTGGGGCGGAACCATCTGGGATAGTCTGGTTCCGCCTCCCCGCGGTGGGGAGCAGCGCCAGGGAAGTCCAGCTGGAGAAGTGAGTGATCTGACCATGACAGGGGCGTGATGACTAAATTCCCTCTTCCCAGATCACTCGTCCACTGGTCGGAGACAAACACAAGATCCAGTATGTGGCCTCCCTCGTGCGTGGGGTCCTGAACTACTTGAGTCAGATCCATGGCTGTCATGGAAGCCATGAATTCCCGGGCTGCCCCGGATGCCTCTCCCGTCGATGGCAGGTTGAAATCCCCCATCACTAATAGCTTGGGGGTTTCAACCGCCATCTCCGCGATCCGCTCGAGGAGCCCGGGCAAGGCCGTTGATGTATGGCGGGGAGCCAGGTATACTATCAACAGGCCCAGCTGACTCCCTGGGCCCCATTTCACGCCCAGAGACTCACAACCAGATATCTGCGACACAGTGAATTCTCTCGGTGCCAAATCTTCCCGGATGATTATCGCTACCCCACCACCCCTACCTTGGGTCCGTGGCTGGTGGAATACACGGTAACCTGGAGGGCACATTTCCCTGAGGGGCAACCCCCCCTCTGGGCCCAGCCAGGTTTCCGCTATTCCTGCGAGGTCCGGCTCCCCCTCTGTGATCAAGTCACTGATGAGGGGGGCCTTATTAATCACGGACCTCGCATTACATAACATCAGCCTAAGGCCCAGGCTCTGCCGATCCTGTCCACCTAGCCTGCGGGGGTTGGTACAAGCGACCGGGCGTATCCAGCGGCCCCGGTCTCCCAACCGACTGTATGTTCTTCTAGTGTCCTCGCGCCCGCCCCTCCCTACGACCGTCGCAATTAGAATTCCCCTTGTAGGAATGGTGTTTCCTCCCACCCCCCCCCCACTCCGCTCCCCTCCGTCCTGACCCCACCTGTTGACCTGGCTATGTCCATACCCCAAGGCCAAGTAACCCTCCCCCCCCTCCCTGGAACCCCTTAAAACCTTTAAAAAACATTTTACTAAAAAACCCCTAATCCCCCGCTTCCTCCACCTCTCTGGCTTAATAAACCCCTCATCGAGGTGGGCCCTCATCAGGGCAAGGGGGCATGCCTGCGAGAGGGGGGACCCTCGCAGTCGAAGAATGTCAGACCTTGAATAGATAAAAATGTTAATCAATCCATGACTATGGCTGTGGCAGGGTTTTTCTTTGCAGCAGGTCCAAGATGTAACTTGATGTAAAATAGAGCAATGAGTATTTGACAGGCAGATAAGATGGGAGAGGAAGCCATCTTATCTGCCTGTCAATATATTGTCAATATTATAACACTGTCTAGCATCAGAAGAGATGTACTAAATTCCATCCCAAAGATGGATCAGCTCCAAGAGTCTTGCTCCCCACAGAGACCAAGTACATATCATTGGAAACACCATGATGCTGCAGAATGAGCCAGTCACAGTGTGGGGCTTAGCAAAGGAAACAGAATGAAAATACAGTATAAGACTCTGGGAGATACGAATGGCTAATTACATTGATGTGTTTGGATTTCTCATGAAAAAATTGAGGTGACCAAAATAATTACAGTTGCGGCCAATTTAGCATTACAATAACTTGACCTGATTTATCTGGGGGATGATTTATCCATGTTACTTAGAAATAAACAATAAATATTACCTAAGAAGAGAGAAAAAGAGACCATTTTTTACTAGATAAACCTCAATAGCTAGGTTACCTGCCTGGTTCTCCACAAACCATCCCTACCAGAGGTGGTATTCAACCGGTTCTGAACAGTTCTGGCAAACCGGTAGTGGAAATTGTGAGTAGTTTGGAGAACCGGCAAATACCACCTCTGGCCTGCCCCGCTCCCATCTATTTGCTGCCTCCTGAGTCCCACTGATTGGCTGGGTATTCTTTTGTTGCCCTGCACAGGAGATCGGAGCTGGAAAGCAGGTTAGTGGGGTGGGGAGAGAATGGGGATTTTGCAGTATCCTTCCCCTGCCACGCCCATCAAGCCATGCCCACAAAGCCATGCCCACAGAATCGGTAGTAAAAAAAATTGAATCCCACCACTGATCCCAACCAATACTAAAATTTAATTCTGGGTTCCAATTTTTGAGGTCACGTTGTAGATTTAGAAAGCATTTTGGGGATGCTTTTATAAAATGGCTATTCTAATGGCCAATCACAAATCACCCATTCATCAGAAAGTAAAAAAATGCATTATGTCACTTCTGATGTCTTTGTAGCTCCTCAGTGCCTAATTACTCAGGAAGGTTTATTGCATATCACAACAAGCTTACAACCAAGTACATGTATTGAGGAGTACTACTGAGCTCAATGGAGCTTACTTAAGAATGAATAATAATGTTTATGCTTTTCCAACCCCTCCCCCCTTTTTAATTAACCCTCTCTGAGTCAGTATCTAATACATGCTAAGTAGCATGGAATCCAAAATGCACACTTCCTCTTTTTTATGCCTTTGAATGAATTTTGGTATCTGCAGCTTTCTTTGCAAGTCTTTTTAGAGCAGTTTGCCATTGCCTACTTCCTAGGTTTGAGAGAAAGTGACTGGCCTAAGGACACCCAGATGGCTGTGTGCCTAAGGCAGAATTAAAACTCACAGATTCCTGGTTTCTAGTCTGGTGCCTTAACTATCACACTAAACTGGTTGTCTCTCTGTACCAACAGAATTGGGGACAAGTTCTTTTCTAAGAATATAGCATCTTTGTTGAACTTTTGGCAATATTACTTCTATTGTCAGTCCTGGATCAGAGAAAAGGCATTCTTTGTTAAGCCTGCATGCTCATTTACACTCATTTACACTTTGATTGTGTTCTGACCCGTTTGGTCATTCTTGTTAAATACTGGGAGACAAAGCAAAGTTTGCTTTGATAATCAATTTACAATTCGCTTTCCCCTCCCCTTCAAATAAGGTCTTTCCTTGATTTTTAGCTCAAGGGCATAGATGCCAAGAGTGTTACAATGCAGGTCACAAAGCCCAACAAGTTCTGAGTTAGTTTGGTCAACTAAAAAACAAGAAAATAAAAGCATGATGCTCTTGGATGAAAAATCACTAGGGTCTATTTATTGAGAAAGAAAGGTAATAGAAAGAAAGAAAAAAAAATTCCTCTAAAGCCACGAACACAATATTTATTTATTTATATTCCACATTTATTATTTTTATAAATAACACAAGGTGGCAAACAAACTAATATGCCTTTTCCTCCTATTTCCCCCAAACAGCAGCATTATGAGTTGGGTTGATCTGAGACAGACTGACTGCCCCAGAGTCACCCAGCTAATTTTCCTGCTTCCTAGAGTAGGACTAGAACTCACAGTTTTCTCCTAAATATGCATGTCTTAATGTATATTTGGAGATGTGGAAACTCTGGTCTCCACATGCAATTATGAATGTGGATTACAAGTGGTCATTTTTGCATAAGCACATCAAAAGGACACGGAAGTCCACCTTTTGATATACAATAACTTAAAATGAACATGAGAAGATAAATGAAAGGTAGATGAGAAGATAAATGAAAGGAAAATGTTTAACAACTGATATTTCTGAGCTTTTACGTTGCAGAAGATGGTTCATAATACAGTGGAAATCAAGAAAACAAACAAACAAACAAACAGATCACGGAATAAATCAATCCAGAGATTTTACTAAAGGTACAATGACCAAACTCAAGTACTGTACTTCTTCTTTGGACACATTATGTGAAGACTCAGCCCTCTGGAGAAGGCTCTAATGCTGGGAAACTGTGAGCTCCTTTTTTCCTTTAGTGGGCAGTTTCAATCAATGGTTATAGATGAGGACAGGTTGTCTGCTCATATGTGGATGCCACAAAACGAATTCCTGTTTCCTGTGTCCAATGCCAAGAGGCTTTATCATCTATCAGTCTGGGTTCTGTATCATCAGTATGTTGTTGATAGTCATTTTATATTGTTACTTTGGAAGAAAGGAATGATGCTATGGAATGTAAATCCTGATGTCTGAAAGCTGTTAGGATATATAGATGGGAAAAAGCAGCCCACAGCTGAATAACCCCCCCCCCCCGCCCCCCAAGGGAGCTGCGGTTTGACTGCCAGGATTCTTAGTTGATTCCAGTGTTGTTTGTCAGGAGGGAAGTTCTAAATTAGTCTGCTTTTGGAGGTTATCAAGAAGATAAATCAATTCAAAATATGGCAGACTGATTGCTGGCAGGAGTGTATTACATCTGTTGCTGAAGCCATGCATTAGTTACTGAAAAGATTCCAAGTTTAATTTAAAGTGTTGTTTTTGACTGTTATGGTATACACTAAAACATCTGCAGACTCAACCAGAAGGGATCAGTTTAGTGTCCTCCTCAGGGGAGAAGCACCTCCTAATCTAAGATTATCTCACATAAAATTAAAAGGGCTGAAGCTAGAAGACAATGTTTTTTCTGTTAGAGCATTGACATTATAAACTAGTCTCTCTTTGCATATTATAATAGCACCCACTGTGATGGCTTTCCAAGAGCACTACAGTAAAGACCAAGGCAATGTGGAGAGTTTTAATTGAATGCCACTGTGCCATATGCTAGAGGAGCAGAACAGAACACAACAGAACATAATTCTTTATTGGCCCAAAGTGATCAGATAAACAAGGAATTTGTCTCCAGTTCATATGCTTACAGTATACATATACACAGCAAGTAATAGGTCATAGGTCATAATCATAGTTAAAATAATTAATCATGTTGCAAACAACAATTGATACATCATAATAAACCAATAAGAGAAGATAGTATGAAAAGATGAAAAAAAGTTGAGAAATGAGACAGTGTTGTGGGAATTAATTGTTCAGCAGAATGATTGGCACAGGGAAAATCTCCAATTTTCATAAAGATAAATTAATTGTCTTTAATTTGGGCCTTGTACTGGTAGTGCTATGGGATTGTTATATTTAGGGATACTATAAATATAATCATGGTAGTAGAGTGCTAGGACATTTTTACTATTTAGCCAGTTTGGTCTATTGTTGAAAGCACCATGCCAGAAACCAAAGAGCCCATGAGTTCGAGTCTCACCTCAAGACATGAAAGTCAGCTGGCGCCTTCGTGCCTGGCACCCTTTCTCAGCCCAACTCACCTTGCAGAGTTGTTGTTGTGGGGAAAATAGGAGGAGGAAGGCATATTAACATGTTCACTACTTTGAGTCATTTATAAAAATAATAAAGACAGGCTAAAAAATAAATACCTCATTTCTTAAGGATTATTTTATTTTTTTATTTGTTGACATTAATGTCAACTAGTGGCTGTTGCTACATATCATAGAGCAGGAGTGTCCAAACTTGGGAACTTTAAGACTTGTGGACTTCAACTCCCAGAATTCCCCAGCCAGCCATGCTGGGCTGGCTGGGGAATTCTGGGAGTTGAAGTCCACAAGTCTTAAAGTTCCCAAGTTTGGACACTCCTGCCATAGAGAGAAATTAATATATGCAAAAAATACTGTGATGGATCTGGGAATGTGTCATCCAGTCTGGATAATTATGCTGGACCATCCAGATGTTTAAAAGTCCACCTTCCCCATACCCTTTGGCAGCCTGACTTTTTGTCCATTTTAGTTACTTTATTTTTATTTTTATTTTTAGTTAGACACTATCTTGAAGGGCCAGCCTATAAGAAAATATAAAGGGGAGGGGAAATAGAAATGCTTTCTATTTTACTACGGCTGTTTTACTGATTTGCATTGATATTGTCATGCCTATTCTTGACATTTTTATATTTTAAGGTGTGCTAATGATATCAGCCTAAAATCTGATGAATAATGGAATGTATATTAATTGACTAATTCGATATCTTTCTGACCTAACATATGTGGCCATGATAAATCAGGCTCTGAGACTGTACTGGAACACTGTTGCAACATGTGATCAAAGGGGGAGAAGAGAAACTTTGGTAAAACATTACAAATAGTATGAACACAAGGCAAAGGGTGAAGTCCTGCAGAACAAATAGGATCTACAAGAGAAGTAGACTTAAAAGCAAAAAAACTGTAGCAAATGGAAAGTTGGATTGTGCATTAAAGTTCAGGAAGGACTAAGTGACAACATGGGTTATATGATTGTCATGAAGATGTTTTTTGTGTCTAGAATATTCCATTTTTTTAAAAAAAGATTGGGAATTCATACTTCTTTAGCTCTTTTCCATTTTCTAATGAACTTAATTGCATTTTCGAAATTCTTATCCTCTACTTAGGAAGCTTAAATAATTAGGTCAAATAAAAAAGTAAAACAAAAAAGTCCCATGCTGCTTCACTCAGAGACAGAACACCTTCTGTTCACATTTACATTTGAATGATATTTTATATAATTTTATATGAGAGAGAGAGAGAGAGAGAGAGAGAGAGAGAGAGAGAGAGAGAGGGAGAGAGGGAGGGAGGGAGGAGAATGAATGTGTGGTAATGACAATACTGACAATGCAAATTATATTGTTGTTAATATGGCACAAACTTCATATTTTAAGAGATTATAATATGGTACTTAATATGATTATAATTCTACTTGATAAAAACATCTGAAAGGAACATGTTAAGTAGAAAAATCTCATACAACAGCTATTCATTTTTTTCTATAAACCTGATAGCTCAAAAGCTTAAGTAAGCATCCACAGACCTTTAAAAGTCATTATAAAACTAATTGTTCATGTTGCCAAAGAGGCAAATAACTAAACTTATCACCAAAAGAGAAGTAATATGAAATATACATTATTTGAATTAAATAATTCAAAAAATGAAATCAAACTTAGGTTTGGGCCTGACTCCATCTCATGTTTTAACATGTATGGCTTTTGACTGACCCAGAAACACACATTCCTACAGTAAAAAGTAACAGCACAGCTAGCTAAATTTTGACGGTGCTAATACCATCTAAGCAGCATGGATATATTTGAAAACTCCCTCCCCTTTTATTTTCTCATAGGCTGGCCCTTGAAGATAGTGTGTAACCAGGGCCGGATTTTCCTATAGGCTAACTAGGCTTCAGCCTAGGGCCTCAAGATCAAGAGGGGCCTTTTATTTTTATTTATTATCCGTGCCACATTTTTTATAAAGGTTAGTACCAATTACAACACGTTTCATTTAATATATTGATATATATCACAGTAATGGTGTATTTTATTATCTCTCATGTAATTTACAAACTTAAAAATGGGAGGTGAAAGGGCCCCATAAGTGGAATAGCCTAGGGCCTCTTTTCATCTAAATCCCGCCCTGTGTGTAACTAAAAAAAAAAGATAAGGTAACTAAAATGGACAAAAAGTGAGGCTTCCAGAGGGTATGGGGAGGGCTAATGTTTAAACATCCGGATGGTCCATCCATATTTTTGGACCAGCCACTAGGTTAGATGATGTTGTCTCTCTATGGTCTGTAGCAACAGCCACTGGTGACATTTGCAGTTGTAGAGACCCACGTTTCTCTGGTACCTGCCTGCTTGCCTGCCCGTGTGAATTCAGATAGTACAAACCAGGAGGTCAGGAATTCAATGGCTCTAGAGACTTGAGCTGCACCAAGGGAAGGCAAAACCTCCCCTGCCTGAAATTTTCTAGGACTCAGTGCAGATGGAATTTTTGTAAAAAAAAACAAACAAAAAAAAACCCACAAAGGTATGAGTAATTGCAAAAGGGAAAGGTCAGAGATAGGAGGAAGGAAGGAGAGGCTGGACTAAAGCAACAAGGCAAGTCATGAAAACCTGCATCTTCTGGAAGTTAACTCTTTTAAAAATCCTTATGTCACCCAAATGCAATGTGAGAGTAAACTAATGTATAATGAGAACACCTCTGAAAGTAGAGAATCTCTGTTTACCAAGGTGTTAACAATCACATAGCAGGGAAACAGGAAATGGATGACTCAGCATTAATCAGCTTTAGTCATACAGTAGTTAACTTCCTTGGTGAAAGGAGAAATTGAATCTTACTACAAACATATCTAATTACAAGTAGGTATCATAAATGATAGTGAGAATCATTTACAATTTACCAAAGCCTATAGAAATACCATGTTCCTAATTAGCACTTCTAATACCTAAAACACAAATATATTTGCATTTAATTCAAGTCTCTTTGTGATTAATTTCATTTACCTATACAAACAACAAACAAGATGTATGATACACATCTAATGTTTGCTGCTACTTATAGTTCAACCGTTATCTTTTCCAATGTAAGTCCAAGGTATACTGATAATGTTATCAAAATATGCTGAAGTATGACAGAATCATGAGCATTTGAGTTTTATAGGGCTCATGTAGAACAATACATTAAGAAGAATGCAAAGAAAACACTCCTTTCCTATAAATCACAAGTGTCATTGTAGTGTCATATTGCTGTCATGTGATGTTTCATGAGATCTCCCCTTTACGGAGCTGGGGTGGGCGTGGCTTACATGTTACACATCTGCCTCGTGGGCCACCAGTTTGACACCCCTGCTATAGATTGTTCCAAGAAACTGCTGAAAATTGCAAACCTTTGATCACAGATGTCATCACATTTTACGCTGCCAGTGTTCTGTTCTGGTTGCCTTGTCTTTGGCAGCTATACCAGGTTCCAGAAAAAAATTAACTCAGTGGACAATATATATCCATAACTATATCTGTAACCTGGCAATGGCATCTTTAGCAAATCATACCAAAATGACGTGATGCACATAATAACATTTAATGCAAATTAGGTAAGTTGTTGCATTTGTGTGATGTCACATTTGTTTTGTAATTTGTTCCCCATCTCCAAGGAACTTTTAAATGTCTCCTGTTTGCATGGTTATTAAAAGATTATGAATGATATTACGAAGAAAATTATCCAGCTAGACGGCACTACGTAGCTGAACTTGGCTGAACTTACAATTCTAAGCAAGACTGGCGTTGGTCAATACTTGTATGGGAACAAGCTGAAAAGTTCAAAGTTGTAGACTAAAATAGGAATTTGGGGGAGAAAATATCCTGGAGAGAGGGGAAAAAAGGAATGCCAAACTACATTGGTATCATGTCAAGAAAACTGCATGTGATGTAAGCATGTAGGACATTACGTGAATTAAAATTTAATGTTGGCAATATACAATACATCACAGCCACGGAAATAATTAAATTATGTATATAGATTATAATCCTATGTGCAGTTTCTTACAAGTAATCATGTTGAATGCAATCAATTTTTTAAAAGTAAACATGGATCATTGGGCTTTACAGTTGTCATCCCAAGCATAGCCAGAACAGAACACAGTTAACAAATAAATAAACCAATTACACTTACGTATAAACGCAGACCATTTCATTTGAAGAATTAATAGTAGCAGTTATTGATAGTAGCAGTTTCATTATGACTTCATCGGCAAGTAGAGAGAATTACTTTCAAAATACTAGAACATTGGATTATCTAGATAAATAGGTAACTAGTTGGTTCTATACAAATGGGAAAAAAGTGTACTGTATAGTACTATATCTTGTATTTTGCAACATAAAGTAGAAGTAGTAATAGCTGTATCAAATTGCAGTTTAAAAATACTGGATAAATTCATGAAGAATAAAGCCATCAGTTAGCCATTATCCAAGGTATCAAATACTCAAGGATTTATCAGCATGTCTTGTTTGTCCAGCTTGAGGACAGTCCATTAAATATTTCTAAAGAACACAAATGCATTGTGTCATCCTAAATCATTCCCAGCTCACCTCACCAGTTTCTTATTCTGGGTTAAAAGTAGGGCTTTCTAACTTTGGCCAGAACAAGGGGTACAGTGCAGTCTGCCGGCTGCACTTCATTTCATAGTATGCAAATTCCTATGGTCCACTTGGTTACTGTGAGATGAGGTAGGAACCAGTTGTGGGATTTAATTTTTTTTATTACTGGTTCTGTGGCCATGGCTTGGTGGACATGGCATGGCTTGGTGGGTGTCAGGGATGGGTTTCAATTTTTTTTACTACAGGTTCTGTGGGCATGGCTAGGCATGGGACATGTGACTGAGTGGGCATGGCCAACTTGACATCATGCGTGCACACGCACACTCAGTCACATGTTCCCCCACCTAGCCATGCCCACAGACCCACAAAAATGTATGTTTTGCCAGTTGGGAGGCTGGCAAAGAAGCCTTGCTTTCCCAGCTGCCACAGCTCTCGAAAGAAGGAGCTAGGGATATTGGCCTGGGGTTTGCTTCCCTTACAGCTCACCGCCACTCACCTGCTCGCAACTTTCCCGGCCAGCAGCACAGCTAAGCAGGTGTGGCCCAGGCTCCAGCCAGTGAGGAGGAGGTAGTAAGGGAAGCCAGCCCTGGGCCAGCATCTCTGCTTTCTTCCTCTGAGAGCCAGCTTGTGGGACGGCCAGCCTCCCCTGCCACTGCATCCTTCTTTCGCCTTCCACACTGACCCTCTGCCAGTGGGTCACCTCCCATTTCACCTCATTTTCCCTGCTGCCATGGCTCTCATGGCAAAAGAAGGATACTGTAAAATCTCCATTCCCTCCTCACTCCAGGGGAAGGTTACTGCAAAATCCTCATATCCTTCTGATCAGCTGGGACTCGGGAGGCAGAGAATAGGTGAGGGCGGGGCCAGTCAGAGGTGGTATTTACCTGTTCTCTGAACTACTCAAAATTTCCACTACCGGTTCTCCAGAACTGGTCAGAACCTGCTGAATACCACCTCTGGTAGGAATGTCTCCTTCCTTTCATCCTGCTTCTTTTTAAAAAAACTTTTATTGAAGAGGAGATGAAATCTTAGACCTTTTTTATAAGTTTCTCCAGTAGTTTGAGGAAAAGACACTCTGTGTGTGCGTGCGCATGCACATTCACACACACATACACCTTCCATCTTTCTCTCTCCCTCTCCCCCCCTCTTTCTTTTTAACCAGGTAAGATTGACAGGAATTCAGTCATTAGGATAAATGACATGAGGTTTTCTTTTTTCCTTTCCAAACTGATCCATTGATGGGTACAGCAAAAGGAGAGTTTCGAACCCAAGAGGGACTCAGTAGAAAGGGATCCTTCAAAAGGTTCAGCAATAGAAAACCTATTCCCACTGGAAGATTTTTTTCCCAACAAGGGTGGACAAGTTTAAGAAGTCACCAAAACTACCAAGAAGCTCTGATAACCACTATCCGGAGAAAGCAACTTTGTTCTTAGCAAAGCTGCTCTTCAGTTTTGGCAGTGCGGTGCCAACGTTGAAAAATAGATTGAAAGCTAAATATCAATTTCTTGATTTGGTTTAATTTCTAGATGACTTTACTACCAAAGGCATGCAGCTGTACAGAAGAGCCCTGAGTGTCTAAGAATGGAGATAAGTAGTGGTACATTTTATTCCATGTACAATATTTGTATCACAAATGAAGGCGAATATATGGGTCCCAGGATAATGTTGCATGATCCAATCTGGATTGGTTACTGGGACCAGAGGTTTAGTCTTCCAAGCTTTCAGACTCCTACTGGAACCCATCTTCAATGAACTTCTGTCTACTGCAACAATATTTCTAGTTTTTTTTTCATTTCGTTATCAACTATAATACCATAGGTAGTAGAACATTTAAGGCTGGGACTGCACAGAGCACAGATTTGTTTATTTTTGATTTTGGTGGAGGTGTTTTTGCTTCTAATATAGATTTCTGAAACATGCATCTTTAAACTTGGATAGAATATAAAGCTGCTTGCTTTAAGCAATTTTTTATTGACTGAAGTTGTAGAAAATTCAGAGCCTTACAATAATTCCATAAAAGTAAAAATAAAACTTCAAGAAAAAGAAATGCGGTTCTTGTTCAAAATGAGGATAATGTCCGCTGTCAATTTTTCTATGATTGATTTGACCAAAGCCAGTTCCTCAAATCTCTGTAGCTTTTCAATTATTTTAATCTAAATCTGTATTGGCTTGGAGTCACTTAGGTGAGATGAGCAGTACAGCAGTGTTATAAATAAATAAAAAACTTACACTTTTGTGTTTACTCTGAAGAGATACAGTAATCTTGTATTTCAGTGGTCAAAAGGCATAGCTGTTCTCCTCTTAAATGCCTGACTCGACTTTTCCCAAAGACTTCAAGGGAGTAGCATCTCTTGACTAATTCTCCCCACAATAAAAATGCTGCAAGATACATAACCCCAAGGTTACCTACTGATCTGCCAAGCCCATGAGGTGGGCTTTAACTTGGCTTTTCTTGACCGTAATTCAATATCTTAAGACCAAAAATTTAAAAATAATTGCATTTATGCTTAATAAAAATACTATAATATGCTATTATTCATTAGTGATGTATTGAATTATTTTCTTCTTTTGTCATATTAAAAAAAATGGTAATGGTTTTTATCTCAGTAGAGTTCTTGGATAGAAGACAAGAAAATACCAAGGCCTCAAAGGCTGAGAAAATGGGAGGATGAGGAAGAAAAAAGTTGCAAACTGCTTCCACATTGCTTCAAAGGAATATACAAGGATTCACCAGGAAGAAACTAAGCTTAACTTGAAGATGACTTTTTAATGGTTTTTGAAGGCATCTGGAACCACATTCAAGATTTCCAGGAACTTCCCTTCTCATTGTATACACACTAGATCACATTAACTAAAGCCATCAGCTAGTGCTTTGTGGTGCATTTTCAGCTGTTAAGGCAGAGAAGAAGTGTTTGTAATGAGCAGGCTTGCCTTTCTATGAAAGCCTATACAATGTTGTCAGAATAGTGGTTTTCAAACATAATGCATTATTCTTCCTTCATTAGCAGCCAGGCACTGATCACTGGGCTGATGTGAATGGTACAAGAAGAGAATCCATCACAGGGCAGGATATGCAGCTTGGGATAAGGGTTTTTCTAGCCAACCCTGTTTATTCAGTGGAAGTTTTACATTTGCATAAAGTATTTTGTGAATCGAAAGAATTGAAACATTTGTAATAGTAGACTATTGTACCGAAAGAGCAAAGGTTGGAAATTGCAACATTTTTTTCTCTTAAAGCAATGCTCGAGTGACAAAGCAAGCAACAATAAAATGGCTTGACTATGACTATGGCAAACAGCCAGAGTTCCTTATAATTCAAATCACAGCCAGTCTGGTTGTCATTAACAAAGACAAAATTGAAAATAATATCATGTGGCAGTTGTCCCATGTTGGACTAAAATGATTCACCAGTTAGAATGCGGTTGAGTGGAAAAGAGCTTTTCTTAAATTGATTTAAGGTTATAGAGTCTGTAGATCATTAACCTCTGTACTAAATTAATACATTTTCAGGAACTGAAAGTTATTTTGGTGGGGTAAAAAAACGAACTCTGATTTTCAGATAAAAGGTGAAAATGCAGAATATTTTTGTTCAGCATTTTGGAGAAGATGCTTATCACGTGCCATTAAGTTTAGATTATTATGACAAGCAGTGCAAGTACAAAGAAAAAGCACAGAAGAAAGAGCGAACATTTGGATAGAGTAGTGATTAATTGTATGGTCATGTCATTTTATTTTATGATAGAAAAAAATACATTTTTGGCAATATCAATTTAATTCAAATCTCAAAATACAACAACAATTTGTAATCCAACATTCCTTTCAAGTTACACATTTTTGTTGGGCTAATTGCAGTAACTCTTGGCTTGCTAAAGAAGCCACCACTGGCTCAATTGATATGTGAGGTGTGAAGCACATTTTTCAAAGTACAATGGCCAGTGTTACAAAACAAGCTAAGACAAAATCAAATGAACCACAAACAGCTTATCAAAATATGGCAATCTCAGCAGAGTTCGTGGCTGTGTCACAAATGTGAATCAGTTAAATTGTTTATTTCTCAAAACTGCCCTTTAAGCTATAACTTTCCCCTTAACTTGGAGAAATAGTCCTTAGTTTGGGTGACTGTTCGCTTCCCTATCTTTTCAGATAATCTTCAGCATAGAAATATGAAAGTCAATTGCTTTTTAACCATTAAGTTAGCGTAAGTACAGGAATTACAGTTACTGTAATAATCAGAACAATAATGGCAAGAACTGCTTGTAATTGATGCTTCATAGATTGATTGCTGTAACAAAATGGCATTGCTGCTTTTCAATATTGATTACTGCAACAAAATGGCACTGCAACACAGAAATGATAGCTCTTGCACCATTGTGTCTCTGTTGAAGCATCAAGTTAGACCAGGGGTGTTAAACTCGTGACGTCACATTGTCAGCGTTCCAAATATCATCCAAAATTAAATCAGAGTCCAAGGCAAAGTATTGCTCTAAGTTCCAATTTATTAAGAGAGACATGTTTGCACATCTGTGGAAAACCTGAATCTGAAAGCTTCCTGGGTTTTTCACCCAGTTGAAAGTTTATGATCTTGCCCCACACACCCACAAGTCCATCACATGGTCCAATCTTCCATTGCCACGCTGGCATCTCCACCCATCCACTTCTGGCCAGGTGCAGAGGTGCAGAGACAAAGAATGACCTGAGGCTTCTAGAAAGGAATGTGGTTTTTTTTTTACAACAACACATTCTACTCTTTACTATTTCCCCCCTCCCAATTACCCCACTAATGAAACAGCATAGTAAAATAATAGAGTGTGTGGCAGGCCAAAGATCCTAAAAGGTATATGACTGCAGGCCTGACACACGTGACATATTGCAACTTTTTTCCCTTGGCTAAAATGGGGGGGGGGCAGCACATGATGCATCCGGGCCGCGGGCTACGAGTTTGACACCCCGAGGTTAGACCATTTCATTATGCTTCAACAAAAACGTTTCCTGCCCTCGACTTGCCATTTGTTTGGTGACCATTTGAAATTACAAGGGCAATGAAAAAAATGACTTACACCCATTTCTCACACTTACGACCATAACAGCATCCCCACTTTCATTTGGGTGCTTGGCTACTGGCATGTTTTCATGATGGTAGCAGAAGCCTGGTGGTCACGTGATCGCCATTTGTAATCTTCTCAGCCAGCTTCTGAAAAGCAAAAGCAATAGGGGAAGCTTAAAAAGATTTGGATTGGATTTGCATAAAGACCACATAATTCACCGCTTGCATAGCAAAAAAGATAATAAAATCAGGCATGATTCATTTAACAACCGTGTTTAGCAATGAAAATTCTTTTTCCAATTGTGGTTGAAAGTTGAGGATACCTGAACCCGTACATCATTAAGCCTAACGAAGTGGCTAATTTGACACTTGAATTTTGGTGCATTTAGAAGCAGGGCCTTGTTGAATAAAGACGGATTATAAAGTTGGACCGAAGGAGTTTTACAATCCTAATTAACTCCAGCCTGATCTGGAGATGTACATCATAGCAGATGCAATGCATTTAGTAGTCCATGTAAAATGCCAATATCCACTCATCTGAATGCCTGTGAAGGAGGCATTGCTCTTTTTGAATCATCTCCCTACTTTCAGTATTCAAAATGACCAGTTTTTTCTACTCTTGACTTTGTTCATGGAATTCCTAGCTATTTTCCTGCCTCGTGGTTGGGATTGTTTTTTTTTTCCTTTTCTCCTCACCCTTCTTAATGTGGCTATTTTAAACTGAAAGTTTCAGAAAGAAATTCCATCTGGGGATTTTCAGATTAGTTTAAAGGATCTCTGTTATCCACCAATGTATTAGGTGTTTCCAGATTAACTGGAAATCATAATTTCAAAACACGCAGTGTGTTTTCAAGTTTGCTTCACAAACATGGAAAAAATTAACTTATAGTATAATTTAATTTGCAAGCCAGTTTAATAGAAACACATCATTTAGTTGCTCAACTACACCGGTAAATAAATTGTGCTACAAGAACACAATAAAATGTGTTATTCTGCCAGAATTCTCAAGTAGTGTGTTCTGTTTAATTATATACCTGTGCCTTTCTTCCTATCACATTGACTCCTAAATCTTAACAGACCCCGGGATCATCCTATTATATGTAGCCACCTTTATGCTCATCCTGCTTTGGTCATGCAGATTGTAAATATATGCATCAATCTTCCTCAATTAGTGTCTTTCACATGTCAAATTATGACACACTGAGCTGGGATTGATTGAAAACCAACATATTTGTTGAATGCAAAAATCCTCCAAATGCATCATGTCCTAAAAACCAGATGCTGAGAAGAAACTGTTGTAGGAAGAACAATCCATTCCGGTTCCAAGCCGGTAGAAAAAACGCTGGAAATAAAATGGAGGCTGGCTACAAGGAAATGTCTCTGTTTATTTGGTTTAATAGAAACTTCAGTGACAGCAGCATGTTTCTGGGATGGTTGACTCATTGACTGGATGAGTAGATGCATTTTTATAGGGTTCTGGGCATTTGTGATTGAGATGCTCCAGGGTGTTGTGCAATGTAGTGATGAGTGTGAAATGTTGTGTCATTTACTGTTTGAATGGTGATGGGTTAATCTTATTATGTCCTAAAGGTCATATCCTGTCCTTAGAATTTGGGTGGGGGGGATGTAAAGTCGTAAAGACAGGATCAGCTCCATCCTGGGGGAGCTGTGGCTGAAGGTGTTTTGTTTGTAAATAGACTGGCCTGGATTTTTGTAAATGGATACTGAATGGAATGATCGTTTTTTTCACAATGGATACAAAAGTATCTCATTCATAAAATGTATGTGTGTCTCTCTCTGTGTGTGTGTGTGCTGATTTCCTACACCGTGGAACACCACTATACTTTCATGTCCTCCAGAGGAGTTTCTTAGATACATCTGAGTATGTATGACACACACAGCGCTGAATTAGACTGGCCCGAAGCAGGTGCTTTCTTATGACGGGAGTAGATTGGGTAGCGATTTATTCAGCTTTTCTAAATTCAAGTGAAGAACCAGTTTGGTGTAGTCCTTAAGGCACCAGACTAGAAACTGGGAGACCAAGTTCTAGTGCTATCTTAGGCATAAAGCCAGCTGGATGACTTTGGGCCAGTCACTTTCTCTCAGCCCTAAGAGGCAGGCGAGGGCAAACCACATCTGTAACCTTGCCAAGAAAATTGCACGGACTAACCCAGGCAACAGTGAGTTAAAGGCACAAACCAAATCAGGTTTCACTTGCTCATCATCATTTCATCTCTACGGCTGCTTGAACAACTGAAAGATGGTTTACTGTGCTAACTCGCTTCCTGCGTTATCATCACGCCGAGTCAGACTTTAGACTGGCGCTTTGTGAGTAAGGCAGTAAGTTTTACCCTTGGCTCTTTACGAAGATTCTTTCAAGCTCGTCTTCCGGAACTTGTTTTCCGAGGATAAATTTTAGGAAGAACGAGCTGCGCTGCTCCACTCCTTTTTCTAAACCGTCCGCCAAAACTTCTCGCCTTTACAAGAACAGGGGGGTGGGGGGAAGAAACGGCGCAGGGAGCCAGAAAGAAAGAAAGAAAGAAACAGCTGCTCGCTCGACAGTCCATTTTCCTCACAGCCAATCCACGAGGAAGCTCCCTCTCTCGACCAATGAGCCGCGGCCGGTTGACGAGCACTGAACGGCAGCCAATGCCAACCAGAAGGGCAGCAGGCAAGAGGGCTGGGGTGGGGCGTGGAGTGTCTGTTCTTCCCTCCTCCTCCTCCTCCTCCTCTCCGCCTCCCTTTCAGGTGGGGAAAGGGGTGCGTCCTCGTGCCTAATGGGGTCGGCGGAGGAAGGGGGGAAAAGCGGGTGGTTTAGCAAGACCCCTCAATCCGGCTGGGCGAAAGTGAGAAAGGAATGGCTGGCGGCGACGCGCGCCTGGCTGAGGCGCTCTGCTCGCTGCCGGGACGCGATCGGAACTAGCGCGCGCCGCCTCCACGCCACCCTGAGCAGCAACAGCGGCAGCCGCCGCCGTCACCGCTTCCCTTCCTCCCCCTCCTGCTCCTCCTCCTTCTCCTCCTCCTCCTCCTGGAGCTGTTGAGGCGCAGGTTTCGCCGGGCGAAAACGTCTCCCAAGCTCCCGTCGCGACTCGTTTCATTCCGCCTGGGCGCTAGGGCGCAGGGAGAGGCGAGAGAGACTTCCCTTGCCCCGATACTAGCCGCCTCTCCTGCTTTTGCTCGTCGCCTCAGCTCCTGCCGTCGCTGTGCCGCTTCCCGAGTGCTTTTCTCCGCCTCAGCTCCAGCAAAGAAAGGAAGCCTCCTTTCCGTCGGGGGACGGCTTCTTCTTCGCTCGCTCCCTCCCTCCCCTCCTTCCTCTCGCCTTGTCTCTCTCTCTCTCTTTTTTTTCTCCCCTTCCTTTCTGAGGGTGGGAGGGGAGAAGAATAGGAGCCCGGCGAAGGAAGCCAGCCGCGCTCAGCCCGCCCGCCCTGGGTGTGCGTGAAAGAGCCATGCGAGAATACAAAGTGGTCGTGCTTGGCTCTGGCGGGGTGGGCAAATCCGCTCTCACCGTCCAGTTTGTGACGGGCTCCTTCATCGAGAAGTACGACCCTACCATCGAGGACTTTTATCGCAAGGAGATCGAGGTAGATTCCTCGCCGTCGGTACTGGAGATCCTGGACACGGCCGGCACGGAGCAGTTCGCCTCCATGCGGGACTTGTATATCAAGAACGGGCAGGGTTTCATCCTGGTCTACAGCCTGGTCAACCAGCAGAGCTTTCAGGACATCAAGCCCATGAGGGATCAGATCATTCGGGTCAAGAGGTACGAGAAGGTGCCCATGATCCTGGTGGGCAACAAGGTGGACCTGGAAGGCGAGCGGGAGGTCTCGTTCGGGGAAGGCAAAGCGCTGGCCGAGGAGTGGAACTGCCCCTTTATGGAAACTTCAGCCAAAAACAAAGCCTCGGTGGACGAGCTCTTTGCCGAGATCGTCCGGCAAATGAACTACGCTTCCCAACCCAACGGGGACGATCAGTGCTGCTCTTCCTGTGTTATCCTCTGAAAAGAAGAAGGAGGAAAAAAAAAACGAGGGTGGGGGAAGAGCACAGCGGCACGTTGCTTTATGTGGTGTTTTTTAATTATTATTATTATTTCCTTTCCTTTACATTTTGAAATTTAAAAAAAAGGTTTACAGCCAACAAGCACCACGAGAAAAAGGTGGCGGCAGCTGGAGCAGCAGTGTTGTCATTCTGTGAAAATCCCAAGCCTTTGAAACAAATTTTGCATTAACAACCCGGATCCCCTTCCAGGTTATAGTTTATACTCATGCTGCTGCGGGTGGTTTGCCGGTGTCATGAGTACGCATTGTCTCTCATTAACATCTGATCCCTCCCAAGGAAAAGAAAAACTCCCTCAAAAATTATCTCTCTTTGGAAATGTGACGCTTTCCGCATGTAAATGCCAGCAGTTTGATTGTTGCTTATTTCTTGTACTTGCCTCAGTTGGGAGGATTGTATTGGCCATTGAGAACCAGCAGGAAAAGTTCCTGTGTTGTTTGCAGCAGGGGCAGAGGGAGGGAATTAAGAATTGCTTTATAACTGGAAGATTAAACACACCGAGACACACCTATAAGAACCGAAAGGAAGCATCAAAGGAAGGAAGTACATGTGGAGGAAGTTCAAATCTTTCACACTTGTCAGCCTGAAATTAGCTAGTGACTAGGCAATTTTTGATTTTGAGGATTTCTATGCAAAGTTGGAATATTTGTTACCATGCTTATCTCGTCCGAAGAAGTGTTGCACAAGTACTGCCTGGGACTTTTAATAATACTGATGCCAATACAGCGCATGAGGTGCCACAAAAATGTCTGCTGATTACTTGTGAAATCTATTTTGTTTACTTGTTGTATGAAAGGGAAGGAATGAAGAGCATTTATTTGTGTTGGTGTTTTTTTTTAAGAAAAAAGAAAAGAAAATCAGCTATGAAAACACTAACAAACTTGCACAGTTTTTAAGTTGTGTGTACTTTGTGGAATGGTTGGGGACAGACAGGGCAGGCAAAGTAATAACATGCCTTATTCAATTTGAGGAGGGGAGTTGGCAACAACCAACTATATCTCTAAAATACAAAGAGTTACTAAAATGTGGCACAGGGTGAACAGCGCCCCTGTGTGTGTAGAGTGCCTTCAAAGCAGCTGTTGCAGCCCGTGCCAACCTGTGGAAGTTCCAAAATCCCATTTATTTACTCCTTCCTTCCCCAAACACCCCCCCCCCAGTTAACAGTTTCAGTAATTATTACGGTGAACAAGAGAGAACAAAAGGGCCTATTATTAATGGAATTATTTTCCTCTTTTTTTAAAACCCATTTGAGACTTTTCACTTTAGTTGCCATGGATTTCAGGGTTTTTTTTTATTATTATTATTCAGGTTCACAGGTATTAGTGTGCTTTTGTATGAGAGAGTATTTGTATGTGCACCCCTCCCCCACATTTTCCTCCAAAATGATGTATTTTCAACCAGCAATGAAACAAATTGTTGATGTATCTGAAAAACAAAATCTCTAATTGTAAATTTAAATCCCAGACAGACGTTTATTCATTTCAATATCTTTTAATACAGTTGCCAATTTTTTAAAAAAAGAACAGTTTTATGGCTTTTTATATATTGTGGAAAATCTGTGTTATCATAGTAGGTTATTGTGGACAAATAATTGTCTAAAGCAATAACAATTGAGGCAAAGTATTTTTATTATGAAGGTCTGGTATTTGATCTTGGAACTGAGTGCTGGATTCTCTTAAATCATGCAATATATATACAAATATTCATGTTTCAAATGCTTTACAGGATTCAATGCTTAATTTAGTCATAGAATTATAAAATTATAAGGATTCATTAAGGTTTATAACAGTGGGTCTCAACCTTCCTAATGCCGCGACCCTTTAATACAGTTCCTCATGTTGTGGTGACCCCCAACCATAAAATTATTTTATGTTTTCTGTATTTTTTTGAAAATATGTGTTTTCTAATGGTCTTAGGTGACCCCTGTGAAAGGGTCGTTTGACCCCCAAAGGGGTCCCAACCCAAGGGTTGAGAACCACTTGTCTACAGGCTGTTTGATGCTGGAACCCAAATGAAATCAACCCAAATAGATTGGTTTTCCTCCTCTACTTGAAAATATCTAGTGGATGGGCTCTCTATAAATCAGTTTCTTCATTGAACTGTTTACAATTGGGAATTTTTCTTAATATTCATGATAGATGAAAACTGCTTTTCTTAAGACTGTTATCCCATGTCCTACACTCTGAAATGATGGGGAATGAGTCTTGACTTCAGTGAGATGCCCTTTAAGTCTTAAAAATGTTATTATACTTCCCTTCTTTTTTGATCAAGATTAAACATATTCAGGTTCTCCTAAGGAGAAACTTTCCGGGCATCAGGCCATCCTGATACTCTTCCTGGCACCTCTTCCAATTTCCCATAATATTTCTTAATATTAAATAACATAATAATCAAGGTGGCAATCTAATGCAGATTGCAGTGGAGCCATTGCTTATTATTCCTGCTAATATAATCTCATTTTGGGGCAACAGTTTCATGAATTACTAGATATAATAAGCACTAGTGATGTCTGTAGTACTATATAGAACTGTTGCCTTAAGATAGATGTTATGAGTGCTTGTTTTATTCCCCATTAAAAATAAAAAAAGAAGTACCTTGAGCATAAAAAAAATTCCAAAATTGTTGGGAGACAGTATTAACATTAACTAAGCCTCTTTCTTCTTATCCTTTTTTTTTGTAATATCTCACTGGATCAAATCAATTGTGGAGATCTTAAAAGCTCATCATTTGAGATTTTTGAGTTAGTCTAGTAAGGATCCACTGAACAGAATGATACTTATTTTACTGCTCACTTTAGATCACATATTTCCTGATGTTTTCATTTTAATACTTTTTAAGTTTAAGTATAGGATACTTGTTTCTTTCATCAAGGAATGCAGAATTTTCTGGTTGGTTAACTCAGTTTTGAAATATTAGTAATATACTTCATTAAAAGAGACTGAAAGTTGTTTTCCTACATATCTCATCCTCTGGTTTTCAGTACAGATGTTTGATAGTTGTGATTTCTTTCAGAGCACTTGAAACCCTATTGTGGCTTACTACTTTCGGAAACTTATATCAAACCAAAGAAATTGATAGCTATTCTCCCAAGTAATTTATGAAAGAGAACTGTCTGAACAAGTATATGTTTTATTAATATGATAGACCTCAATGGAATTTTATCTGGTTAAAAAAAATCAATGATTTGAAAGCTAGTTCGGCTTTCAATGGGTTTAGGAAATAAGGAGTTACTTAAATATTAAAGTGGTGAATTCTGAGTACTGAGTAAACTATTTATAACGATTATAGTAGTCTTTAAAACCATGAACCTTAAATATATTCAGTATGAGTCTCATTATTTTTATTTAATCAGGAGTAATTTCATGCAATTAAGCAGAATTTCATTAAATAAATTAGAATTTTAGCCTTAACCTGAGGTCTTTGACATCATTAGAGGGCAGAATATCTAGAATAAGAAGTCTAATGGCTCCATACATTTTAGATTAAAACTCTCTTCCCAGTGGTCATGCTGCCTGGCACTGACTGAGCTGAAGTCAAAACTTTAGGGTGTGCCTTTTCTTATTCTTGCATCATATAACATATAATTAGCATATCTCTGCAATATACTCTACTTGTTCTATCATATAAGTGATTGTAATATAGCAAAGGTACTAAATTAAAATTCAAAAGGTTAATGTTATGCTTAGAGAAAAAGAAAAACACTACTAAAGCTACATTTAGCAGTAACTAAATGGTAATGTAGTTTTCCACAGCCAGATAAATCCAGGTATGATGAAAATGTTAATATCTTTGGCCACATTGTGTTTTGAAAACTGGAGAATTATTCCTGCTGAGAATAGAAAACTTGGCCTTGAGGATACAGTAATAAAAACAAAACAGTGACATAGATATGGATAAGGATTTATTATACCTTCAAGCATATTCAGCTTGATTTCAATTAACTTTAAAAAGTGCTACTTGTATTACTTCATGATCCAATTATATATTCTAGAACCTTAACTCACAATTTCCCTACTATCCCAAAAGTTTTTGATATCTCCAATGTGTAAGTTGAACTTATCTTCTAATTTTAAAACTGGAAAAGGTAAATATCAGCTACATAGATTTCAGTTGTAAGGGTAACTTAAGTAAATGAATCAGTTTGGACATTAATAAAGAAATGTTGGCTGTGGACTATCTGAAGCTGAAGAAATATTTTGACTTTAAGTTAGTTTTTAATTGTGATGCATGTTCTTATTTAGGAGTGGGTTCAATTCACACACAAGAGTTGTTATTTATAAGCCTTTTGAGTTCCATGTGCTTAAGGGAAAGTAATAGACTGTGCAATAAATTCCAGTTTTGTACTAAGCTTCAGCAGTTAAGACGTAGACTATGCTCTAAACAGAATCCACAGAGGATCTTATGCCACCTTAAATATAGCGTAAGCTATAACAAATGTGTTAGCATTTTAGAAGCTACAGCATTCTTCTTTCTTCTGCAGCACACTAAACATTCCCACCACTTTGTTTTGAACCTAGTTTAAAGGAAAAGTCTGTCGTGTCAAACCAGACTCTTGGTGACTTCATGAAAACGTCTGTGCAATTTATTAAGCAATAGCATGGACGTAGTTTGCTGTTGCTACATTGACAATATATATATTTAATTTAATTTACCTATATTAATTAATTGATTAATATATAGCCCCAATGTTCTCTGATCCGGGAGAGTCAAGTATGCTTTGTCTGAGCCCAGACAAGGTTTCCTAAATACTGCTACATTCAATTATCAGATATTATTTTTATATTTAAAAAGTACGGTTCCTGGTTTAAGAAAAATATAATGATTTAAGACAGTACGTTCAGCAGAAATATCACAATGTCATTTCCTACTAGTAGTGGCAAAGACATAATAATAGAGTATTTTCAAGTCTTGTTAAGGTATATGTTTCCAGATTGTTAAACAGAGTTATAAACTTATTTCTAATAATAGGAAAGGTGGAGCAAACCAGTAGATGAATGAATACTGCAGGAATACAACAAAATACTAAAAATACAACATATAATAAGAATGTGTATTTTCTTGCAGGAAATCTTAAATTCAATCCCCAGCATTTAGACTTTGGTCTAAAACCAAATTATACCAGACAATATAGATTGAGATCATCAGGATAGTGTCCATTGGTGCTAAGTTATCCATAAGACTTCTAAGTGGCTACATATATACATAGTATAACTCCCATCATCTGATCATGGAATATAATGATACATACATCATCATAATACTCATTATGGAATATATTTGATGCTTTGGCTAATGTACTATAATGCCTAGGACAAATATTTCTGGTCATTGTTAGTAGTAATAAGTAGCATTTATTTGAAAGTTGCATACAGAACCTATTTCCAATTAGAATATTTGGTTCTGATCAGAAGAGAGGCATTTCAGAATCACAAATCAAAATCCAGAGACTGCATAAGATAAAAGCAGTGCCACATCAAAAGGCTCAGGACCTATAATAAGCACATTGTATATTTAAAGGGTTTTAGGCATAGAGCGAAGTTTTATCATTGATTCTTTTCACCATCTTTGAAGTATGCACAAAATAGAGAAGTAGCATTACATTTTGTACATGGTTAGAAAGGATTGCAGAAACAATTCCCTAATCCACAGTTGAGTTTGAGCGAAATTAGGTGAAATGCATTGTATTCCCTTATGGAGGGGAACAGAACCCAATCCTGAGTTTGCTCCTTTCCCACCAAATTTGTAATATTTTCTTACAAACTGTTATAAAGCATTCTGCATATGTACTTGCTCCTTTTAGAACTAATTAAGGCCTTTTCTATTGATATAATTATAGGGTCTTTGAGTAAAAATTGAGGAAAAATGTATCTGCTACTAGTGGTCATAGTAACCTAGATAGTTTAATATAGGGAGATGAGAGTTAACTGCTATATCTGCTCATGAGAACTTGGCAAAAAAGATGTTCCTTGTGGGAATTGCAACCTTCTGCTTTAACTACACTGTCAGAAGCATTTTCCCTGTCTATTAAAAAGAAAAGTAAATATTGCCAAAAATGTAGGATTTTAGATATGAGTTGTATACTCTTGCCAGAACTACTTGTCTCTTCACTGTGTTCTGACAAATATAGATTCTGTGTCCTATTTTCTATTTAAGTAACCATTCATTTCTTGCTGATATCATTGTTGAATGTGAAGCCAGAAATGGAAGAGCTCACTAAAGTAATATCTTTTATACTGAACCTTTTTTTAGATGATATTCAAAAGACAGTGATGGTTCTGTAGAATAGAACAGGGCAGAGCTCTGGATGGGATCTTTCTGTATGAAAAGGTGCAGATGCATTTAGCTATACTTGCTGAAATACTCTTCTTACAATTGGTTATATATTTCAAGCCGGCAATACAAAATTGGTTTCTTAGAAAACTAGCAAGAAAAATGTTCACCATCTTCAAGTGCCTGCTGCTATTTACTTGTTTCTGCAACCTGTACTTTCTACACCAAATTGCACTTAAGTCAATGAACACAGTAAAGAAGTTTGTAGAGAGAGATTGTGGAGAATGCCTAAATCAATAAAAGTTTTCAAAGTTCTCCAAAACGAAGCCAGTTTTAAAATCCTAAAAGCCAACTGCAGAGTATGGAATGTGTTCAAATTGCACAATTTAAACTGAAATGAGCAGTTAGTGCACAGCTTTCAGGACAAGTGATTTGGGGGATATCTAGCAAACTTACAAAGGTTTTAGTTGTTGAAGAAAAGTTAATCGTATGTAGTATGTTGTAGTATGACGTTCAAAAGGAAAGTTCAGTGATACTCAGCTTTATTAAGTGTGCCAACTGCAAGGAACTCATCCTACCTGAATGAAAAAGTTATATTTCATATAATTAGACATTCCACACAATAGCCAAATCTATGTAAAATTTTACAAACTATCTCACCTCACAGACCTGATCATTTAAAAATATATGAAAAGGGCTGTGGTCACTTTTGCCAGTGCCTTAGTGGAAATAATTATTTTGGAAGAGGATATTTGTAAGTCAGGGTTGAACTGTAGGGCTCTTGGTGCTTCTGAGCTTGGTTGTCTATGGAGATTCTTAGTCATCCAGTTCATGGTTGTCCCAAAGGTGCTTTTTCAGGAGGCAACTGGACTTTCTAGCTTTTCTTTGAAAAGAAAGAAAAGTTTCGCTTCTCATCCAAGAAGCTTCTTCAGCTCTGACTGGTTCCCCACCATCCAGTCAGAGCTGAAGAAGCTTCTTGGATGTCAAGCGAAACCTCTTCAAAGAAAAACCAGAAAGTCCAGTTACCTCCTGTCTCAGCTTGGTTGTTTTCTTGCAGATGTTTCAATTACCAAACTAGGCAACATCAACGTTGGTAGAAGAGAGTGGGGTTTGCGGATGATGGAAATCCTTAGACCTACGAGTATCCTTACTTTCATGTTTTCTTTCCAAATTGTGCTTTGACATGGGGGGGGGGAGCACTAGATATTTATGATCAGGAACCTCATACCAATGATTAATTTCTAGAATTTTTTTTTCTGCCAAAGGATAGTTTAGACATGCAGGTGATTCTTACAGTTTATTCTAATGGAGATTAAAATATAGGATAATCAATGAAATGGGAAAGAATATTCTATCTACAATCAGATTAATTTATTTGCATTGTATAGAGGCTTTGCGGGTGTTTAAGCAAAAAAAAAATCCACTATGGTATTTAATGCACATTGAAACATATTATGCTTTTTGAGCTTTAATATACAAGCCTGCTAAGGGCCACATTCTAATATTTAAGCAACAGAACAACGAATAATGTTGAATTTTGCCTGAAATATAAAAACAGGATAGTTTTTCTGATCCATTCACTGGGAACAACAGTGCAACCATAGCAGTATGTGTTGATTCCCACACCATGCCACTAGTTGATGAACAGTTGATTGGCACATCAGATGTTTTGGTTCGAATCATTTTTATGATATCCAGAAAATGTAACAATTGGCTTCTCAGCTGGAACATGTGGACTCCAGCACACTGCTGAATGTTAAGGATATCCTTTTCAATAATTGTAGAAACCATCTCTTAATTGATGGAATTGTAGTCGCAATACATCTGGAGTTGAACAAGGGAAGTATATAAAATTGGACATTAGCTTACATTGGCAATATTTGTTTCTGTTTGTTTATTAATTTTGAACATACAGTATAAACTTCACATACAATAGATCTACTAGCAATGTCACCCCAAATCTTGGTCAAATAATTATAAAATATTATTTTCTATAATGACTAAACATGCATACGCATACCAAAAAAATCATGTTAATTCATATCACACACACACACAAACACACACACACTACAGGCACATAGTTTTTAGACACATGTATTTTTATTAGGATTGACCAAAATCCCACAACTGTCTATGCAGAACTAATGACCTCATCTTGTGAGACCATTGAAAAAGCATATGGGAAAGAAATGCAAATTTATTCAGGTATTGTAACCATGTGGTCTGATTTTAGAGTCCGCCTTGAGGTGCAAACTTTTGCATCAGTTACTAATTGGTCTGTATCACAGTTGCAGCATTGCAACTGTGATTGAAATAGCCTATACATTTGATTACATAAATTCCACCAACCCCAGAGTCTGAAAACAAAAAGATCAATTGTACATCAAAATTTATTTCATACTATGGGTGAAACCTTTAGCTTTCTGTCTAGCCAAGAACAGAAGTAAGGAGAAAGGATAGCAACACTACTATCTCTTGACAGCTTAAAGTTACTAACTTAATTACATTAGGATGCAATAGATTAGTAATTTATTCTACTTTTAGTTATTTCTTAGGAAAGTTCTATTTGTTATCCAAAATATATTTCTTAACATATCTTTAGTTTATAGCAATATAATCACAATATTCTGAACAGTGGGGAAATATTTAGTGAGCTATATTCGGATAGCAGCTGTTTAGATATGTGATTGAAATTTATTTTATTTTTTTGCAGGTGCAAGGCTGTATCTTTAACATTGTATAAGAAAGAGGTTGGGGTTCTGTTTATTTTTCCAGCCAATGTTTGGAGCTCTAATCAGCAGCTCACACATTGAGTGTGAAATTGTTGATAAAACTAAACATTCAAGCACTTAAATTTAGCAGATTTTTATATTATGATAAGAAAAATAAAATATGTTTGGGATTGGGCAGCATTAATTCTTGGCATTTAAAGGAGTTGGAAAGGGCAAAGAAAGTTAAGGAAATCAGAATTTCAGATCTTGGATTTACCGTAAAGTAGATGAAGCAAGACAAGTTTCCCCTGCTTTATTTCACTTACAAATCTATATTTGTAGTCTGTTTGATAATAATACTATTTAAATATTATTTGTTGCTTTATGTGTTGGTGAATATTTTCAACATTGAGTGCCGAAACTAGGATGCACACCTGTGTGCGTGCTGAAACTGGAAGAGCAGTTGGTCTTCCAGGTTCCAGCATGTGCATACATGCCGGCTAACTCGTCTTCATGCACGCATGCCCTCCGGAAACCGGAAGAGCAGCAGCCCGGTGTGCATGTGCACACCGGCCAGTTAGTCTTCCAGTTTCTGGTGCTCCCGTTCTTGCGAAGACCAGCTGGCTGGTGCACATGTGGGCTCTGGAACCTGTAAGAACATTTGGTGACGGCATGCGTGCCTAGAGATAAGACTCTGCGTGCGACCTCTGGCATGCGTGCCATAGTTCCCCATCACTGCTTTAGGCATAAACCTGCAGCTACAGTGTGTTTATTTGATGAAATGCTAGTTGTGTTCAGGTTGCAGAGACTGGACAAGCACTTTTTTAAGGATGTTTTAATTAGGATTCAATTAGCAAAGTTTAGACTTGCCATCTTAAATCATCATTAGTATTTAAGTGCCTTGAACATTAAAAAAGTGTAATAATTACGTATACCATCATCATTACCATCATCATCACTATCACTATTAAAACCGCTATACTTTTCAGAAGCCTTCAGTTGTTTGTAGCTCATGTACTTTTTACTCCTACTCTCCTTCATTTTTAATTAGGGAAGGCACTCTTGAAGAAAGCCATTTAGTTCTATTGCTTTTAGATATAATTAGCCCATGGTGTCTCTGAATTCCGCCACCTGGACCAATAATGGCATATCAATTATGGGAGGTGTCTTTGAAATGAGAAAGAAGTTGTAACTGGCTGTAACCTGCTATTCAATTGTTTCATAGTCAGAAATGTATAACTTGAATCCCTACAGAACCAATTAGCAAAGTTTGCAGAAATTGCAGAACCACTTATGAAGGGGTTAGTAGCAGGTATAAGATTAACACTTTCTTAATTCTGTGTGTAAAATCGGAAATCACAGTTGGACCAATTCTAGAATGTCAGCTCTCTTACCTGACTGAAAAAAAAATCCTTTTTCTATTTCAATTTCACTTTTTTAAAATACCAGGCATTTTTGGTTGTTAGTATTTAATATATTGGGTACATGCAATTTCTATCCTCATTCAGAATATTATAGTGCTCTCTGAATTGTTGAGCGACTAGGAGTATCTTAGGTGTCAGGCCTGGGCTACAGTGGGATAGCCTCTGATTTTAATGTTCTATCTACAGAGTCATTGTTAACATGAGATCATTTCTAGCTCCATATGTTAGGTGGTATTATGAATGAAGCCATTTTCCTAAGTAATCTTGTAGATTACCGAATGAGTACTATTGCCTACTGAATGTCTTCTTCTTCTTTTCCTCTCAGTTTGCAATCTAAGAAGATATTGTATGTGAATGAAGGATATTTTTATAGATTACACCAGAGGTGAACACTCTTTGGCCCATCGTCATGGACATCATATATCCTGTTTTGTGGCTTCAAGAGCTTTTCAAGATTAAGTGAGGTTTTTTTTTGCTTTTTTAATATCAATTTATTTAAATTATTTATATGGCTGCCCATATCACAACAGTTTTAAAAAGTCTATTAAACAAGCAGGAGCCACCAAACAAATACTAATGGTTAGACAAAATTAAGGGGGAGATTTCAGTTGTTGAAATGAAACACAAAAAAAATTCAGTGTCACCAGAATGCAAATATAGTACTTGCTCTTAACTTACTCAGAATGTTAAACTTGCTGTAGCATTGAGGAACAGTAGGACACAAATATCTTCAGTGTTTGGTCAATGCTGACACTAGACCTAGCTTGCACAAGTTAACTCCTTTTTTAATCCTCCACGCTGTTCCCTAAGAATAAATTAATGTCATTGGAAATTTTAGTTATGTACAATCTACCTGAAATATAGCTGACAGATGAGCCATAATTGGTATATATTTCCTTTTTCTCTAAGTTACTTGTTCTAGACTGAAAACATATAATAAAGGATGATAAATACTTTGAACTTGGTCCTGCTAGCTAGTTAGGTGTGGAAATTATTGCCAGCATTTTTTTTTATTTTCAGTCCCTATTCTCCAAAGTAGCAAACTGGCACAGAGTTCTGCAAGTTAAAAAGAAAGAGTACTTGGTTTCCTTTGTGCTTTTGTGTTGTATTATGACTCTAGAATTTATCTGAGCTGCTTGCATTTATCTCATGACTTCTGAAGGATTATATTGCAACAGTGGAAATCTGTCCATAGAAAGAGCAATATCTGTTTCCATTTTAGCCTGTCCAAAGTTTTTATAATTTATGTAGTTAAACTTATGAATAGAAATGCACTCTGACATCTGTTGTAGCTGGAAAAAGCTGCTCCTGAATTCTGATTTCATATTGTTTCTTTTTTTAAGTCCTTCCATTATAAACCTGTAACGGAAAAGTATCAATCCATTGGAGCCAAAGCAACGTAGTTTTTCTTCCTTTCTTTTTCTAGTTTATTTATTTATTAATACTATAATACACAAAAATATTAAACAAAATACTAGGAAAGATAGGGGAAGGAAAAGGGAAGGGAAAAGTGTAAGAAAAAGGGGGGAGGGAGAAAGAAAAGGCATTGACTCCAAACTCCCTTTGGTATAGTAGAATAAGATAACGTCAAACCTCAACTTTTTACTTTTACACAATAGTATAAACTAGCCATTTCTATAACAACAAACCTATATAATTAGTAAAGCCAAAATCAAAATTTCATTTTTTCCCACCTTGAGCACAAAGTCTGGAAGCAGTTTCCAAGTACAAACAAAGTAGTTGTGTTATTGTCCTTAGTCAAAGCAGTCCATTTGTCCATATGTGCTAACTCCCATCAACTCCTGCAGCCATTCATCCATTGTGTGAATCCAAGTGTCCTTCCATTTTTGTGCATAAAGTAATCTTGCTGCCATCAATATATATAAAATCAAAGTTCAAATTTTTTTCCCCAAGTCTTTTTCGATTAAACCCCAAAGAAAAGTTTCTGGTTTTATCTTTATATTCACTTTGAGAATCTTCTGTATTAAGATGTGAATCCTACTCCAATATTTCTTTGCTTTGTCACATAGCACCATAAGTGCACCATAAGTGCTAAAAGGTCCCTTCTTTACTTCTACATTTCCAACATTCATTTGAAATACCCTTATATGTTCTTGACAACTTTTTTGGTGTTAAATACCAATGATACATCATTTTATAAATATTTTTTAAAATTATAATTTAATGTAAATGTTAAACTTTTCATCTACGTACATATTCTCCCATTGTTCAAGCATGACATTATATCCAAAGTTCCTTGCCCACTGAATTATGCAGTGCTTTACGTATTCATTTTCCAAATTCAAATTCAGTAACAATTTATAAACTTTGGCAATAATATGTTCCTGACCACCACACCACAAATAGGCTTTCCAATTCGTTTCTCACAAAATCAAACCCATAACTTTTTGCCTGATTTAAATCTTTCTTTAATTGTAAATATGTAAACCAATGGCAGACATGTCCTTCTGATTCTAACTCCTCCTAGCATCACTAAAGATAAAAGATGTTATTTGATCATACATCCATCAGTCTGGCTTCACCACCATTTCTTTTCTTTAAAAAGCTTCCCGAGGCAACCCCCAGAGAGGCATCTTTACAGAAAGCCTTATTTTATCTTTATTTAAAAAATCAACATTTACTTTATACCATATGGATAACTGCGGCATCCAAATCTTAATTCATGACCCTCTAAATCAAGTAGACTCTTATTTTGGAGGTTCATTGACTTTTTTTAGCCAGACCAAATAGCAAGCATCAGAATACAATTTCAAATCTGGTATACTCAAACCTCCTTTTGTGTCATTTCAAAACTGATGCATTTATTGTAGCACATGTTTCAGAAGATTACTTTGAAATTACACTTTGAAGAACCTATTTTTGAAGGCTGTACCAAGAAACATATCACTCTGACCTTAAAAGAAATGATATCAACAAATTAATAATGGCAGAGCCTTTCTCAAATTTTCTATAGCCTTAGACCTATAACAATTTAGTATTAAGGGATATCATTGTTGTCTGGCCCAAGTTCTCAGAATGTCCTTGAAAAAGAAAAGAAAATGAGAAAAGTGTACAAGTAGGAGAATTAATTATTCTTCACATTTATTTGACAAACATTGTCTTGGCAAAGAGATAAACATTTTTAGATGCTGCACAAATCTTCACCCTAAAATTTACTACAGGAATTTTAATGGTAGACTTCCTTCAATTGCGTTCCCATTTTGCTGCAACCCATTCAATCTTCAGAGATTATTACTTTACTTTACTTTACTTTTATTTAATTTATATACCGCGCCCTCTCCCAGAAGGGACTCGGGGCGGTGTACAGTCATATTAAAACAACAATATAAATATATAAATATAGATAAATATAGATGGAGGAGGTAACATATAAACTGTACAGTAATAATTAAAATTAAAAGTAAATATACATTAAAACTACCCCTAAAAAACTATCCCAGAATAGAATGTTTGCCAGGAGGTTAAAAATGGGACTATAAATCGGCTAGGCCAGCTAATTGGAACAGGTGGGTCTTGAGTTTCTGTCGGAAGGAGCGGAGGTCGGTAGTGGTTCTGATATCGGGGGGAGATCATTCCAGAGGGTTGGGCCCATCACAGAGAAGGCTCTACTCCTGGGCGCTGCCTGATGGCATTGTTTAGTGGACGGCATCCGGAGGAGTCCTTCCCTGTGGGAGCGAATTGGTCGCAGAGATGTATGAGGTAAGATGCGATCCCGCAGGTAACTAGGTTAATCTTTGGCATTCAAGATTTTATGTGTACAGATACTGAAAGAAATAAGAATGCATATCTTCAATCTCAGCTTGCCAACATATGGAGAACTTTTATGCAGGATAATTTGATGGACCTTTCTATTGATTACTACACTGTTGATATGAGCTGCAGTTTTAGAGCTTTGAACAACTGGCAAAATGTAGATATTAAACATGTTACCACTATCTTAGTAATTCATTTTCCATTTATCCTATCATGAAGCATTCTGTGAATTAAGATGTTTAATTATGAATGGAAAAGTGCCTTTTACGTGGAATAGATAATATCTTTATGACAACCTATTTCCTTTCCCCATTCACACTCATATTTCTGACCTGAGATATTTTTAAAGTAAGAGTCTTAACGTTCAATGGTAGCAAGATGCCATTATCATATGGAATATTTGGGTGATATGATACTTTGCACCCGCTTTTCATCTCAGGTAAATGTTACTCAACTGGTTTTCAGAGCCTTAAAAAAAGTCTGCATTGGTAAAAATATTAAAACCACAGGCTGGGAATACTTATTTTTCTCTTTAACAGAGAGAAAATTACTTTTTGTGAAACATTAGATGGGACTAGGGATTATGTATCCAAAAATAAAATAAATAGGGAAAATCACATTTAAATGTCCAACAATATTATATTTATATATGTGTGTGCCTGTGTGTGTGTGTGTCTGTGTGTGTGTGTGTGTGTGTGTCTGTGTCTGTGTGTGTGTCTGTGCGTGCGCGCGGGTGTATATAGAGAAAAAGTCCTGCTATAATTTTGATACCTGAATACCTGGCATTTAAAACAAATCCATATTTACTCCCAATACTGAAGTATCTGTCCACAAGTAGAACCTCAAGCAATTCATGCTTCCAAGTACAGCAGATATTGCTATCACAACAACTACAAAAATGAAACTGGGCATCCAAATATTCACTGTCAAACAATTTTTTTTGCACTGCTTACAAATCAATACAATACAATACAATAGCAGAGTTGGAAGGGACCTTGGAGGTCTTCTAATGCAACCCCCTGCCTAGGCAGGAAACCCTATAACGTTTCAGACAAATGGCTATCCAACATCTTCTTAAAGACTTCCAGTGTTGGGGCATTCACAACTTCTGGAGGCAAGCTGTTCCACTGATTAATTGTTCTAACTGTCAGGAAGTTTCTCCTCAGTTCTTAGTTGCTTCTCTCCTTGATTAGTTTCCACCCATTGCTTCTTGTTCTACCCTCAGGTGCCTTGGAAAATAGTTTGACTCCCTCTTCTTTGTGGCAACCCCTGAGATATTGGAATACTGATATCATGTCTCCCCTAGTCTTTCTTTCTATTAAAGTAGACATACCCAGTTCCTGCAACCGTTCTTCATATGTTTTAGTCTCCAGTCCCCTAATCATCTTTGTTGCTCTTCTCTGCACTCTTTCTAGATTCTCCACATCTTTCTTACATTGTGGTGACCAAAACTGAATGCAGTATTCCAAGTGTGGCCTTACCAAGGCATTATAAAGTGGTATTAATACTTCACGTGATCTTGATTCTATCCCTCTGTTGATGCAGCCTAGAACTATGTTGGCTTTTTTGGCAGCTGCTGCACACTGCTGGCTCATATTTAAATGGTTGTCCACTAGGATTCCAAGATCCCTTTCACAGTTACTACTGTTGAGCACGGTACCACCTATACTGTACCTGTGCATTCCGTTTTTGTTGCCTAAATGTAGAACCTTACTCTTTTCACCATTGAATTTCATTTTATTAGATAGTGCCCAATGTTCAAGTTTGTCAAGATCCTTCTGCATCTTTAGCCTATCTTCTGGAGTGTTGGCTATTCCTGCCAGCTTGGTGTCATCTGCAAATTTGATGAGTTCCCCATTTATTCCCTCATCCAAATCATTGATGAAGATGTTGAAGAGTCCTGGGCCCAAAACAGAGCCTTGGGGTACTCCACTGCATACCTCCCTCCATGTAGATGCAGTTCCATTGAGGACTACTTGTTGAGTGCGGTTGGTCAGCCAGTTACGAATCCATCTTGTGGTGATGCTGTCCAACCCACATTCTTCTACTTTATCTAGTAGTAGGTTATGGTCTACCTTATCAAATGCCTTACTGAAGTCCAAGTAAACTATATCGATGGCATTCCTCTGGTCCACTAATTTTGTCACTTTGTCAAAGAATGCAATAAGATTAGTCTTGCATGATCTGTTTTTGACAAACCCATGTTGGCTTTTGGCTATTACTTTGTTTGCTTCTAGGTGTTCACTAATTCGTTGCTTGATTATCTTTTCCAGAATCTTTCCTGGTATTGAGGTCAGGTTGATAAGGTCTGTAGTTTTCCCTTTTTTGAAGATGGGAACCACATCAGCTCTTTTCCAGTCCTCTGGTTGTTCCCTGGTGCTCCAGGATCTCTGAAAGATATAGTTCAGTGGTTCTGAGATCTCGTCCTTCAGAACCCTGGGGTGTAATCCATCCGGTCCTGGTGATTTGAACTCATCTAGGGTAGACATGTGCTCAGTTACTATTTTCTTCCCTATTTCAACTTGTGTTCCTAATCTGATTTTTGTGATGCTGTTTTTGATAGGTTGGACTGCTTTATCCCTTTGTGTAAAGACAGATGCAAAACATGAGTTAAATAGTTCTGCTTTTTCCCTGTCGCTTGTCACTTTCTTGCCACTTTCTCCCAATGGACCAATTGTTTCCTTAACTCTTTTCTTCAGTCAGTTCTATTTGAATTGTATTAGTAGGCTTCCAAAGTGTGTGAAAGTGACAAATGGCGGGATCCTTCACCCAGTCCTTCCATAGATTCAAAAGGAGATCTCTTGATTTTCCTGTTCTCCTTTATGAAAATGCAACATCGGTTGAGATTTTTTTTTTTTTGCAGGTATACGTACTAAACTATTCTGTGTGTTTATGTTCCTAAGAAACTCTTACTTATTTCTTTCTTCTGTTGATACACATTGAGTCATGCCATAGCTAGCTTCACATACAGCAAAGAATGCAGAATGGCTGTTATAGTTTGGCATTTCTCAAGTACTGTCTTTCCTGTTTCTTTGGCCTTGATATTATAAAATTAACTTTGAGCCTCTCAATGGCCTCCGGGCAGGCTTTTGTAATCTGTTTTATAATCTATTATAATCTTTCACTTGCCATGTGGATCACAAAATAACATGATGTGTTGTTAGATGTGACCTTTTTTGTGTTTCTAATGTTTGGAAATCTCCCTGTTACAGACGAAGTAACATATTCCAAATGAAGTAACATAAAAAGTGATTTTTCCTCACATAGACAATCAAAAAAGCCAAACCAAAAAGAGAGAGAAAAATATGCACTCATTTAAATTAGTTAATTTATGCAGAATAATTACATTTATAAGTATCATGATTTGTAAACTAAGGTACAATATAATTGGGTTAATATATTCTTCGTTTTAAGAAAAAAATATTTCAAATATTGACTTTGAAATCACTCAAAAAATTTAAATAAGCAACTGAAAAGGAATTAGGAGTTATAGAGAAGAATTAGCTTTCTGTGCCTCTCTCTCACACACAAAATGACAACTAAAGGATAAGGAGAAGTTGCCCAATAAGTGGAACTTGTCTTTTGGAAAATTAAAAGAGTTACAGCAACTAGCATCCTGAGCATATATAAAGATGATTTACAATCATTCTTGGTTTGTGTTTTGAATGTATTGAAGTTAACTGACTTGAAGGCAAAGCTTGTTGAATCCAGTACTGTAATGAATCAACTAGATTCAACTTCCCAACCAACTAATCTTAAAGGCAACATCCGTTAACATTCCACTAAATTACTGCTTTTTTAGGGGGATGGGTAATCCTTCAGTATTATTTTTGTTTTGTTTTTTTCTTTTCTGCTTGCTTCTTCTTCCTTTTTAATTAAATCTCAGCAAATCCAAAAGTAGAGCTCATTCTAACAAAGAAATAATAGACTTTACTGAGAATACTGTCTGATTCAGTTTCCAATGATAAGTGCATTACATATAGTACAGTAGTATCCTGTTCTGTAAAATATCTTGACATGAGAACCCTTTGTGTTGAAAGTGTACAATACCCATTTTCTCTCCTCTTTACTCTTCTGGCATGTTTTCTGCACTTGAATGTTTTATACATATCAAAACATTTTCCTGTTTGATTAGGCAGTGGAAACAAAATGTGTGAGAACTGAATGAAATTGTGAGCAGGTCTTGATAACAATATTTTAACAGAATCAATATGACAGAATAGACAATGATAAAATGTGGAAGAGATTCAGGAATAGATTTCTTAAGTATTACCAGACTTGTGGGAAAGCAAATACATACAGAATTAATATGAAGAACATTAATGTGAATATTTCATGCTGTGGATGAAAAAGGTTACAGATTCCGTTTCTATCAGTTGAAAGTACCCCATTTGTAATCTGAATTCTTGAATCTGGCAGTTTCTGAATATAATAAATAAAATCTAATCAATTCAATAATATAACGCCAAAGGCTACATTCCAATAACTACCTGGGTCTGAAACAAAAAATTAAAATAGATTTGATCTCATTCAAATTGATTAAATGTAATTAGCATGTGACATTTCATATATTCAATTATTTCCCTACCCTTCAGATTTAGAACCTACCACTGGGGATATTCTGATATCTCCAAATTTCCAGAGAGCACATATACCCCTGGGAGTACAACTAGTGCATCCATGAACAAAATTGATAACAGAATTGATCAATGTTGCCTACCTTGATACAAGGTAATTTTTCTTGTTGTTGAGCTGTGCTGGTAATATGGAAATAAACAGCTAATCTTCCAGCATGTAAATTATACAATAAAGCTGACAAGTCATATCTTTAAATCCCATAATGTAGCAGGAGCTTAAATCTTTCTCTCCTGACATCTGCTTCCCCCACATTTTTTATATAAATAGATTTCTACCCATTTGCATAAGGTAAATGTATAACAGGACAGTAAGATGGATAACAAGCCAAATCATTTTATTTCATTTTGACTGTGATGGACAATATGCAACTCTCCAAATTATATATGCTAGTGTACTAGTTGTAAGATGTTTATTAGCATCTAAAGACCTCTTTCTATCTATATCCTCCCAACAAGAAAATTTAAAGGTGCATTAAAGTTCTTAAAGTTACACCTCATTAGGCCCAAGTTCTGAAACTAACTCCTGATGTTATAGCATTTAGCAATTGTTTCTTCTACCTGAGTAATCTACTGAGAACTCTCCATGGTTTTTGGATGGAGTCCAGCATGAAATGGTTAATGAAGCCACCTGGCGTAATTCTCACAGTACATAATAGATGCTGTGCAGTGTGATATAGGAATTATACATGGTAACTATTCAGCACCCAGAGAAGGAATATTGGGGTGGAACAAGATTTGACTTGACATCTGAACCAATATCAATATTGGGACTGTCAGACTCATTTAGGTGCATTGAATCCCACTGACCTATTTGCAGGGATTGTTCAATCTATGGATAACATCAATCTATCACACTGGGATATGTTGAGAAACAATATTGATGTAGGGAAGGAGGACTAGACCAATATTGGAAGAAATTTGTTGAGGGCGGGTGAACCTCCCTCTGTTCTTTCATAACTCTAGTTAGGCATCTGTTTAGCTCAAAGTAGAGCTAGAGCCATCTAATATCCTATAATTTATGGGATGACACCCTACAGACTCTAGGATTTCTTTGAATTCCTGTTGCAAGATTGGATCAAGTGTTACAATCCACTTTTTTTTCCTTAGCTCAACCAACCATAACACAATTTTATTATAAAGGGCTAAATGGAAAGGAAGAGCACTAGTATGTGTTATGTATTAGTGCTCTTTCCTTCCATTTAATCACACACACACACACACACACACACACACACACACCCTTGAGCTCCTGGATGAAAGGTGGGATACACTGGAAATCTAATAAATAAATTCTAACAAACATTCAAAAATAGTCAGCTGAAGATTGGGCAAAAGATATGCTGGGCGCAACATTGAATCCATTGTTTATATGGTCCATAATACTTTATCATGCTCCCCTCCCCATGAGAGGAAATCTAGATAAAATAAGAGTAACCAAAATTGTTTCCTTTTCATTTCTTCTCAGGAACAAAGGAATTAATTTATTTCTTAAAAAATAACTGACATGAATATGTATTGTCTAAATATCTACTTTATTTATTTTTGTTGACAGGATATTAGTTTGTCAAAGCATTCTGAATTACCAGTAAGATTTGAAAGGAACTCCTAAATGTAAATATATGGTACTATGGTACTTTGTTATTGCTTCAGCAGACTAATAAACAGCGGTTACCCCTCTGGATAATGCTTAGGATCATTCATCCCAGATGGAACCCTACATGAAAGGGGAGATGCCAGATGTTCATGCTGGTGGAAAAAATTGAAGGAACAAGAGACATTATTGCTTCTGTGCAATGGATAATCCAGAAAGCCAAAAATTCTTCCTAGAAGTCCACATGTACTTAATTATTTATACCAATGCATTCAATTGTGTTGACCATGTCAAGTTATGAATTGTCCTTTGGAAAATGGGAAGCCCATTGTTCTCTTGGCAAATCCACAGACAGCTTAGGAAAGTGAAGTCCACATTGAACACAACTGAACAGATTGGTTCTCAATTAGTAGGAGAATGAGATGAGACTATACACTCTCTTCTTATTTATTCAATCTCTTCACTGAATATACATTGAGGGAATATGGATTGAAAGATTATGAACATGATTTTGTAATTGAAGGAAAAATATAGTATGCTATGCTGATGATACAAAATGATAGCTGAAATAATATGCAAGCTCTAGTAATGAAGTAATATTAAATATAAAGAAGCTCAAACTAATGACAACAGGTATAGCAACCAATGTTTCCAACCTTGGTATATGGATTCCTAGAAAACTCATCTGGCTGTGGAAATCTGTGGATTTGAAGTCCATACATTTGGAAACGGTACCTTTTGGGGATCAATGCTATAACTTTATGTAGCATCTGGGTACTTCAGCCTTGGCTAAGAATGTCAGCTTTCCTTTTTTTTTTCTATTGTAATTTCATGGAGTATGTGATGGTGCTATTCTGTATTGGATTCCCAACAGGACCAGTTGGGAGAAGTTAAAGTTTATTTCTTCTTCTTTTAGTGTGACAAATGCATACTGCAAATGTAATTTTGGAAGAATCCCTTGAGCAGAGGAAGGAGGTCACATGGCTCAAATATATTTTCATTTTTCAATACTTAAAAGATTCCAACAATTTTAATATATATTGTATGAATTCATTTTAATACTTCTTATTGGGTGTTATATGCGTCAGTGCTTAAAGATTCCAACAATTACTTTCCAATACAGTTTTAAAGACTGAAATTTCATTTATTATAAAAATGCAAAAATTTCAAAGCATTAAAAGGACCAACACTGCCTAAAAGCAGTGCTATATTTTCATCAGTGATGATGAAGAAATACTTTTGAGTATGCAGGCTGTTTGGTGGTATCTTTGCACTATACATGATTTAGGTTAAGCACTGAAAATTTAGGAGTAGTCATTATTTCTCAGCCTATTGTCCTCAAAAAGATGTTGTGAAGATAAAATGGAGTGAGTAGATGTCTATTTATGTCTGATTCTAGAAGAAATGTTTCATGTTTTAATTCTGCAAATCAAAAGACAGACTTTGAAGATGGGATGATCTCCCAAGGGCATCTGCAGAGACAGAGTAAAAGAAGTCAAGATACATGCATAAAAAGGGTAGGACTGTGGATGTATAGTCGCAGCCACATTTTTGATGTTTTTGATTGCCTTTTAGCTTCCCTCTGCATCTCTTCCTTCCATTCTTTCCTGCCAAGTCCAAGAGAAATTAATACAATTTCATTTCTATTTGTAGTCCATTAGTTTGAAACTCCCATTCATAAATACAATAAATTGAAATGAAAAATTGAACACAATATTAATTATTAATAACAGTATGGATGACTTTTGGGTTTCTTCTCTCAAACTATTGTAGACTCTCTGGGTTTTGGTAGCACAACATTTTTTATTCAAATTTAACAATGATTGAAGTTACTGGAATCCCAGTCAGTCCTCCAAATTGGAAATGCCTGGCCTTCCTTCCTCCAAATGAAAATAATAATATTAAACAAGAAATATGCCGAAACCACGAAAGTTGGTTTGAAAGACATTCCTACTGAAATGAATGGAATTCAATGAAACACTTATCCTATGTTTGTTCTAGGAGCTATAGGACACATGTGGTCATAGGCAACTTCTCTCCTTCACAACAACAACCTAATAAGTAGATCAGTTTGTGGACTGCTTGCAGAATTGAACCATAAACTCATTAGATTAATTCTCACATCATGCAAAATTATAAACATTTGTACCAAGCTTTGTAAATTCTGCAAATATTTCTGCTAGATATTTCACTGGACTGACTGAGTATATCTTGTTGACTCACTGTGAACCTCATGTTAGAATCAGAATTTGAACTTCTTTGTCCATAGATCCACATCAGAAGCACTGCAGTATACCAGTTCTTCAACCGACATGTCTACACCAAACAGGAGAAAAAGCAAGAATCGCTGTGGGTAGTGATTAATGTGCTAGACTAAGACTACAAAGTCCAGATTCAAGCCTACCTTTAGGAAGAGAAAAAAAATTCTGGACAATGATAGATATAATGAATAAAGAGAAAGTCTTACTTTGGTACAGAGAGTGTTTGCTTATGGAGATTGTTCTGAAGAGTCACATAGGAAGTCCTGATTAACATTTTGGTGGTCGGTGCCTTAGGAAATAGCTATTGTGTTTGTGAGCTAAATAAAAATCTATCTAGGATTCTGAAATTCCTAGCTTTTCTTCATGGTTACTGAATAGATGGCTTTCATCAGATCATTGGAATTTCCTAACTGATTCCATTCTGAAGTGAAACTGTCTGAAAACATTCCAAAGAAATGGAATGCTTAAGTGGAACTTCTGTTTGGTATAGTTTATCTACACCAGAGTTCCACAACATGTTTGGCTTTGTGGTCTAGTGGTGGTGGTGGGGAAAGGTTATGAATATGATTCCATGCACGTGTGACCAACAAGTATGTGTGCATGCGCAGCTCCATTTGTACTAGTGGCATGCATGCATGCCCACCGCTCACACAAATGGAATGCATGTGTATGAGCTCATCTGCTTCTCACCACATGGGAATGTGTGCACATATGCATTCATCCACCATTTTCACAGCCCAGTTGCAAACAGCTCACGGTCCATAGTGGGCTGTGGCCCAGGGGTTGATGACCCCGATCTACAAGATGTAGGAGATGACCAGGCTGAGTCTAAGGGAGGAATCAAACACATTCAAGAGATCTAAGTCCATCCCACTTTGAATGCCTCTCTTATCTTCTGACTATTTCCCTTAACCACTAGTTGGTCAGATTCCTGTACATAGCTTAAGCTTGCAATATATCTTTATACTCATTTGAACTGCCTAAATCTCCTGTTTTCCTTGGCACTTGACACGAGTCCCTTTGGGGAGAGGGGGCGGTTTATAAATTTAATAAACTAAACTAAACTAAACTAACAGGAAGCTCTATAATAGAAGTATCTTTAATGCTTTTATAAAAGATGATACCTGAGATAAGTAAACTATAAACACTGCATAACTGGTACAAAAACTTAGCATGCATTCAGACAGCCCTCAGATTGTAAACAAGCAATAATCATTTTCTCTCTGTTGTCCTATTCAATACTGATTTGTATGCACAAGAATAGGATTTCTAGGATCAGTCTAGATAGCTCTTAGGCTCAGCAACCTTGGATAAATATACAATTCAATTGCATTTTCTTCCTGCCATATTTATTTAACTAGATCCTAGCTAAATAAAATGCCAAAACCTTAATACAGGGGGAAAATGTCAATATATGCTGCTCAATAAGCATGGAAAAAACCAGGGAGAGTATTTTAAACAAAAGTTGTAAGCCGAATTAACTTATTTTCTATGTTTCTATATTTTACTGCACCATAAAATAACTAAAGGAGCAGAATTTTTGCAACACCCTAAACCAAAATCCACATTCACACACCAACGTTACCATTATGTCAGGTATCACATTGTGTGAATGCATCTGGTAGCCCTTTAAGTGACTTGGTTAAAAGTGTTGTGTGAATGTGAAGACCACTAAATTGTTCACTAGCACATTCTCAATTTCAGCAGCATCCCTGGGGGATAGAAACCATGATGGTGAAAAAAAAATGAAATGTGCACTATGCCTCACTATATAAACTCTGCCCTTTTATACTTGTGTTTTGGAATTTGAGTCAGATGGTTTGAGGGGTGAAATCATGATAGCCTCAACAGCAGCCTCTGCCCTGAGGTTGTATTTTCTTTTGCTGAGGGAAACTTAAGGCAGTAAACTTTATGCTGTGAATGATTTAAACCTAGTTGTACAGCATTTCAGGATCAAAATGTGAATAAGCTACTTTGGAAAAAATATCAATGCATCAATAATTGTCAATTTATAAAAAAAACCTGGAGTAACAGAAATGAAATTTAATACTTCTAAAGCCCAGTAAACATTTTTAATTCCATTCCCTTATACTTTGCTAGGTCTGAAAAATCAACCTAGAAATAAAAACACCAAACCATTCAGTTATGTAACCTCACAGGTTTAAACAAATATGCAGGTAAAAACACAATCATTCTCTTTCAAATTTTGCCTTTCTGAATTTCATAATACAGCTTGTAAATTAAAAAAAAAGAATGTGTATTACGGAAAAGTTTGCAATAAAACTTTTATAGAAAAGTCTATAGGTTATAGAAAAGGTTATAGAAAATTGCATGCCAAAGAAGTCTTCCACAAAATTGAAAATGAAATGCAGTTGGAAAAATATGCAGAAGATAATAAAAAGACGGTCTGTAAGAAGCTGAAATTACAGATTTACAAAAATGAAAAAAAAATGTCTGAGTTTGCCTAGAAAGAAACAATAGATAATGTAAACATAAATAGTTTAGGTTGCAAACTAATTCAGCATTACCATATTGATATGTTTAGACCAGCAGCGAAATCCGTTGAAATCTGGTTTGTGACTATGTGTGCGTATGCACAGCACCAAAAAAGGAGCATTTTGAAGCCTCCCGATACTGCAAAGGTAAGTAGAACAGCGAGCAGGAGGAATCCGCCAGGCGATTTAGATTAGCTAGAAATCAGGAAATCCGACGAGTCTAGCTAATATAAATCATTTGTCACAGCTGATCATCAGAAATACCGGTTCGCCTGAACTGGTAGCATTTTTTTTACTACCAGTTCAGGTGAACTGGTCTGAATTGTAGTATTTCACCCCTGATTTAGACTCCTATCCTTGGTCAGCTGAGGTTTGTTCAGGGGTAAAGCAAGGATTAGGGCATTCACTGAAATGAGACTCCATTAAAAATGATGAGATTTATTTCTGAGTTGTAGTGAGAGTGAAAGTCTCAAGCTGCCCATTACTGACCAGATTTCTAGGGCTATTTAGCTCTTGTGCTCTCAAGAAATAATGGCTCATCAGACAAAGTAAGTAATCTGTCAGTATCAGTTGCTGAGTGCTTCCACCTTATGTTTTAAAAGGGTGGGGAAGAAAAGAAAATGTCATGGATAAATGTTCTGGTTAGAAAATATTTAAAGTAATATTCATTGTAGAACACAAGAAACAAACAGATATATCATGCAATACATACATGAGAGAAAGAAAATGCCAGGGGGTATCAAAATGATTTTCACCAGCATCATCAACCAAGGCATTTTTTTAAAATGTTACATTTATATAGTGGTTTTGATATATTTATAAAGTGTTTTTTGTTTAAAAGAACACAGCAAACAGTGGTGGGATTCAATTTTTTTTACTATCGGTTCTATGGGCATGACTTGGTGGGCGTGGCATGGCTTGGTGGGCGTAGCAGGGGAAGGATACTGCAAAATCCCCATTCCATCCCCACTCCACTAACCTGCTTTCCAGCTCTGTTCTCCTGTTCAGGGCAACAAAAGAAGATCAGCTGGGAAGCTGCAGTGGCAGGACCAGCCTATTTGCTGGTTCTCTGAACTCAAAATTTCCTCTACCGGTTCTCCAGAACCTGTCAGAACTGGCTAAATACCACCTCTGATAGCAAAGCATCTGAATTATTCTAAATGAGTCTACTTCAAAGTTAAGGACCCCTCAAGATAACCTCATCCATGATGTTTTCATAGCAACAATATGCCATTGATTTCTTTTGGAAGACATACATGCAGTATATATGTATACACCCATTTCCAATCCAGTTTGCTGAGCTCTTCTTGAAGTCGGCTTCTGAAATATCCTTAGAAAACCACTCAGATATTTTAATTAGGAGTCTGGCACCGGGCAAAGGATGGGACTTGATGGACTCTGTTTTCAAGTGTTTGATACTGTGATTCAGCACTTCTATTAATTGAGTTCAATCCTGTTTATCTTTCTTGAGATTAGCCAAGGTTGCCTAGGTATAGTCACTATGTAGTGCAGTGCAGTATTTTAGTACAATTATATGGAAGCCAGACACTTTACCAGAATAATTTTAAAAATGAAGCAGAATAATAAAGGTGCCAACTTTTCAATAAACTGAAGCACTTTTGTGTCTCCAGCAGCTGCTTAATGTATTAACATGTAATAGTGTTGATCTTTAAGAGGTTCACCTGCTGAGTTTTTTTTTAAAGTAGAAATAATCCTGACTTCTTTTTTCTTAAGATTAGAAACTCTTCCTTATAGCACATTTCTGGTGTTTGTGAAATCGTGATAGGATAAAGCACACTTTGGAGTCCTTGATGCTCTCTGAGCTTGGTTGTTTGCTTGAAGATGTTTTGTTACTCGATTAGATAACATTATCAGTGCTTCATAATAACAGAGTTGGAAGGGAAGGTCTTCTAGTTCAACCCCCTGCTCAAGCAGGAAATCCTATCCTATGTCAGAGAAATGGTTGTCCAGTGCTAGTGAGTGTGAAGTTTGCTCCCTGTTTATATACAGTAGTTTTACCTTCTAGTTTTTCGCTTGATTGGAGTATTCTTTTCTGCTTATTTATCTGGTGTTAATCCCTGCTTATCTGGGTGTTGGTTGCTGGAAAGGATGGCCTTTTGTTTCCTTCTTAGCTTTTTATTATGTCTTTTGAATGGTGTGTAAATGTGGTTTATCGCTATGTGGTCACATTTTATGAGGAGCTCGATAGACTGGTTTGGTTAATTTCCTTTTATTTATTAAATTAGGACAACGTTGCGTTTAAATCTTAAAATCACTCCTTTTGCTATGAGTCCAATATCTGCTTCATCTATCTGTCATCTTCCTAAAGGTAGTCTTTGCTTAATGATAAATAAATGAGCCTGGAATTTCCATTGCTAAATGAAATTGTTTGACCCCACAGGTTAGCAATAGCAGTTCCAGCAGTCCTTGGTTACAATTGTTAAGCAAATCACCAGACATCATTAAGTAAGGATCTCACATAACTGCATTTTTTGATTTTTGGCTAGCTTCCCCATTAACTTTGCTTGTGGGAAGCCCGCAGGAAAGATTGCAAATCATGACCATGTAACTATGGGGTGTTAAGACAGTCTGAAGATAGGTTGTAGGTACCACTCATTCTGGGCTGTTGTAAGTTCAAATGGCTGCTAAATGAGTGGTCATTATTTGCAATGAATATAATGATCATTAACATTCACCAATAATTGCTATATGCAGATTATACAATTTTTCACCTTCCCCAAACCATCATAAACCAGTGTTGTTGAATTAAAAGTTAGCATGATACATTAGATGGGTCAATATATATCAGAGAATTCCTTTTTTTACTGCCAAGGATTCCAGGTGACATTCAATACCTTCTTGTAGCTTCATGTTTATTTGCAGGAATGCCCTTGAGTCCTATGAAGCCCCATGGAGATGGTAGAGAATATTCAGGGGTGTTTATATTTTGGTAAATAGTTTTTTTTCCAATAATTAGTCTTGTGGCATCCATTTTATGAATAGACAAGTCTCTAAAAGTAGCTATTTTGTGAGTATGCTCTTAATCTTCAAAACCTGAATCCAACATTTTGCCTAATCGCAGATTTTGGCCTCATTGTTCTTATAAAAGTATGAGCCAAGGGCCATACAGGTGAAGGGTGATACATCCATTACATACAGAAGTAACAGGTTTTTTAAAAACTGCTTTACCTCTCTCAATTATTTTAAATGCTTAGAAACCAGACATGTATTCATTATTGTGAGCCACCAAGAGTTGTTTAAAATGGGCAGCCATATAACTCTTTTAAGTAAGTAAATAAGTAAATACTTAGTGAAGGGTGAAACCCTCACATTCCGAATGGAATCCATGTATTTTGCCCTATAATTCTTTCCTGGATGTCTAAGCATCAAATAAGATTTTTACCTGCTGAATTCTGCTGGTCTTTTACAGGTCCTCAGTGATTTCTTTACAGCATTTTCACAGTTTCTCTCCCCCCCCTCTCTCTCTCTCTCTCTCGCACACACACACACACACACACACACACACACACAAAGTGTTACACATATGTGTAAGTATAGATATGCTACAATTCCAGTTAATGATGCAAGCATAACAGTAGTGTTGTGTCTTGTATGGCTTTCATTTTATCTTTGGAGACGCAACACTAGTGTGACACTGCCCCATTCTCTTTACCTCTTATGATGATCCACCCTCATCACTCTCTGCCCTTAAATATTAAAACTGATGTCACTTAGCACATCGCTATCATATTTTCATTGTTGGGACAATTTTATCTCGCCACACTTTTTTGCTTGTGCCTAAATCAGATGATTGCTTTCACACATGGTTAGGCACACAATCTGTATGCTGATCACCATAGAAACCTGTAGATATAATGTGGAAAAACAGTATGACCAAGCAATGTGCCTGTGAGCTGGCAGCGGGAAGTGAAAATATGGGATGGAGAAAGTGCTTGAAAAATGGCTTATTTCTCTTTGTTCCTTATTAGGCTTAACCCTGCCCTTCCTCAGTTACCTCTTCACTAGGTAAAGATCAGACCCGTCCCTGACATCAGAATGTATTCCTCCTTTTCTTGTTAAATGCCAGTAAAGTAATTCTGTTTTTTTTCAAGGCTGGGTTTACTAATAGTCCACTTGTCCTTTCCTGAACAAAATTATAGTGGTAATGCTTTGCTGATGTACCATAATCATCATGCTGCATTTTGTTCTCGTTGCTTGTCAGTGTTCATAAAATGGATTCGTATATTACAATTGTCTTAATTATGCTTTTGAGTTGATCTTCTGTAATTTCTTCTCACAAGTACCATCATTTCCTTCTGTGCATTATTATAGTTTGTGTCTGCACTTGTTTTGAATCTAATGATCTTCCTCTGCAGCCATGGTGATATTTAGAAGAATGTTTTGTTTTTAATTTTGCCTACAAATACGAAGTTATTCTTAGACAGTATAGTGATTTGACTACCAATATTCTTGAAGATCATTTCATGCTTTTTATAGAATTGCCCTGTTAAATTTAACAGTTCCTAGCTAAAACCACCTACATACATGATCAGTGAACTATGGGCCATTCTGGACAATCAGATATATCTTTCCCAAGCCTTGAATTTCACTTGCTTAGGAACAGATGTCCAAGCTAAAAGAGCTGCATGAACAACAGGCTAGCAGAGAATATGATATTGAAATGCAGACATTAAGGCAAGCCTAGGTGCAAACTCTTCTACCCAGCTTATTTATTTATTTGGAAAGTTTATATGGTGGCCCAATTTTACTAAGAATAAGTCTAGGTGGTTTTGAGAATTAAAACCCCAAATAGAAAACCCAATAAATCCCCATCTTTCTGTGACAGCAATCAAAGCACCTTGATATCACTCTGAAGTCCCCAGGCTTGGTGACAAAGTCATGCCTTCAGGGCCTTTTGAAAGTTTACCATGGTGGGAGCTAATCTTATCTCTGCAGAGATGATGTTCTGCAGAGAAGGAGTTATCACGGAGAAGACCCTTCTTCTTATTTCCACTAGATCAGGGGTCAGCAAACTGCGGCTCTGGAGCTACATGTGGCTCTTTCCTCCCTCTGCTGCGGCTCCGTCACTGGTCGATGCCACAATTTTGAGAGGAGGTTCTGGGGGGGGGGGGGGAGAAGCACAGTGCACCAGGAGAAGACTCTATGGCAAGGGGAGGGTTTTCCAGTTGTCTCCACAATTGATAGGGCTTTCGGTTATGACAGGTAGAGGAAAAAGTACGCTGCCATAGGAGCAGACTCTGTAGTGGGGAAACTGAACTTCCAGTAAGCTCCAGAATTGAACAGGGGGCTTCCGTTTAGGACCTTTGTGGCTCCCGGTGTTTTCTTTTCTGTGAGAAATGGGTTCAAATGGTTCTTTGAGTGTTTAAGTTTGCCGACCCCTGCACTAGATGGATCTCCTTAATAGAGGAGAACTGTCACATACCTTGTTTCCCCACTCTGGTGGCTGGGTAAATGTAAAAGGGCAAGGACAGTCCTTTGAATGTCACCAAGCCACATGGCTTTAAAGGTAACAACCAGCACTTTATATTGGACCTGGAAGCAAAGTCAATTCCCACAAGAGAAATGACATATATGCAAATCTTGTAGAAAACCATGTGGACCACTGCATTTTGAATCAATTGAAGGTTTTAGATATTTTTCAACCCCATGTATAGAACATTGCAGTAGTATGTTGCAATACAATTGTGTAGCTGAAATAAGTAGATTGAAGTCAGGAGGCATCTGAATGCAAATCATATTATATACAGCCTTAGGTTTCACATATTACTGAGCTGACATCTATTATTCTAAAAGGTTTCTGACAATGTTTAGAATAACGACTGATAGGCAGTTTGTTGAAGAAACTAATATCATGTAGTCTATAGATAACACTAAGCCATAATAGATAACCCATACCTCATATGAATAGTTAGTACATTTCGTAGCTTAATACAGGTAGTCTTTGTTTAGGACTACCTATATAATGCATGAAAACATCTGAATCAGTCCAATGGGCATTAAAATGTCTTAACATCATTCAGTATAGTATCTGACATCACAACTTAGGCTTTGTAATGGCCCATGAACAAGAAATGCCCCATATTTAGAAAATGAATTGCACTTATGATTTGACACTATATCTAAATGTACTTTAAAGTCATAAATGAACTTAGGGACCCAAATACTAAAAGACATAAATCAACAGAACAAAACTTCCACATCATGACTGGCTGTTGCCCATGTACAAGCTGAATCACAAGTTGTAATTCTGCATAATTTCTGGAAAAGAAAGGGTTGGTATGCTTCTTGAACTAAGCCTATGACTCTCAACTGAGGGTAGAACCTGTCAAGATGATGACCTACTTGTGAAATTTCCAAGAATACACACATATTGTGCAATGATTTAAAGTGAGATAATTTGTTTTTTCTCAAATATGTAGGCCCTTAAATGGAATGCTATATATAGCAGAAAATGAACAGAAATGTTTTTAAATGTACAGCATTTGCATATACTTGATGTGATGCTAAAAGTTCATTCATTTTACACATCTTGTTAAGCTGCAATATGAAAACTATTCAGAATAATGTTGTATTAGATTGGCATATTGTTTGATGGATTATGAGCCATGAAGTTAGTGTCAACTCTAGGTAGACCTTCTTCAAAATGATCTGTCACCAATTTGTCCTTTCAGATTATGCCCCCATTTTTGCTGTAACCAAGATCATTCACTGGTATTTAGAGGACTTATATCTTCACATAATCAAATCAGATCAAATAAAAATAATAATTTGAACCCGGTCTTTGAATGAGAACTCCAAATGGATTGGTTAGTCTGATCATGTATTGGTTCCTTCTACAACACCAAAAACATGTATACTAATTTGATTCTGCTTTTTCAAAGTCAACTTTCATTTCCATGGAGTATTACATAAAAATTGATTGCACAATTCTGATTTTTGTAGATCATGAAATCTGAACGCTTGTTTTTGCGCTTTCATTGATATTCTACCAAGTGCTGTTCTGTAGCCTGTTTCTTATTTCTAATCTCCTTATTGTTGATAGTCAATATTAAAATACAGAATTATCCATCACCCCTGTGTTTTCACTGTCAGTTCTAAGGCTGGTTAATGTATTTGTTACTTTGTATTTTTATATTTAATCTAGGTTCCATTTTTTCATTGTGCTCTAGAATTTAGATTTTCAGCAGCAAAGGACAGGTTGCTGAAATTTTTTCTACCACTTTTAAAATCACACCCATCATCTTCCTGATGTTTTCAATAAATGTTCAACAAATAGTTTAAGTAATTAAAAAGATAATATACCTCATTCCTTCTTTGGTCTGGAATCTATCTGTTCCATCATATTCCATATATACTATATTTTCCTGTCTTATTAAACTTTCTCATGAGGGCAATGTTATGGTCAAGGATTCCTGTTTTCCAAAGGATCTTTGACACAAGCAAAAATAAATAAAAATAAAGCACATATTGCCCTTTTAATGGCTTTCTTGGCTTTCTCAATTATCCAGTATGCATGAAGAATATTATCAATTGTTCTTCTCTTTTCTATAACCAGCATAATATTTGGGTTTCCCCATTCCATGGGCTGTAATCTGTTTTGAATTATAGTGGTACTTTGTACGCAACTGTTTTGAAACTCATCAAATGTGGTACTCAATGCATTTTGACATGAATATTTTCTACCCCTCTTCATTGTTTGGTACTCAATGCACAAGCTAGAATTTGTTGGTATCGGTTGCCTCGTGACTCTATATTATTATTTCTCATGGGAAATTTTTTTTAGTACTCATTTGGTATTCATCACAGTTTCCAGAACCAATTAATGATGAGTACAGAGGTAGTGTATACTAAATATTATTTTGCTATCCTATGAAATTAGGGATATTGTGTGATCATTTGCTCATATTGTTCTGTCTCTTACATTTGGTACTGACACATAGATGTCTATGTCATTCTCCAGATTTAATAGCATTGTATGGTTACCTACCTTCATCTTCTATTCCTAATAGTTCATGTAAATAAGAAATATCTTGGATGTTGGTATCTATATTGTACAGAATTTCAATATAGTTCTTCCATTCTTGTTTGATCTTCTTGGAATCAGTTTACTATTTGTTCATTATTGTCCTATAGTTTGAATTTGATTTTGAACTTAGAAGATATTGTGTTACAAATAATATAGGCTCTCACACCCAATGTCTGTTGGGCAGTGTTGGCCTTTAGCATTTAGTGACTGATGACAAGAGATAACCTGACATTTTGCCAGCAACTATGGCTGGCATCTTCAGAAGCAAAGTGGGCTTCTGTCTTAATAGCCAGGCAAATCTAAAAATGGGCAAATCAGAAACTTGTCTGGACAAGGATCAAATTCAGAAGTAAGCTGCTGAGCCATCTTTGCTTTTTAATGTCTGTTTCCATCTTCAGTGTCTTCAAGATATTATTGCTTCTTGTCTATTCACACAGCTCTTTTGTTAAGTTCCTTCCTGAAAGCTTTGTCTTTCTAGATTTGTGCCTCTTTTCTCTTATTGGCAATTTACACCATCTGTTCTGACATCTAGTTTGTCTTTTTTCACATTCATACTTGAAAGCTTTTTGATTTCAGTCTATACTTATGTTAGTTTTTTTTTTAAATCAATGGGGTCAGGACATCAGAGTGATTTCTGATGTTTTCCTTCAAAATAGTCCATATATACAGTACTTGCAATTATAGTATGCAAACTGATTGTTTTTACTATTCCATTTTAGCCTCATTTAGAATTTGCATGTGAGCAGTTTTGGTTCTGTTCCACATCTTTGCTATCAAACCTGAGGTTATCCCTCCTTGTATCAATAATATGTTCAATTTTATTTCCTTATGTTCCATTTAGTGAAGCAAATAAAAATAATATGGTTTATTTTGGGGTGAACATATTATATCATTATGAGCTGCGGTTGCACAATGGTTAGAGTGCAGTACTGCAGACTACTTCTGCTGATCACCGGCTGCCAGCAATTTGGCAGATCTAATCTCACCAGGTTCAAGGTTGACTCATCCTTCCATCCTTCTGAGGTGGGTAAAATGAGGACCCAGGTTGTTGGGGGCAATATTCTGACTCTGTAAATCACTTAGACAGGACTGTAAAGCACTGTGAAGTGGTAGGTAAGTCTAAGTGCTATTGCTATTGCTATCATCCATTATCTCTTAGCCTTATATGTTAATAAGAGAATTATGAATTGTTGAACAAGCCATGGTTTCAAAATCCTGCTCTATAATTAAGAATAGTGTTTGCAAATCCAGTTCCAAGTATCTAGACCCAGAATCTTTTCAGTTGACTTTGTCTAGTGTGAATAAAATGTAGACATTTTCATATTTTCTTTCCAGGTTTTCATTTACTGGATAGCATGAAAAAACATAGTGCCCCCGGGGTTCTGCCAGGCATAGAATTGCAAAACTGTCATATACATTCCCTATAATCTTCAGTGATAATTGAACTTCAGTGATAACTAAAGTTTTGTGGCTTTGAATATTTGATTATCAGAATCTTTTGGTACTAAACTTTATAACCAACACTGTTGGGGGAAATGAAATTCTGTTCTACATCCAGAGACGTCAAGGGTCAATTTTTATTTGCATTAGTATGTAGATGAATTATAAGTAGAGTTTTTAAGTACAGTTAAAAAAGAAGGCTATTATTTGGTAATCAAAACTTATGTTCATGAAAATTAAATTGATTAGGAAAACTAAGCAAGAAATCTGCATATATTTGTAATTTACAAACAAGCAGTGTTGTATGAAATTTATACAATAGTTTGTATAGACCAGTTTTTATACATGATAGTTCTTACTGTTTTTGTACATCATTATGGACTCTTCCAAGGGGAACAGCACATTAAATGAATCATCTTCATTATAAAACCATTTTCATCATCTTAGTTGGAATTACTAGAATACAGTGAACATAAGGGCAGCTTTGAAGATGATTTCAAAATTTCAAAACAGAGTTATTGGTAGGCATTTCTAATTAAAATTCATCAAATGTGGTATTCATTTTTAAGGGGCAAATAAGTTTGAAGCCCTCATACTTCAACACACACATCTTCCCTGAAGAGTCCCTTAAGGCTCATCCATGATCTTCAGATATCTTTGGGGTTTCTCCACCAAGTATCCTCATATGTCAGTTTCTTCTTCTAGTTGTGGAATCCCGCAAATGAAATGTCCTTTCCAGAAAGTTGTACTCCCATTTAATATATTAAGTGAACTTCCAATCTATACTCTCTATTCATCTATATTTTTGTTATTGATTTGATTGGAGGAAATGATTGCCAAATTTGCAGATATCGTTGCAATAACCACAATGTTCATAAGTGGGTTGGACAACCATCTGTTATAGATTCTTTAAGTTAGGTTTGCACATTGAACAATGGGGTCAGCAGTAGGTTTAATAGCCTCTTCCAAGTTTTTGACTTTATGATTAAGGCATGCCCTGTACCACCATCAAAGGACACCCTGTATTTTGTTCCTAGTTACTTTTCTTCCACAAATACCCTGTTTTCCCAAAAATAAGACCTCCCCGGACAATAAGCCCAATCAGGCTTTTGAGTGCATGCACTAAAATAAGACCTTCCCTGAAATATTTCAACACAGCAGCAGCCATGAGATCACCAAGCTCGCCGCCTCCTGCACCTCAAAAATAATAAGACCTCCCTGAAAATATGGCCAAGTGCTTATTTTGGGGGGTCACAAGAAAATAAGACCCTGTTTTATTTTCGGGAAAACACAGTAACAAGTATTTAAATAATGAAGAAACATAACAGGGTGCTAAAGGGAGGTGTCTGAATCTAAAAACTAGAAAATTGAGCATGTTGATTGCACAGTAAAAGCATCCCATGGAAATAGTCTAAGGCTCTAAGCCTTTAAGAGCTGGCTGTCAGAACATTAAAAAGATCTTCTGAAACCTTTTGAATTCTATGAGGAAAACTTGCAATGTCCTTGACTCACAATGAACCAGAAACGATGACATCAGGAATCTGATATAATATGCTTACACAGTGCAACAATATACACATTTTGAAAATACATCTATCACGCACAACTGCTACCAAACCCAAACAAAAAAATCTTTTCCTGATAGCACTTATTTTTCTCTATTCTTGTTCCCATTTTATCTGAATCACCCTCCCTACATTGGCATTTTTCTGAAAGCTGGGTACTTGCCAAAAGAAAGGTAAAAGTAAGCTAGAGTTGGTAGAATTTGTTTTCAAGCGCTAGATCTGGAGACCATCCTCACTAGTTAGCCTTCTGATTAATGAGCAGTTGTGACTGGTGGCATGGTCTAGCAGCCACTGTGCAAGAATCCATGGCATGTTCTCATATGGGACCTCTGGATCAAAAGATTTGATACTCCCTGCACTATCATAGAATAAGTAGTACTTCATATTAATATATATAGATTCTCCGTGTAGGAGAGATGTCTGTCCCAGAGCTATTAATTCTCTTCTATAGTTCCACTGAATTAAAGAGGAATATTTAATATTATAATCAAATAATATATCATATTATCAAAATGGGCACATTTTTTTCCGTAATGGATAGAAACAACTTGATAAAAATTAATGAACATGCAGTGAAAAGCAACTCTATCAAGACAAAGACTGAGATCTTGAAAGCTCTAGTTTGTAATCTCTGAGATTTCTACCCTTCTAATTTCATGGGCTCCTCGCCTTGACAGCATGTTCTTATCTACTTCAGAAATAATCATTCCTATTTTAATGTTTCATTTGGCTGGTGCAGATGAGTGCCTGAAGTTTGTTCAGTTGGTTTTGTTTTATTTTAAATGAAAGTTTGCTAAAATCCAAAGCAAGGAAGAACTTCCAAATTCTTAAACACCCTCTCTGTAGGTGTATAAGGACTCTCATGACATAATGAAAGTTGAAGATTCACCTACTGCAGTTCTTCAACGCTCTGTCGATCAGTATCTTATCAAAATCTGCCTTGCCAAGGAGAGGAAATAGTATAAAACAGTGATGGTGAACCTTTTAGACACTGAGTATGCAAACTGCGTGTGCACACATGCATGCCCAAACTGGAAGGCGTGTGCATGTGCACGAATGCACCACCCACCGACATGTGCACGTACATGCACAAACATGCACACATGTGCAGCAGAGACCTGAAAACCAGCTGGCCAACGGGAGGCAGGGCATCCCAACACTGGCACTGTAGCAAAAGATAAGATCTTTTTTCTTTCGTGAGCTTCTGTTTCATCATTTGCAGGAAAACAGAAGCTCACGAAAGACATGCCACAGAGATCTGACCTGGGGAGATGGTGCATGCATGAGATTTGCCATATGTTCGCCAACCCAGTATAGAAGCAGCAGCTTGACTACATAGACCAAACTCATGTTCTTGCTATTGCTATTATATTTTAATAGCTGGTATATTATGTATTCTATAAATCAGAAGGGGGAAACATGTTGTTACTGCACTTTTTAACCACAGCCCTGTCAAATATTTTCAGCCTTCAAGGTCCTCAAGGGCAGGGGGGAGAGTCCTTTAATTGAAGCAAATCCTTTGAGTAAGCTTTGAAAGACATTTAAAACTTGGAGGCTTTTATTTGCAAAACGTAGTTCAAAAAATGTTCCTAACAATTGATTTGTTAAAAAGGTCATGTGTGCAATTTTTTTTATATCTTCAATTAAAAATAAGAACTTGCGGTAGAAAATATGATGGGCATGTCTCAGCCAGAATAGGATAATTCGAACTAATGATAAATGAATTGTTATCTTATCAACAGATTCCTATAACAGTAGTAAAATTCCTGTTCCTGACTCAATAAATCCTTTTACTTTCTGTTTTAAAACCCCAAAATAGTACGGACTACAGGCCCACTAGCAAAAATGTCCAGCCCTTTACCTATACATTGATAAAACAATATAAAGTGCAGCTGCTTTGCTGTGGAGTTTCATTCTTTCTGTCATTAACTATCACCAGATCATTTAAGTTAATGTATAAGAAAGACAATATCTTTGAAAGATACATGCATAAGTTTGTACACAGTTTGTTAAATCACTGATTATATAAATATTATCTATTTTCTCCTGCCTAATAAATATTTGATCAGGATGCTTAGGCCTGTCATAGCACATTTGAGTGGATGTTAATTTTAACTTCCAAGGAAAAGCAAAAGTAAAAAGGTTTTGGTGTTTATTTTGTTCATTACCAAAATGTCAGCAATTATCTGGATTGAAAAAGTTCTTAAAGTAAGTTCCTAACCTGTGCAGTAGTGCTTAATGCTAGAATAAGTGGTTTTGTTTCCGTCACTCTTAAATTAACATTCCCAAGTGTTTAACACTTTCCATCTCTCCAGGTAATTGAACTGAATTTCTACAGTGGGAGGCAAAATACCTCCAATATATGCCAGACTCCTTGATTGGGTACCTTCCAAATTTGTTAGATTATAGCTTCCACAAGGACTAAGTATTTGAAAGATTTCACAGGATTGCCCTGTAACTCCCTGTACAAATAGAGCATTATCAGTGCATGAGAGGGTGCTCTCAGCAATCCTGGGAGAATTGGCAGGAGTACAGAAAATGTTAAGAAAAGAAAAATATCCTTAGTTGATTGAAAGACAAGATGATCTCTTGTGGACCAGCCACATTCAAAAGCATTATAATGTTCTCTAGAAGGAGACAGAAGTATAATGCAAACAAATAAACAAACAAATTCTAGAAATGTACATGTTTTCAATCAGCTATCCAACCATAAATTGAAGTATAATTCTCTGACACCATTTTGCTGCAAGTTAGTTGAAACAATTCTTCCCTTTCTTCTTTAAAGGTCTCTCCAACCGTCAAAACTTATCCACTTCTACTTATTCCCTAGATGATGATGGCAGTCACTTACTGCTACACAACAGACTTCATTTACAATTGCATATACACATATTGGGTTTGGATGAGAAATAATATTTTTTCTATCTAAATATGTTATCTGCTGGCTCACTTCAGGCTTAAGAACATTGGACTGGCAGGTGAAAGCAGTTCTCAAATTGTTCTCATCTAAACCAATTCTGTAGCATTAGTTCACTGATTGAAATGAGCTATTCAAAATCAAGCTGATCCTTCTGTGTTTTTTCAACCTGATAATTATTTTAAAGTACATGTGGTTTTTTTCTCCATCTCAACCAGCTGTGGATAATGCAAAAGTATCATAGGAAATGTTTTGTAACACAAGCTATCCAGATCAAAAGAGGAATACATCTAACGGAGAGGCCTGAATTGATGTCACAGACTTATACCATCTGCTTCTTTGTAATTTAAAAACAATATTCAATTGTATTTTTTGTTTAATTATGGAGGTACTCTAACACTATGCAAAATGTGAAAAAAAATTCTTCTCTTTGGTGGAAGGCAGATGAGAAGTATCTACTCCATCTAAAGCACATGTGCCAAAGTTGTTTAGATTCTAAGCTGTGGATGGATCTTACTGAATGTCAGCAAAATAGATATGGTCCAAGTAGAAAGTGCAGCACTGCAGCAACCCTGAACAGGAGAAAAAGGAAGCACAACACCTGTACAATATCTTCCAACAAAATGGATATGCATGCAACTTTATCAAAAAGAGCCTAACCACTCAACCCGATATAGCAAAAACCAATACAAGCTGTAAAAAGAATAACACTGCCATATGTCAAGAACATCTCAGAAATCACCAACAGATTACTAGAAACGTAGAGAATCAGCATAGCACACATGCCAAGTAAAGCCTTTCAAAACATCCTAAGTAAAAACCCAGCAATAATCCACCATGATTTCAAATCAGAGGATCTTGATGAATGAAAAGAATCTTTAGATTCAGCTGTCCAGCATTGATAACAATTGTTGTCCCAGGAAAACAAAGTGTGGCACCTAAGGCAGGGAGTAGTAATAGATCCTGTCCAGTTGTTATATATTTGACAGATAGCCACAGATTCTAGATGGTGATGCCAAGTCTCTTCCATGCACCTTCCTGTGCTCATTTTCTTGGTGTCTTTCTGTGTAAGCACATCAGCCAATATTGTTGCCAAATATTTGATGTAGCTAAACCAGGGGTAGGAAGACGCAGGTCCTTGCTCATATAGCCCACATAGGCTGAAAAATAGCAAATGTAAGCCAGAGCAATATAGGGCTTCCTGTAGGGTTGTAAATGATATCAGAGTAACCTTTCATAGTAAACATGACATCTGCCATAATATGACTTGACTTTTCAAATGCATTTATCTCCTTCTTATCGAATTATTCTTTTACTAAATCAAAGTGTCTTATGCCTTATTCCTGGAAGAAAGGGTTACATCCTCTATAGCCAGTTAATTTAGTAGAAAAGTATTTCCCTGCCTTCTATTAATGACAATAAAAGTCCATCTCAATGAGAGGCTAGTTGAGCTGCTTACTATATTGATACTTCTAGTAGCTTGGGTAGGAAAAGGTTGTTCAGAGTTCAGATTCTCCAACAGCACCCGAAGATACTTCATCCGGCAGCAGAAATAAGGCAGAATATTCCACCTCTTGCCTACTTTACAATGTTCTCCCATCTTTCAGCCTTTGGCATAATGATCAAAGATCCTGCTGCTTAGTATCTGCTTTTAATTGCTATTGATTGACCCCCTATGAATCGATCTGCTCCATTATATGAGCATCAAAAATATGTTCTTTATATGCATGTTAAGCATCATGTAGTCACCCTTTTGTTCAATATTGACTCGCCCTCTTTCCTTTTGGTTGCACACTATCCTCATTTGCACATTATGTGCTCTTTTTAAAATACCCCATTCATTCAACATATTAAAAGAAAGAAAGTGTAGACTTTCACACTTTGTGACAGAAATGTTTTAGCAAAAATTTTAAAAAAATAAAACCACGCAGACATTCTGCTCTTGAGGTCCACTGTAAAAATGAACCTCTCAGCATGTTTAAGCATAGCCAAGCCATACTGTGCTTTCTCCCTTTTTCTTTGCTTTTGCTTTTGCTTTTTAGCATGATTCATCCGAAAGAGTTCAGGAAGGAAGGGTGGATCTGCTGAGAGTTCCTGTCTTGCTGTGAGTCACTGATAGACTGCTGTTCTTGCATTTTGCATGCCACCACAATTGAGACATCAGGAATGTGGCTTTCAGAGGCAAGAGCTACATTTAATGCATCACGAGGCATGATGGCTGGAACTGTGATAAAGAACTGTTTATGATCCTGCACCTCTCCCGCCCCCCTTCTCCACTTTGTTTCTCTAAAATGATTAGGAGCATAAAGGAGAAAGCACAATGTGACTGAAGTATCATGAAATCGTAGGTGTAAATTGTAATAAGGCTTCTCTGACTGATGGGGCTCATTTTGAATCATTATTTCTGGCTTTGCTTCTTCTGTTCTGAGTTGATTACATTTTTAATTTTTGTATTTAAGGATAAGCAACCCAAAAGTACAAAATTTTCATTCAAAAGTGATAATTAAGTGAGACAACAGTGAAATACTACCATTTGATTTAGTATTTGCTTATCTGCTATATGTTTACTATAATGTTCATATCCCAAGCCTTTTTCCCATTAACATTATTCCAACAGTCAGTTTTTACTGATCAGAAGACATATTTCTGCAAACGCTTGACATACAATTTATATGTTAAGAATTCAGTAGTTCAGTAAAGATGATAAGTGATTATATAAATTATGCACAGTAATTATGAAGGCAGTTTTGTCCCTCATGAAATTCCTGAGCTTTTAAGATAACTTCCATATTCATTCTAAATGAACCTTTAGCAATGCTTGCTGTGGACTTTTTATGGCAAATTATTCTTTTTCTGCTCTGAAGTACAGATAAGCCCTCACTAAATTATCTACCACTGGTTGGCATTTGAAAAACTACTATATCTTGTCTGGTTTCCTGAAGGCTATTTCTCCTGAAAGAGTGATAGACTAGAATGATCTATCTAAAGCAGAATGCTTAGGTATGCCTGCTGTGGACTGTGGCATTTTGTTTAACCATTTGAATAGTAGTATCCACTTTGTAACAGATTATTTCTTGGTTCCTCAGACTAATCAATCAAAACAGCTACCACCAGTACTACAACAAATTTGTCAGCATTTTAAATAGGGCCAAATAGGAAATAGATTCTACAAGAAATATTGGACCTCCACTCTATAACTATGGTAATAAACTGTGTTGTTCTTAGTGCTTTCTGAGCCTGGCAATTTTCTTGCAGACATTTGGTTATCAAACTAGGTAACATCATGAGGGAATAGGCTTTGCTCTTCTTCATATATAGCAGTGGTCTGCCCTGTCAGTGTTGATGGAACTGTTCTAGGTGCTTCCTTGATTAGACTGATATTTATTGTTAGCTTGTTTGCCTGAGTTGGTAGTTCCTCCATTGGAGAATTGTTTACTTCTTGATTGCTAGTCTAGTTTAATTTTGGTGTAAATCTCTGCTCATATGGGTATTGATTGCTGATAAGGAAGTGCTTTGCTCTTTTTGTTTCCTTTTGGACTTTTTGATATCTTTTTTGAGTTGTTTGTAGATATTGTTTAACGCTATGTGCCTGTTGATGACCGATTCATCTGAGTGCCAAGGAATTATCTGGCTTTTTCATCTTGGCATGATTTAGGATTCTCAGTTTCCCAGTTGAAACTATGGTAGAGTCTGCCTATGTGTTGTGAAATTAAGGAGTTTAATGTAACAAACTCTTACTTGATAGCGTTTCCAATATCCCATCACCCAGTTACCAAAAACAGTTAAGTGCAAATTGCTTTAAATTTCTTCCTAGCCTTTTTTTTTTCCTTTCTAGGGATAATTCATTTTTCCTAACTGCTACATTCCTTCACCGAGGTTTTTTTTTTTTGTTATTCTCTACAATATTTGATAAATTAATAATTATTTTTAGAGCACTGATTTAATCAATGGGATGGGATGGTTGGGAAAAACCATTTGGTCTGGTAGTCCATCAAATAGTAATGATCTATTTGACGTATGATAAAATTGCAAAACTTGCTTGAAGTTAATTTTCTGCTAAACATCTTAGAAATTTCGAGGAAATTATAAACTATTTTGCTTTTTCAAGAGCAGCACCCAAGATAAATCTGCTTTCTTCACATAGATAAATTACAGGGAGTTTAGCAATCAGAAAATTGCCATATATAATACTCCTCTACAAGTAGTATATTATGACATGACACCAAAGCTTAGGAATGCATAAACAGGAAGATCCTTGTGCAAAAAAAGTAAGCATTTTCTTTGGTATAGAAGTGTGTTTGACAGGAAATGAATTTGTTCAGCCAAGGCTAATGAAAAGATTTTGGGGCCAAGCAAAAATGTCAGAGGTCTTTCATTTTAGATTCTTGAACAAACTTGTACAGGACAATTGCTAAATGTATGTGTAGTTTTATTAGTACTTAATGCATTCATTTTGTCAAGACAAGCTGGAGAACTAATTGACTAAATAAATAATAGCAATAGCAGTAGCACTTATACTTATATATCAGTCCATAGTGTTTTACAGCAGTCTCTGAGGGGTTTATATTATCAGCAGTTTATAGTATTTCCCCCTACAATCGGGGTTCCCATTTTACCAACCTCAAAAGAATGGAAGATTGAGTCAATTCTGAGCCAGTCAAGATTGAACTCCAGGCTGTGGGCAGAGTTTGCCTGAAATACTGCATTCTAACCATTGCGCCACCATGGCTCCTAGAAACCAAACCCAAAAAGCTTTGCTTCGAAAGTGAAAGGGTTATCAGTTAAAAATAGATACTATTACAAAATATTTGGTTAGTTAAAATATGAAGTACATAATATATCATTCCCTTTCTCCAACATTCCATGTTATATACAAACTAATTTTGTGTTATATATTTTGCTTTTTTTAAATAAAAAAATGAATTAACAATGTCCAATGAATATGAAAAAAATGTGTGAATTTTATTGACTATTAGAAACATCTAAGCAGTAACAAAGCACTTTTGTATTTTTGCCAACAAAGCTACTTAGATATGTTCAATGGTAATTGCTTTACAATCAAAAGTGCTATAATTCTTTGGGAGTAGACAAAGTATAAGTTTTGCACCTATCTGTTAGATAGATGTCTACCACTTTCTATTTTAAGTTGCAGAACTGTTCTGGGAGAAGCAAAAGGTAAAATTAGGTCAATCTTAGATTTCCCTGGAGTACTTCATCTAAAACTAGTTTTGGGTGATTGGTAAGGATGAATAAAACTTGCTATTCTTCCATTGAAATACAAAACAAAGTAAAACAATTTTAAACTTAAAAAAAACCTGGGAAATAAATAAGAAGATAAACATTGGGGGAAAATTATAATACATATTTTCCTATCCTAAAGAAAGGATAGCAAATTATATATCCATATAGTTACATTTGTAATATGAAACTATTAGTCATTTATTATTTTTATTATCTAAATATCTTGTCATGTTAATATTTCAGCCAGAATGATTTCCTACAGTTTTAAATACAATCAATTTTTATTTCAATCAATATAAAAATATTTCATTTTCCAATCTTTTGCAGTAAGACATCTGCCATGGAAGAAATTGGTTAAATATGTATTGCTACATTGCATTAATACATATGTGTTAGAAATTATGGGTAATAAACTAAAAGGTAGGATTAAGTATGAAACACTGTTGTACAATTTTACCATTAAAGAAAAAAAAACTATTATCAAAATGACAGAGTAATCAGACATTGCTACCAAAGATTGCAATGCATACCAATTTAACTCAAGACGCTGCCACAAAACCTAGAAGCGTTATAATTTGTATATTTTTTAGTAGAGTGGAGTACAACCTCCGGATTATCTGTGTGAAATTTCTTGACCCACTGAAATAAATTTAAATTGTGTGCCATAAGAATTCTAATAAAATTTATTTATTCAGCTCCAAACTTTTTTCCAAACTTTTTTCAAGTTTTTCAAGAAAGAAAAATTATAATGCTTAATAAAATATTTTATATAATATTGGGGTGATTTACTTACATTTCAATGAATTAGAAATTCAAACATTTTTGTGTATTTTGTGTAAGTGTATGTTTTGGCATTTTGAGTTTATTCTTCTTTGTGTTTTAATGAAGGTGGACTTGGGTAACCGGGAGCAGGACAATGTGATTTGGTTCATGAATCCAAGAATCTTGCCATTTATTTATTAATCAAACTAGTCTTTCTTTTAAATATTTCTTAATTATTCTAATATATCCAACTACCAAATTTCTTTGATTACAGAGGTACTAAAAACTTCAAAGGATACACACATATACCAACATGCACTCAGATATTGAGAAAAGAACAAAATACTCCTAATAAATTTTACCAGAAATCTACTATCCTCAAAAGTGTAGGCCCTTAAAATCAGGCCAATTATTAAACTATAAAAATTTCTAAGAGAAGACAATAGCTGAAAGCTGAAAAGATTTCCAGTGGAGACCAGGCATGGCTTCTTGAGAACTATATTCCAGAAATGGATCCCACAATTGAGGAAGCTCTCTTGAAGTGGAGTTTGAAAGAAAAAGTGAAATGGATGATCAGAAGCAAAAATCTGTTTCTGGTGAATTAGAGCTCTTGTTTGAGGTCAGATCATATAGTGATATAGCAATCTTTTACACAAAACATTTATCTAAGGAAGAACATACAGCTAATTATTAACAAAAATACATTTATCTCACTTTCTATGTTTAATCTTTGCTCAGACCAATAGAAAGAATTTAGCTCTTCCTTCTGCTCCAGCTAAGCTTGGGAATTAAAAATATACCATTTTAGGAGAGATTGCCTCCCCATATGGAATATATCAATAGTTCTTACTTGCTGGAATGGTTCATATATATGTGATCTTTTGTTTCCTGTAGGCTTGAATGAATCTCTATTCTTTGCTTTCTTTCTAATGCAAATAAAAACACTATGCTTCAATTTGCTGCACTGATTATTAAATTTTGGAGAGCAGCCAAAAATATAAGCATTCATTGGTGGGAAATCTTTATGACAGTTTCATTGCATGGCCCTGGGAAGCCAGGTCCCTGGGGTTGCTCAGAGTGGTAACTTGTGGTATCCATCATGTTTCTCATGCTTCGTGCTGCACAGGCATATCCCTGAAAATATTTTCCTTTTTATTAAGCCATCTCCCAGAATGGAAATGGGAGGGGAATGAAATACCTACCAGTTAGACACACAAGCATACACACAAGTGGAATATATTCATTGTCAAAAATGAAGATGGCCATTCATGAATCTAGGAGGGTTTGCTTTGAAAGAAAAATGGCATTGTTTAATCCATTTTCCCTCACCATTATTTTTTTTTTAAAGCACATTATTTTCCATTTTGAGAGCGTCTTGCACTAGTATGCCTCTACAGATTTTAGATTTTAACTTCTGTTATTGGAAAGAACAGTATGTGAGGAATACTAGAGATGAAGAATGGGATTTCAAGTATGGGATTAACATGATGAACTCGGAACTCTTATGGAAGGGAATTTAACATATCTATGGCTCCTGAGTAATCTAAAACTATCACATGTAATCAGATAGAAAAACCCCCTATGCACTGATGATGTTACCTAGCCTGGTTTGTTTGCAAGAAGATTAGCAAGGTCAGAAAATACCAAAGATCCAACAGCACCCATATGTGATATGGAAAAGATGTATGGCTTCAGAAGTTGTTAAACTTATCATTCTCAGCACGCCAATTAAAAAGAACAGGAGATTATAGATTTAACACATTAACAGAGTTGGAAGGGAGTTTATAGGTCACCTAGTCCAACCCCTCTCCCCCCACTCAAGAAGACCTGTAACATGAAGACCATGAGGTCTATATTCCAGACTAGGTGGAGAATATTTTAATGTTAATCAGATTGTTACTGCAATCACAACAAATTGCTAATCTTAGTTTTGGATTAGTGGCTATATTTGGAATTTGAAAAAGTTTCATGGGCACAACAATGAAATCACTTTCAAGGCTAAAGGGTTGCCCATTCCCCAGTTCACTTAAAAATGAAGATGGATGTTTCCATCATGCATTTTCATCACCCAGGATGCCATTCAAATTAGTTTTAACTCTTTTTCTGAACAAGTGTGCATATTTCCAAATAAAGCACTGGGGAGCATCTACCCAGTATCATTACTGTTTAAAAATATCTCCTAGCCCAGATTCATTTTTTGGGATTCAATATAATTGCTTTGTTTACAGCAAGATGACTTTCATTTCATCCCATTTTTAATTAAAGTAATTTTTTAAAACCCAGGTGTCAAGTAGGGGCAGAGAGTCTGGCAGGCATCACAAAATGTGTCCACTGACACAAAGGTGTTCATAGCATCAGTTGTATGGCCTTATTTGCATTTCTTGCACTTACGGCTCTTACTTGCATTTCTAATCAGAACAGGGAAGGTAGGAAATATGTGCTTAATTTCTTCATTTTTAAAAATGAAAGACAGTATATTCTTAACAGCAGCATATTTTGGTACATTGACAATTATAATCAATGTTAAATTTTTCACCAAGGGCTCATGTTTTTCTTGGGTTATGCATTTTGGCATATTTCAATGTCACCATAATTACTCATATGGCAAGAGCACTTCTAACGTTTTCACTTCAGCGAGTCATCTAGCAGGGTAACCAAACCAAAGTTACATTCAGAATTGGCAAATGAATTTGAATTTATATTGGCACTATTTAAAAAGTCAGAAGGCAATCCAACATTTCATTTCAATTGTAAATAAACATGCAGTGTAATCCAGGGGTGGTATTCACTTACCTTCCCTACCGGTTCGCAAATGCGTTTTTGGCAGGGAAAAAAAAAGGGGGGGGGGGGCTAAATGGGATGCCATAGAGCCAGGGCAGGTGGGTGGGGACACACACGATTTCCACTAGCAGTTCAGTGAACTGGCCTAAACTGGTAGAATACCACCTCTGGTGTAACCTCTGTATACAAGCATATTAGTCAAATGAATGTTATTAATGGAACTGGACTCTATCTTTAGTACTGTATTTCTTTTCACATAATGAAAAGTTTGTTGTTGTTTTTGATAGTTTATTGTTGGTTTATTGTCAGTATATTTTAATTGAGTTGAATGTTCTTCTATTTATTGGAGTCTCCTCAGAAACCCTATATTACAATTAGTTGATCAATATGATTGCCAAACAGATATTATCTATCTATCTATCTATCTATCTATCTATCTATCTATCTATCTATCTATCTATCTATCTATCATCTATCTATCTATCTATCTATCTATCTATCTATCTATCTATCATCTATCTATCATCTATCATCTATCTACCATCTATCTATCTATCTATCTATCTATCTATCTATCTATCTATCTATCTATCTATCTATCTATTTATCTATCTATCATCTATCTATCATCTATCATCTATCTACCATCTATCTATCTATCTATCTATCTATCTATCTATCTATCTATCTATCTATCTATCATCTATCTATCTATCATCTATCTATCTATCTATCTATCTATCTATCTATCTATCTATCTATCTATCTATCTATCTATCTATCTATCTATCATCTATCTATCTAAATAGTTTTTATTGCTGCCCATCCTAACCTAGTGACTCTAGTTAACTAACAATGCATAAATAACACAACATGTTCCAGGTTTTCCTTGAAATGCTTCATGCGTGAAGCAAAGACAACATTTTGGATTGTGAAACCAATACAATATATCATATTGTATAATTTAAGGAGCATTCTCAAGGGCAGCTTTTTTTGCGAAACCTCAATGTACTAGTATATCTGTCCCAAAGCAAATTGTTGTGTGGAAACCAAATTTGCTTTAAACTATCAAATCATATGAAAGTCACATGCAAAGCCTGCTGAGAAACAAGCATCTCTGTATATTTTTCTCTTTTGAGACTATCTTTGGTTTCTTTGTCTTCAGATGTATCACTTCAGAACTAGAAACATTCCTCATAAAATTAACTAATCAAAGGTCAAAGACCTTCCCTCCTTCCAGCTCCACTATTATATCATGCAGAGTTTTCTAGGCAATTTCACTTACATTTTACATGCAAGGATAAAATGTTGGACAGTTATTATTAGGATTTCCATAAATATATATGTATTGCAAATGCTGATGTCAACCAGGCAGAAGTTGTTATTGCTGAAAAGACTATATTTAATATCTAGCCAGACAGTGGGTACAGAAAATGTCTATATCAACTTTATGCTGTTGCTTTTTATAAATAATAAGGTATAATATTGTTTATAGTTTGGTTAACAATGGTAGATTGTCATCGTAATGAAATTTCAAAAATGATAGTCCCAAACCTAGCTATGAAAATATATTTATGAATATATATCTTTAAAAGAAAAAACCCTCTTAATTTATTTTTCTACCAATTCTTATATATTGCAATGAAATAGAATTTGTGCCCATTTTATTTCTCCAGAGAAGATAATTTCGGTTAAAATGTCACTAATGGAGTTTAATCAATTTTTGTTGTTTAGTATTGTTAGTACTAAAATATTGGTGTGTGTGTCTCTGTGTGTGAGAGAGAGAGAGTCAGAGAAGAGAGTGGGGGGAGAGGAAAGATACTGTCAAGCCGGCCTCCTTCAGTAACCAAGAAAGAAACCACTTAACTCATCTTCAAGGAGCATCATCAGGAAGGTATGCAGACGGTTGGCCTTGACTGACACCAACCGCTAATCTTCAGCATGCGCAGTAGACGGTTTGACAAATATTCCCATTTTACAATCTCTCCTGTACAAAAGCTTCCCCTCCCAAATACCAGGCGCCCCTCTCCGTTTTAATGGCAGCCGAAAGCAAATGCGAAACAGAGGCTGACAGATACTATCATTGGGAAATATAAGCAACCACCAAAATTCTGAGAGTTGTGTGATATTGTGTCACTGCATGAGCAGGAGCCACCTCCTCCATCAGCTTCAACAATAATGCCAGCCAATGGCACAAGAGGATAGAGGAACCATAAACAACAAGATGGAGGATGTGGCATTGAAAATTCAGTACCTCCCTTGCAGATACCACTGCACTCAGTTCAAAAAGGTTGAGAAGAATCCAAAACTTGTTCTCAAGTGCTCAGATAAGAGAGAAAAGAAAACGTCTCTTTCATGGAGAAAAAGGTATCAGAGTGGCATTCAATCTAACATATTTGAATAATGTAGGTAGTCTTTGACATACAACCACAATTGAGCCCAAAACATCTGTTGCTAAACAAGATAGCTGTTCAATTAATTTTGCCCCATTTTATGACCTTTTTGCCACAGTTGTTAAGTGAATTACTGCAGTTATTAAGTTAGTAACATGTTGTTAAATAAATCTGGCTTCCCCGTTGACTTTGTCAGAAATTGCAAAAGGTGATCACATGACCCCAGGGGTCTGCAACTCTCATAAATACATGACTGTGACAATGTTGCCACAGTGGTCAGTGTGAAAAGTGTCATAAGTCACTTTTTTCAGTGCTGTTATAACTTCAAACGGTCCCTAAATGCATGGTTGTAAGTTGAGGACTATCTATATGTCCTTTCCTTAATTCAGGAAACATTTTTTACTATGGAAGTTATACTGAATTCCTTGGCTTTTGTAAGGACTAAGCATTTTTTCCTGTCTTTATATATAGCATGGAAAACAGGTGGGGGTTGGGTGCGAAGAAGTACTGAAAAGCTGTTCCATGGAAATGTTTTCTTTTGGAAGGAATTGGAACAAAATGTTGATAACTTTAACAAAAGTCTGGTTGGGCAGACATGGCTTTAAGATTCTGTTAACGTTAAAAGTCTTTTTGAACTGGTCCAAACTAGATACTAATATATGTGTGGATGCCTTCAGCTAATACATTATTGTATTGTATTGTATTGTATTGTATTGTATTGTATTGTATTGTATTAGTAATAAAAACAATGTTTGTCTATACTTTTTGCTGTGTTGATTTCCAGAGTCAAATAGAATTAGGTTTGCTCTGTGTTTTTTAATACTATTTATGTTGTCTGTTATAGTATGTTAGGAGATCAAATAAAAACAGCAATTAGTGTACTGGCAGCTAAATAGTACAAGCAGTTACAGTTTAATTTTCTTGTTCTACATATCATAACTTTTATCTAAAAAACAACCTTTTGATCCCGACAGTTAATTTTAATTATAAACTGTGATAATTAAGAGCTACTTTATGGGTCACAGTTGAACTTTATTTCAAAACTAAAATTTCTATGTGTATGCTGTAAATACATTTTGTGCAAAACTATTTCCTCTTTTCCCTTTTTGGGATGGTATTGTTGCTATCTTCATCTTTTTTTGGCAACACATTTCCTCTTTTTTAATGCATAAAATACTGTTGTCAGCACTCAAAAAGCTTTCAGTCCTGGCCATAATTAGGCTCAATGTGGTCTTTATCATATTTGCTTCTTGGTCATTTGAAAACTTCAAAGAACTGCCTTCTATTCATTATCTTTCTTCCTTTAACAAAGTGGTCTTTCTTTTTTCGCCCTGGTGTTATTGGGCTGTGGAATGATGGTAAAGAACATTCCTGGAAACAGGAATTCCTCATTCTCCAAATAGTTCCCATATAGCCAGGATGGTGAACCTATGACACGTATGCCATAGGTGGCACGCAGAGCCATTTGTCAGGGCACGTGAGGCATTGCCCTGTCAGCTGGCCAGAGCGTATGCGCACGCTGGCAAGCTGAATTCAGCCTTTTTTAAAGCACTTTTTCACGCTGCCCAGGCTCCAGAGGCTTTATAGGAGCCTGGGGAGGGCGAAAACAGCCTCCCCCAATCCCCCCAGAGACCTTCCTGAGGCATCAGGAGCTTCCCTGAAGCCTCTGGCGGGCAAAAAAATGACCCTATGAGCAAACCCGAAGTCACTTTGGGTTGCTTGTAGGGCCGATTTTAGCCCTCCAGAGTGTTCAGGAGGCTTCACTGAAGGCTCTTGAGGACAAAAAATGACCCTACGAGCAAACTGGAAGTCACTGAAGGTCCCTGAAGGCTCCGGAGGGCCTCTGGGGGGGGGGGGGGGTTGGGAGGCTATTCTCCCCTCCCCAGGTTCCTATAAAGCCTCTGGAGCCTGGGGAGGGCTAAAAAAGCATTAAAAATGGGGGGAGCAACTGTCATGCATGCATACACACTGGGAGGGGTCACACATTGCATTATGGGTACAGCACGCCCATGCACAACTCCTCTGCGCTCCCCCTGCTTATGGCACGCCTGCCAAAAAGGTTCGCCATCGTTGCCATATAGTGTGCTATCATATCTGCACTGCAAATATCCATATGCTCAGTAGATGGGAGCAAAGGCATGCAAAAAAATCTAACTCCTTTCTGCCATCTGTCAGTGATCTATATGTTTGCAGTCCAGGTATGGCCCACTGACTTGTAGGGAGTCTACCCATAAAGCTATTAAGATAATTCTAATTAAGAAATACTTTAAAAATCCTCTTGCACATTTAGCAAATATTCAACACAGGTTTGTCTTTAAAAATGTCAATTGATTGAAGTTACCCCATACCTGGATTTAGAAACTTTAAAGTGAATAATCCCCAGTTGAAGTATGGGATCTGCCATGAACTTTACATGGAATTAAGGTAATAAGAATTACAGTGTTTTCACTCTTAATTAGCCTCATTTCTGCAAAATCAGATAATAGTTAACATGCAATATTTGCATGTATGTTGGGTCTTTTAAAGATGAAAATAAAAGCCAATACAAGTCATAGAAACATTGTATCAAGTTTCTATGACTTGTATTGGCTTTTATTTCCATCTTTAAAAGGCCAAAACATGGTTCCGTCATGGTGATTTTTCTCTTGGTCTCTGGAATCTGAAAAGTATAAAAAGAAAACAATCTTCTGTATCTGCAGCTATCACATATAGTTTATACACTCACACCTATAAGTAGCTTGTCAAGCCTAATCATATTTATTGTGGCAGATAACCTTTTCAATAGAGGCTAGATATAAGTTTGCATTTGATTGCTTCTTTGAAAGGGCTAATCTATCAGAGGGTCTTTGGAGTCAATACAATCTCTATCAAACCACTACAGCAGGTCAGCTCAGATAGTGATATATGGCATATAACTATTAATCATTGCAAATAATGAACCAAAAAGGAAAGGCAAGGAGAAGTGTTAAAGCTAGCAATTGTTTAAAGATATGTGAATGGATATTTCATTTGAAAAAGAACCCTGACAAATGGTATTTGATAAAACCTGACGGAAATGTCCGAATCAAGCAATATATCTTTTAAAAAGAAGTTTGAAAGAAACACACGAGATTATCTGTTTTGACCAGCTATTGTGATGTAGCAGTGTGTTATGGTCTTCATTATCTCTTCAGTGACATTAAACATTCGTGCAGTACAGATCTGGTAGCGATGCAGGAATTTTGTAACTAAAGGACACCAGCTCCATCAAATGATATCCTAAAGCAGTGTTTTTCAAACTTGACAACTATAGGATGGGATAGGGTAGAATAGGATAGGATATAATAGGATTATTTACATAGCCGCCTTCATGTGGTCCCCTTTTGTGACCTTCTGTTTGCTAAGTTTAGTTCATGGTTAGTTTTTATAAACAAAGAAATAGAGCTACTTCATGTACTTTTAAAGAAATATGGTTTTAGTTAAAATGTCAAAGATTCCAGGATTTGAATCAGAACCTAAAGTAGGCATAATTTTTCAGCAATCATGGCTTCTAACCTGAGTAGCCATTGTTCACTTGATGTCCTTCAGATATGTATGGACTTTAGCTGCCAGCATTTGAAGCCAACATCCGTCCGTCCATCCATCCATCCATCCATCCATCCATCCATCTATCTATCTATCTATCTATCATCTTTCAAATCTATTAACCACCCATTCCCTCACAGAGGGATGAAAGTGTCCTTTCAGCCAAAATTCATCAGAAGGTTTCCTTGTTTTCCTTAATAATTGATTTGACATAGGCTGAGTGTCTTATAGTATACAAGCTATTCATAATTAGAACTTTATTTCTGGTACCAGAAGAAAACAGTGAACTTAAGATATAAGTTCCAACACTTATAGAACAGAATAATGAAACCAGAGTCCAATTTTATTCTCTAATCTCTTCTGGTATCATTACAGTATACAAAAGTTTACATTGTGGCAATTGAAAAGCACTCATTCCAAGGTGAATTTCTTCCATTAGCCATCATTGTTACTTATCTGCAACAAAACACATGGTTAGTCTTATCACATGGTGGTAGCTCCCTCATTTCCACAAAGGGAGAAGAAAAGAATAAAGGACTACAGTGATATTCTTTCCCTAAGAATCAGTTTCTTTTAGGTCCTTCCTGCTCACAACATGAAGCAATGCACCTGCTTTCAGGTTGCTCCCAATCTTTGTTTACCATTTGGACAACTTTGGTCAATTGTCCGAAGTCCAGAAAAAAAACATCTTAAAGAGACCATTAGCTGTTTCCCTCTATCTCTCTTTCCTTCTCTCATTCTCCATTGAAGTTATTTGTGTTCCTAATGGATTGCAATATTGTAGGGATCTGAAGAATTTACTTTTTTGTCTTTCGTCAATGAAGTACAAAAGGAGTTAATGAACATTAGAAGGAATCTTTTAGCTATACATTTCTTAAATAGGAAGCTTTTCATTAGACAAGCAGTGCATTGCATATTGATGCCAGTTTGTTTCTATATTTAAGCATTCACCACAAATCTTGCAGACTTCATTTTAAGTTGCCCCCTTCTGCCATCCTCACTCTCTGATGATCATATATTATGCATCTTCTAAAAATGCAATGCAAACTATGTAATTTGCATTTAAGTGTTGAATTTCTGTTGCTGGCAAAGTTTTTTGAAGTGTGGAATAGTTGAGAGAATATTGGTTTTATTTCATTTTCTAAAGATTAGCATAGCTAATTAATGTTTTCAAGATTTGGAATGGGGTTTAGATAGAAGCTGTTATAAAGTGGTGGAATATAGAGAGGTGAATCCATTTAGAGTTATCTTAATTCGTAGTTTTTATATTTTACTCATTCTAGCTTAACAGAAAATTGTAAAGATTATTTAGGAGATTGAATTTCACTTCTATTTGCAACGTACAATATCTTTGTAGCATTTTTAATAATAACATAAAGGATTAATTCATTCTATAAAAATATAATTCTTTTATAGTATGTTACAAATTTGTTTTGTGAGCTGATATGAAGTCAATGGATGTGCTATGCTTATATTATTGCCTTTCAGCACTTTCTACTTCTTGTTTTATAGTTAGGGTACATTGTCGAAGTTTGAATTATGTAATATACAATACAATAGTAGAGTTGGAAGGGACCTTGGAGGTCTTCTAGTCCAATATACTTTTTTTTAAAAATTCTGAGTTATCGGACCTTTTTTTTTTTTTTTTTGAGTTAGAATTCCATCATATTCAATTGATCCCAAAGACACTGTGCAGTTCTGGAATCGCAATCAAGAACATTTGATAATTATATTATATTTGCGGTTAATAAAGTTAAAATAAAAAGGAGCCTATGTTAAAAGTCACCTGTTTGTCCTTTGGACCCGAATGTAATATAATTTGGAAGTTTCCTATTTTCCATAGATGTTTGGCTGATCTGAGCATGTAATTATCTGAACACTTCCAATTTGTTCAGAGTTGTTGTGTTCCAGGTCCAATTTAATGTTTCATCTTGTGGGACAAAGGAAACATGATGTCTCTGTTGCAGTCCTTGCCCTCTAGATGAACAACATCCCTCCAGAAATATGTATGGCAACACTGCCTTGGGGTTCTAGAAGATCTTTATTTTGTTTCCTGGTTAGTCTTTGTGAAGCTACTATTAAGAGGTTTTTCCATTGTAATGGTTGCTTTTTAGCCCATGCCATCTTTTGTTATTTTCAACTCTTTTAATCTTTTTGAGTCAGCAACCACCTAAGCCACAACAAATTTAAATCATCATCTGTCATCCATGTCAGAACAAACCAGCCTTTTGAACTGCAATTTTAAAATTAATGTAAGGTAGTGGCTTTGTTTTGAATCTGGCAATCATTGTTTTCTATGACATCTACATTAGGACAAGTATGCTTACTTATTGGAGGTATTCTATGCTGCATTCCAGAACCCTGGAAAGGAAGTATTGGAAAGTTATTTCAGATGCTAGTTTATTAAGCTGAGTTATGATTGCCTGCTTTGAAGCAATAATTCTACAAAAGAGCGTTGGCCAGTTTCAGGGAATCTATATGACCATACAGAGGCATCAATAGCTCTTTGAGGGATGTCAAAAAGAGTAAAATTGGTAGGCTTAGCTTGCAATCAAAGACCTGCCTCCTTTTTTACGTACATCAGAACAGGGCTTCAATCACACAATCCTGGCCATCGTATCAACTTTTTCAAGCCTTCTGACAGATTCCCAATCCATGAAAGCTTCAAAGCTGATGGACATCAGATCTGGAAGACATTAGATTAGTGGAAGCTTTTTGTCCTGACATTTTACACTGCAAACAAGTTTTCCCCTCCCCATACTTTGTGACATCTCTTCTATCAAGATAGAAACTTAGAAAACTGACTGCAGAAAAAGACTTAGTGATCCATCAAGTCTATTCTTTAATTTCCTATTGTTTTTGTTTTCCATTTAATTAATTAATTAATTTTTAAATGTTTAATTTTTTTTTGTTGGATGATGAACATGGTTTTTATCTCAAATCATGATTAAACTCAGTTACCAATGTGCTGAAAGTTGATTGCAAGCTCCTATTACTTTTTTTGTGAAGTAATACTTTGAAACGTTACTTTTGAACTTCCCTTCTATGAGGGAGATGATCATGATGATGATGATGATGATCACCAAGTTCAAGTGATGAATGCATGAGGATTGAATGAGGATATTTATTATTTATTTTGGAGCCCAGCTGGCTCCCCAAAGACTCTGAGTGGCTTACTAATCTAAACAAAGAAACAGAGTATCAGACAATTCAAAAGCCCAAGAGACCCAAACTAATTACTAGTGAATTATAGTTAAAGGAGGCAGTAAACACAGTTTAAAAAGCATTCCTTGACCTGCAAATTCTTTGTAATTACCGTATAGGCCAGTCTCAAGCTACCATGTTTGGATCCAATTATTGAGGAAGTTGTGGCTTACGCTATAATTTAGTTCCTTTATATCATGATGAATCCAAGTGCTGTTGCTAGAGAATATTATCACCTCTGCTATCAAAATCTGAAGCCCTATAGAGTTCTATCTTATTTTCAGTTCTATTCCTTCTTATCATCTAATATTAATGAAATCATAGGAAAGAACAAATCCAAAAACAAATATGGGCTCTTATCAATGTTGCACATGAACTTTATTCTCTAACTCTTGGAATCTCAAAATACTGAATATGCATGCATGCTCAAGTATGAATTTCCTTTGTCTCTTTTGGCTTCTTCTCAGTTTGCTCATCTTTGGCATTATGAGGAAACACTCTATTTTTTCACTTCCTGAAAAACAGTTTTTAAACAATAGAAGGATTAAATGCTTTCTTTTAAAAGAAATGTATTATAAGATGACTGCTATCACACTCTTTCTAACAGCAAAAAATATATGCACATTTGAAGTATCAACACAACACAGAGTTAAAAGTAGCAAATAAAGCAATACATTGTATGATCAAAACTTTAGAAACTGTATTAAAAATATCTTAAACATTTAATAGATGGCACTCTTGCTTTGCTATGAACTTAAGAAACAAAATGGGGAGGAAATCTTTCACAATGTTTGTGTTCGTTCTGATCTCTTAAATACAAAGGATTTTTTTAAGAAAAAGCATTTCCAGTTTCTACACTGTGCTTAGTCATTCAAAGCGTGTTTCTGCAGGAATCTCATCATTTTTATTATTAGATTTCACCAAGTGTTGCAGAACATATTTTTGTACTTAACAGCATGTTCATCTAAAGTGCACTGGGCAAATTTTATATCAGTGGATTATATTGTAGCCCAGAGGTGGTTATAGAAGTTATGTGAAAGGGTTATGCTATGAAAAAGCTTAAAGATTCTTATAGGATACTTCATAACAACACATCTATGCTATTTCTGTAAAAATATGTAAGAGGCATAGGAAATAGTTGGGCTTAGGGACTATAGTGAGTGATAAGTGCTAATAATTAAGTGAACTAGTAGTTATACAGGACTTTAGAAGAGTTAGAACGTATTAATTCCTTTTAGCATCATTTTCATGATTCAGCATCTTCAGCTTTTAGAATCACTTGTCTCATGAAAGATACAGACTTTTTAGTTATTAAAATAAAACCAAATATATTTTAGTAACTACTTAGATTTTCATATTTATCGAATTCTTATGTCCTTTGATCAAAGATCAGCACATGTTAACATTTTGTATTAAAATAATCAAAAAGTTTACAATAAAAGTAGAATAGACAACTTTTTAGAAAAAATGAATAAAAGTAATAGTAGGAGCAAGCATCACACAGCAGGAAAATACTTTGATCGAAAAGCTAATCATGCAGGCTGTATTGCTAAATATGGCTTATAATTTTTTAAAAAAGAAATAGGGTTATCAAATCTTTATTATGGTCACCAGCATAAGGAAGATGGAATGCAAATAATTAATAATTTTAAAAACTAAAAAAATATAAAATATTTAAAGTTAAAAAACACTTTAAAAAGCTAGAGAATATACTTTTTGTTTTTTTTATTAAAAAAATTAAATAATTATGGACAAAATATATAAAATATTTAAAACAAAAAAGTTAATATATGGCTAACTAAATCTAACACAATACAAAACAGTATTAATTAATAGTAGGCTTAAAACCTGATTGAGGTTGCATAAACCCAGGTTGCATAAACCCAACTTCCATTTCCAGCTATCTGTCTGACTATTTTGCAACTGTTTGTAGTTTTCTAGGTGGTAGATGATAGATTCCTACAAGGCCAAAATTTTAACATTCCTTATGTGGTTTTAAAATTCTTACTATTAGGTTCAGCTGAAGCTCATTTACAAGTTGGTTACTGTAAACTGTAAACTGATGACAGAAAGAATAATGACATTTCCACCCAGTCTATGAGTCATATGCACCAGATAAATGAAAAAGAAATCCCATTGACCCATGGCCTCAATTGTCTGGTATGATATGCCAGAAACTTCCTTATTAAACAAGAATATTTAGAATCAAATGAAGCATATATGGCTTAAAGGGGTACGAAAACTATTCCCATTATCTACTGCAAATGCCATTTTGTTTTCTGACAGTTCATATCAAATGCAATAGAACATGCTGCTTCATTTAAAAATCATTGAAAAGCTGCATTGTAGTCTGTTTTAAAGGTAGCCGGTAAAACTGTTTGTGTAATTATGAAAATATTTATTTCTTTATTGTTTTTTTAAATATTTCTTAAAAATCTTATTTATTTATTGCATATAGTTTAAGAAATACATCAGAAAAGTTTACAAGAAAGAAGAATGTTAAGGAGGGACTAATAATAGGACTTCCTCTTTCTACCACTTATGCAGTCGCAAGATCTTTGCTGCACAACTCTGTCAGTGAAGCTTTCAGGGCCAATGGCGCGTCAGTTGGGTGTGGAATCTATCTAAGCAGTGGTGTTCATCCTGTTAGTGACACTTAATTTAGTTTAAAGAATTCCAGATGTCCAGACTCAAATTTCCCAAATGCTTCACAAAACCATGTACTATAGTATACATTTGTTTGCTAGATTTAGATTCCATTTGATTGCCTGAACATAAACCCTTACACATAACTTTTTATCCTACTGTGGGTTGGATTGGGCTGAGACATAAGAGCTGACTTAAAGCCACCCTATGTGGACTTCAGATGAGATTTCCCCATCCTATTGCTATTCTTCCACCACTGCCCCTTAATACCAGCATGATGTTGGAAGGAAGTATGGGCCATTTAAAAGAGGAAAGATTTTTAGCAAATATCCAAGGATTAAATTTCAATTTGCTTTTATTTTATTGATTGATATATGTATTCCTGAATACTAGAACATGTAATAGCCATTTACAGCAGTGACGCGGTGATTAGAGTGCAGTACTGCAGGCTACTTCTGCTGACTGCCAGCTGCCTGCAATTTGGCAAAATGAATCTCACCAGGCTCAATCCTTTCTACCCTTCTATCCTTTCAAGGTGAGTAAAATGAGGACTCAGATTGTTTGGGGCAATATGCTGACTCTGTAAACCACTTAGAGAGGGCTGTAAACAGAGGTGGGTTCCTACTGTTTTGGATCGGTTCGGCCAAGTAGGTAGTAACTTGGCTGGCCATGCCCCCAAACAGGTTCAATTGGCTCTCTCATAGGCGGCAGGCAGTAACAGAAGCTGTAACCCACCCCTGGCTATAAAGCACTGTGAAGCAGTATATAAGTCTGAGTGCTATTGCTATTTATATCAGGACAACTTTTCTGACTTCTCTTTAATACTCATTAATCAGATATGCTGATAGCATTCAGAATGCAAGACCAAACTCTTTGAATGGTGAATGCCATTTCCGTCTTTCCTAAACTGTCAATATCATAACTATCCAGTTCCAAGTGCAAAAGGCCACAGACTAATATTATGAAAATATTATACCATTTAGTAATATCTGAAGGGATTCCTTCTCTGGAAGTTGTTGAAGTAAGAGCTTAAAAGAATGAAAGATGAAGGACAATTTCATTTCTATTCACGAAGTACACTGATGAGTCACAGTCAAATTTAATCAAAACTCAAGGCTCTCCGTTAACTAAATTGATTTCTATTGCCTCTTGTGTCATGAAACAATTACTGAGCTGGAATTATTTTGGACAGCAAACAATAGGAGCATTTACACACTTTATGAAAGATCAGCAGCAGATTGCCTCATTATTTTATCAACCCTCCCCCTATGAGACTGATGTCATTAACAAATGAGAGCACTCATAATTCAGCCACACAAAGATGAGCTTAATTAGGGTATATCCACACGGGGAAGCTTCCCAAGATCCTGACTCAATGGAAAACTGGATACCTAGGAAGCAATCACATAAGAAGAGGAAACAGAAAACAGGAGAGAAGGAAATAGAAAAGATACAACTGACAGACTAACATTGCTTTACATCAGAGTTTTTCAAACTTGGCAATTTCTGGGAGTTGAGAATCAAACACAGTGTTTCTCAACTTTGGCAATTTTAAGATGTGTGGAATCCTGGGAAGTGAAGTCCACAAATCTTAAAGTTACTAAGGTTGAGAAACATTGTTCACACATCTTCAAGTTGCCTTGTTTGAAAACACTGATTTAGTTTCTGGATCTCAATGGGACATCTCGATTGGCATCCAGTAACCCTTCCCTTGTCACCTGCCAGGTTTCACAAACGATATGGTTTTATGCATTTGAAATTCTTTTAAGTAAAACAACATTTAATGTAATGGTGGCATTCTGCCTGTGAAGTGCATAAATAAATACAGCATAAATACTACTCATAGATACCCAAAGACAAACCTACCAACTAAAAATGCTGCTTTATTTGGAAGTACGCTCACGGATTCAGAAAAAAAAATAAGTACACTGAAGAACAGCTGAGATAAATTAATAGGTTTGGCAAGGAATAATTTATCAGTTATTTCTCTTGGTAAGTAGGTGTTTTGTAAGTACCTATTGCCACTTTGTGAGATTGTTCTTAAATTTCAGGTTTCAAATGTTCCCCTTGCTCTCAAAGAGTTGGGACAAATGCTGATAATCAGTCTGACAAACAAATCTTGTAGAGATACTTAGTTCTGACTTCGTGGCTGCTGGCAGGAGTACACATAAAATGATAACATTTGAAAACAAAGTAAAAGGGGTAAAAATGTGTAGGGGAATAAGAATTTATTCTTATTCCCCTACACATTTTTGTATGTATTTTTTAAAAAATAAGTAAGTCCATGCCAAAATAGTCTTGATATATTGGCTCTGCTCTAATACCTGAAAAACCAATGAGTGGTATGGAAAAAGTTGCTAGTTTCTAATTCCAGTACAGGCTGTTGACTGGTATTCTGATGGGTTCAGTCTGGGTGAAACATTGCTGAAAGTCAAGATAGGCTCTTAAAAGAATACATTGTAATGAGTGTAAACTCAAAAGGATCATCCAAATGCACTTTTAATATGATAATCACAAGATGTGCATGTACTGATCAAAGTTCTAAAAAGTTTGGCTGTGACAATTTTGTATTACAGAGAGAAAATTACTACCTTCTTTTACCCTCATGTCAAGTTCTGTTTAATTCTCCTCACGGACATTAATTCCTGAAAAGCGAATGGTAATATAAGCCTGGAGGGAAGTGAATTAAAGAAGTTAATAATCAAAGAAAAACGATGCCCCGCATGAGTTTTGTGTCTTCCAGAGATTTGTTTTATCTTTATCGGAATATTACAGCATGTAATCTGTAATTTGCCAGTTGAAGAACACTAAAGTTGAATTGGACCAAACATTAGTTGAAACACAATGTCCTTATTATCCACACACTGTGCCCTGCTGTCCTGTTTCAGGTGAGTCAGTTGTTTTTAGGAAGCAGGCAGATCTTCCTGAGGGGCTGCAGATTTTGGAGCTAGATTTTGCAAATAAAATCATTCAAATTTGGTATAGGCTACAGGTGAGCAGGGTTGAAGGAAATACCAGCAGCACCTTGTGAAGTTTCCTGGGCTTCATTTTGGTTTGTTAATTTTGAGGAAGTAGACAGGGTTCTGCTACTTGTAAACGAGACCCAATTAGACCCTTTTTCTGCTTAGGAAGATATAAAGAACTGCAGCCAGGTAATAATCCATAATGTTTAGTTTAGTTTAGTTTAGTTTAGTTTAGTTTAGTTTAGTTTAGTTTAGGGGGAGAGGGGCGGTCTAGAAATTTAATAAATTATTGTTAAATTATTATTGCACCTCATACAATGAAATGTAATGCTATCTTCACAAACACACATCCTTCACATTCTATACAACTGAATTGAAAACCCAATATTGCATTAATATTGAACTATACAGTAGAATTCAATATAGTTACTGCCCTGGGATAGAAGCTGTTTTCAGCCTATTTGTCCTTGTTTTTATTATCTTGTATGGTCTGCCAGATGGTAATAGTTCAAAAAAAGGGTGCCCAGGATGAGATGGATTTTAAAGAATGTTTTGAACTTTCTTAAGGCAGCGGGAGCTATAAAGCTCTTCCAAAGAGGGGGAAGGCCCTCTTTTATGATAACACCAAAAACTTAAAACTGGTGACTTACTCCACTCGGTCTCCATTGATAAGAAAGGGCTGGCTGTCTGATCTATTTCTTCTATAGTCCATATAAGCTACTTAGTCTTATTAGTGTTAAGGACCAAGTTATTGTCTCCACAGCACGAAAGCAAGAGGTCCACCTCATCTTGATAGGTAGACTCATCATCCCTGGAGATGAGTCCCACCACTGTTGCATCATCTGCAAATTTAGTAATAGTATTACTAGTGTGAGTGGGAATGTAGTCATGCACATAAAGTGTATAGAGTAAGGGACTCAACACGCAACCATATGGTGTACCAGTGTTAAGAATAATGGCTGAAGAGATATCATTATTGTTAGATTGGGTAATGGAAAGGCACACACAGGCTAACGGTAAGAACAGCTCTTTATTAACTGAGTAGCAACTATGTACAATCTAGCGAAGGTTGAGTCTGACAGCAGCCCTTTTATAGGGAGCTGTCAGACCCTTTGACCAATGAGATTAAACCTCTGTTCCCACCAGAACAGAGGACCTTGGTGGAAACCACTATAACTGAAGCTAGTATCTAACACCCCTCCCCTCTTAGATGGAGTAATCCTACTGGTTACGTAGTCATGCAGGTAGGTGGGCTTTTTGGTAGCTCTGCCTGACCTGGGCAGTTCAGTCGGAGGGTGTTCTTTGGACAGGTTGGACGGACCTGTTTGCTCCGCTTGGTGGAAGCTCCGGGAACCTTTTCACAGGCAGTATCTGGAGCTTCTAGAGCCGGTTCGCTCGGAGCTCACTGTGGGCCTGCAACACAAGAAGCTAAGTATCCTGGTGACTTCGGGTATGAGTTGGCTGTGGAAGGAGTGACTTCATGCTCCTTTTGGGTAGGGCTTTGGCTAACTCGAGCAGGAGTTACCTCTGGCTGCCTAAGAGTGGAGTTGGAGAGGCGGCCATGGAGTTGGTCAACGTGTTTTCTCCAATTCCGACCGTCCTCGATGTCTACGATATAAGAGCGAGGCCCGGTGATGCCTATCACTGTGGCAGGAATCCACAGAGTTCCCCGGCATAGTTGTGGACATAAACTGAATCCTGTATGCTAAAGTTCAGAATTTTGCTTGTGGAGTCAGGGGGCGATGCGGCAGAATAGTTTGGGTGTAGCCGGTCTAAGTGGGATCTTAGCCAGCGACCCATGAGAAGCTCGGAGAGGCTTCTCCCTGTAGTGGCATTTGGCGTGATGTGTTGAATTAGCAAATAGTGGTCAGCCTGTGTTTGCTAATCTCCCGGGCCCATCCTGGATAAGGCCTCTTTTGCAGATCTCACCATTCTCTCTGCCTGACCATTGGAGGCCGGATGGAATGGCGTGACCATGGCATGTCTGATTCCCTGAGCTGCTAAGAAGTTCTCGAATTGCACGGCCATGAATTGGGGCCTGTTGTCAGAGACCAGGATGTTGGGCAGGCCATGCGTGGAGAAAAGTCTCTGTAGTACCCTGATTACCACTTCTGCCATAGTGGAAGTCATTAGGACTACCTTTAGCCATTTCGAGTAGGTGTCCACAACTACCAGGAATGTCTGGCCATGAACTGGGCCAGCAAAATTAATGTGCACCCTAGATCATGGTGCTTGAGGTCGCCCCACTCCTTAGCGGGCACCTCTGTGGGAGCTGGTCTGGACTCCTGGCACGGTGTACAGGTAGCCACCCATTCTTCGATCTCCCTGTTCATGTTAGGTCACCACACGTAACTCCTGGCCAAAGACTTCATCCTGACAATTCCAGGATGCCATACGTGTAAAGCTTCTAATACTGCAATGCGCAGCTTGGGTGGAACAATGACCCTGTTCCCCCCACAGCAAAGAGCCATTAACAACAGACAATTTGTCATGCTTGCAATGGTACATTTTGAATTCAGACCCAACAGGCCCTTTGGGCCACCCCCTCCACATCCAGTTCAAAATTTGTTTGATGGTGGAGTCTTTTACAGAGTGGTGGGCAGCATCACTAGAGCAGAAAGGACCAGTCTCTAAGCAGTCAATGAGAAGAACTGGTGTTTCAGGGGTAGGGTCAGCAAGAAGTTCTGGTAGCGGGCAGCGGCTCAGGGCGTTGGTGTGCCCCAAAGTGGCACCTGATCAGTGGACGAGGCGGTAAGAATAGGCGGCTAAGAAAATGGTCCATCTGGTCATCTGTGGTGATAATGACACTGGAGTAGGTCGGTCCCCTGCCAGCAAGCCCAGCAGTGGTTTATGGTCTGTAATTAGTTTGAAATCATGGCCGTATAGGTACTCATGGAACCTGTTTACTCCGGCCACTGCAGCCAAAACCTCATGGTCCAGCTGGCTGTAGTTCTGGTTGGCAGCGGACAAGGTCCTAGAGTAAAAGGCTATGGGAGCCTCAGTTCCATTGGGCATGCGGTGGCTGAGGACGGCTCTGACGCCAAACGGGGAAGCGTCGCAGGTCAGCACCAATGGCAGGGTCTGGCTGTACTGCACAAGGAACGTGTCTACTGAGAGAAGTTTTTTTTACTGCAGCAAATGCCCCAGGACCACTTCGCGTTGTTCACCAGGAGATGATGTAAGGGTTCAGCCATGGTGTCTGTTTAAGAAAGACGCTGTAGAAATTAAGGACCCCGGGAAATGCCTGCAGCTTGGTTTGATTGCGAGGTGTAGGGGCGTCCTGAATTGCTTGAATTTTTTTAGTGGTCGGGTGAATCCCAGAACCGTCGATTAGGTACCCTAAGAATTCAACCCTTGGCACATTAATTTTGCATTTTTCTTTTTTGAGATGGAGGCCCTTGTCTCTAATTCTAGCCAAAACAGTTCATAAATGTTTGAAAAGTTGCACCTCATTTGCAGCCGATACCAAGATGTCATCGAAATGGAGTATGACTACTGCAATCCCATGCAAAAGCTGTTCCATGACACTTTAGAACAGTCCAGGGGCGATACTAACTCCAAATTGCAGGCGGTGACATTTGAATGCACCCCTGTGTGTCACAATGGTTTGGGCTGCTGCCGTAGCGCCATCTACAGGCAATTGTTGGTATGCTTGCACCATGTCCAATTTAGTGAATACTTTGCTGGGGCCTAGAGAATGTAGTAGGTGCTGTACAATGGGTACAGAGTAAGCACTTTGTTGTAGCGCTTTATTGATTGTGCATTTGCGCAGATGTGGACAGACCCATCCGATTTGACAGGTGTCACTATATGGGTCTCCCAGGTTGCGTGATCAACCGGCTGTAGGATTCCATGGCTTAAGAGCTTGTCAATTTCCAGATCAATTTTTGGTCAGAGAGTGAAAGGTACTCTCCTGGGTTTTAGCCTTTTTGGAGCTATGTTGGTTTCCAAATTAAAAGAGATTGGAGTCCCCACATACTTACCTAGACCGGTGCTGAAGACGTCCTCGAACTCCTTAAAAATCGCTTCATCATTCTCATCTTTCAAGGCGTTGATACTGGTCACTTCTAGGCCCAGGGCTTTGAACCAGTCAAGCCCCAGGAGGCTCTGCAGGTCGCCGCTGACCACTGTCACTGGGAGCTGGCTGCTGTACTTCCTGAATTGCACCTGGAAGGTGCCCTGGCCCACAATGGGGACTTGGTTCTCCTGGTAATCACGAAGGCGGATGTCAGGGGCATGTAGATGCTGCTTCTTCAGGCTAGGGATAGCCCGCTTGAGTGTAGACCACAGCATGATGGTCAGCGAGGACCCTGTGTTGATCTCCATCTCGCATGGAGAGTCCTCGATGAGGACTGTGACCTTCAGCTTTTTAGACCGCCTAGTGCAGACTTGGCCGATTGAGGTGTGGTAGGTGACTCTGGTGTCGCCCTCTGAGTGCTGTGATGGCTTCTGCCATGCCCCTTGGTCAGGCCTCTGCTGGTGGTTAGGTCAGCTTCTTGGCTGCCAGGTCATCGTGGGGTGCTTGCTTCTGCAAACCTTGGCGATGTGCCCCTTTTGCTCGCAGCGCTGGCAGTTAGCATCACGGAAATGGCAAAACGATCTGACATGGTCTCCTCCGCAGTTAGCACAAGGTGGGAGACACAGTTTGAATGTGCACGCCGTCTTGGTGCGCTACTGCACATGCGGCAACTGTCATTGTCACATTCTGAGCTCTCGGCCTCTGCAGCCTTGCAATGTGCACATGCGCACTTCCTCGTGTCTTGTGGAGTGCTTTGACGCTGCAGGGTTTCTGTAGACTTAACGACTGATTCTGATGCCCTGGCTTCATCCAAGGCAATTTGTAGAGTGAGGTCGGATTTGGCAAGCAACCTCCTCTATAAATTAATGTCCTGCACACTGCATATGATGCGGTCAAGAATAAGCTCGTCAAGGTCTCAGAACTCGCAGTACACTGCAGCCTTTTGTAGCACCGCAACGTTCTCATTGATTGATTCGCTTTCCTTCTGATTGCGAATATTAAATTCATGCTGGCAGATGTGCTTAGATGGCTTGGGAGTGTAGTGAGTCCTCAGCATCTGCTGGAGCATGGACCAAGCAACCGATTGTAGCGGCGTTGGTTCTGACAGGTCTTTGGCAGTTTGGAACACTTCCCGTCCACAGTAACCGAGGAACATGTTCTTCTTGCAGCCTTCAGAAAGGCCCATAAGGTTGTTGGCTTCGAGGAAGCAGTCGAACCTCAGCATATACGAGTCCCAGTGCTTGGTGACTGGGTCATATGGAATCAGTGGGGCATGCATGGCTTTTTTGTGTTCTGAGGGCATTTTGAGTTTGCCGCTCAAAAATGGCTGCTCAAAGACGCGCTGAGCTCCGGGCCTGATTTACTTGCTGGATTGCTCCGCTCTTTTTGGTTTGCCTAGTTGCCTTCCAATCCCACCTTCGATCGGGTAATGGAAAGGCACAAACAGGCTAATGGTAACAATAGCTCTTTATTAACTCAGTAGCAACTATGTACAATCCAGCAAAGGTTGAGTCTGACAGCAGCCCTTATATAGGGAGCTGTCAGACCCTTCGACCTATGCGATTAAACCTCTGTTCCTGCCTTGGTGGAAACCTTGGAGGACTTTGGTGGAAACCACTATAACTGAAGCTAGTATCTAACAATTATCTAATCTGACCCTCTGAGAACGGCACACAGGAAATCCGTAATCCAAAGCAGATTGAACAAGAAAGTTGCTGGGGGGGGGGGGTGATGTCCTCTTCCTTGAAGGAAATGAATGTGGGTCCCATTGTGAGGAAACCTGCTTTAGAACTAGCCCATCTTGACAACCATAACTCAGTATACATCATTCTTCTTCTAGAAAAGATTATGGAGAAATGGGAAGGGTTCTGTTTACAAACTATTCTAGAAGAAACAGAAGTTTCATGTCAGATCTGGGTATTAACTGTATTAGTTATCCTCATTGGTGAAGGGCCTGCATAAGCCTTAGTTATTTTAGATTTTTTTTTCAATGGCTTTCAATACAGATTGCCAACCACAGATCTTGCATAGGCTGAGAATTGACAGCTATAGTATTAGCAGCTCTGCTCCTTTCTAAGCTGGTATTGTCATGTGGGAAGAGATGTCAAGCAATTGTTGGGGTCTATAACATTTGTCTCTATTCTACAATTTAATATCTTTATGAAGTCACTGGCTTTACCTGTGATTTAGATGCAGTATTATTAGTACCCCAAGGTGACTTAATGAGAATGTTACTGTCAATGGGTATTTTTTTTATTTATCCAACTGCTTTATGCTTATTTAAATTGATTATGTTGATAATCAATTTAAATAATTGTTGATTATTGAACTGCCTCTGTGCTATTACAATGAATTATTATTTTCATTATCTATGCTGGCATTAAGAGCTGCGGTGGCATAGGGCTTACCATGCAGTACTGCAGGCTACATCTGCTGGCTGCCAGCTACCTGTAATTTGGCAGATCAAATCTCACCAGGCTCAAGGTTGACTCAGCCTTCTATCCTTCCGAGGTGGGTAAAATGAGGACCTAAATTGTTGGGGACAATAAGCTGACTCTGTAAATTGCTTAAAGAGGGCTGTAAAATCACTGGGAAGTGGTTAGAGGTGCTATTGCTATTGCTATTGCTATTATTATTAAAGGTGAGACAAATATTTTACTTTGAGGTGTGACAGTTTATTCGCCATGCAACTTTATTTCCTCCTTGTCTTGCTTGGGTTTCAACCAGAACAGAAGTAATTACATACAAGAGGTAAGTTTTTTTCTATCTTTACTTAAAATAATCACTGTGCAATCTTGGTAAGTAGCGCCTGTGTTTGTTTGTTTTGCTTCCACTCTTCTAATCATTTTCCTTCTGTATTGTTTCTTTTAGGTAATAAAATAGAAAGTAGCAAAAGTGTAATCATTAATCTTTGTAAATTACCATTTCTCTTTCTTTAAAAATGCAGGACAAAAAAAGGCCTTTACAGATTTAATGCAGTCTATTAACAAGTAAATTACACATCATTATAAGCAATCTATTCATATATACTGTAGATACATATACATATATAGTTCCATGCAAAATCCAGTTTGTATACAGTTTGCTGAAGAAAGGATTGTATAATTTCTGGTTTCTCAATGAATTTGTGCATTCAACGGGACCAAACTCATTTTAAACATCATTCTGAACACTTCCTTCTTTACTGAAGGATAAATATATCACAATAATGAATACAAGCAAAATACTTTTGGGGAGGTAGAATAATTCAAGACAAATGAAGAATGTAGCGGAGTGTACTGAATGTGTTTTTCTTTACATTATTTGCCCATCTTTTTGTCACCAGGAGAAAATCCTGTGGTTGCTAGCAGGGATTGAATGCCAGCATTTTGGACTAGTGGCTAATCACTTGTAATTAGCACCCTATTGTGCATTTTGTATATGGATTCACTTTTCCAATCAATCATACTGAGGAAGAAACAGAAAGCTAAACTGCCTTTTCTCTGTACCTGCTAATAACTCCTGAAGCAATTTAGTAATTTGGAAGACTGAAAAGCTAACCATTTTACAGCAACATAATAGACTTGCTGGAGTGCTTCAAAGTTTTGTTTGTTTTGCTTTTTTTAAGTATCCAATGGAAACCATGCATATTTGCAGGCTATGATTTCCAAAGCTTCATGTGTATTGGTTTGATTTGTTCATGAAAACTCAAAAATGCACTTGGCGAAATTGTACGTATGTCAGTGATGGCAGCACACAAGCTGCCATGATGAGCTACATACTTATCAAAAAGTGGTCAATTTCAAAGAATGCTTAGAAAATCAATATTTTTTTAAAAAAGAATACAGCTTATCAAGTCATCTTCACAACAATATCTAAGTCGTGGTAAGTTAAAATGTTGGTAAGTTGTGGTAAGTTAAAACGAACAATTAAATAGAACAACTTACCTCCAGAAGTTGTGGGTGCTTAAATACTTGAGGTTTTAAAGAAGAAATTGGACAACCATTTGTCCAATCCCCTGTTGAGCAGGGGGTTGGATTAGAAAATCTCCAAGGTCATTTCCAACTCTGTTATTCTGTTAAAATGTTGATCTCCCTTAAAGATATGGAAATCTTGGCCTAATGATCTATACCAGTGGTTCCCAAACTTTTTCAGTCCACCGCCCCCTTGGTGCTACAAACTGATCTTCAGTGCCCCCCACCCAGTGGTGGAATTAAATTTTTTTACTACTGGTTCTGTGGCCGTGGCTTGGTGGGCATGGCTGGGGGGGTCATGTGACTGGGTGGTTTGCACGATTGATGGAAGGCGGTGATTTGAGGGGAGGGTGGTGACGCCCTCTGCAGCCAACACAATCTTTTTTCCTCGCCCTCTTAGCGCCCCCATGCCGCCGCCCCTTGCCTCTTACCACCCCCCTAAGTCATCTCACCGCCCCCCAGAAGGCGGTACTGCCCACTTTGGGAACCACTGATCTATACTAACAGATTATGAAAGCATTTATAATCTAACACATTTGTACCAGATAACACACTTTGCAAGTGACAAAATATTGGCTAGAGTAAAATAAATATTTTTGCTTAAGAACAAACATAAAATTCAAATTGATCTTTAGATAAATGGCATATTAGTCTTGGGGGAGAAAAAAAATCTTGGAATAGTGTCCAAAGAGAAAAAAAATTGTAGTTCTTCTTTATTTTTTTGTTGATTAGACACCTACCTTAAGAATTAAACCATATTCCGTGACCACAATTTCAAACAGTTTTTTTTAAAAAACGAGGAAGATCAGCAAACTGGAAACTATGAAGCGCAATTAATGAAAAAAGACTGCTAAGTTATGAGAATACTAAAGGATATTTCTGTTTAACATACTGAAGAGTAATCACAGAGCAAAATGCCAAGTTCTGTTTTATAATTATTGTGATGGATTCTACATGAACCACAGCAGTATTATCAGTAGCTACATTTGCATAACATTTATCCTAACCATGGTTGGCAATTTCCCCCTTATTTTCTCAGTTTGTGTAACATAATGAACCATATATTAAATGCACTTCCTAAATTCACCAACATGCTAGGACAAAATATGGTTTGCTACTTTGTGGTTCATTATGTCAGGTTGAACAGAATTATTGAATTCTATGGTAACACTCACTTAGTTTATAAAGTTTATAACAACACTCATAAACTATTGCAGTTATTTCTGAAATATTATTTTGATATTTTTTATCAAAAATGTTATGCAGTTCACTGTTTTTTAGGATTTTATTTATATGGAAATTATATTGTTAGCAGTTGGTAGTAGAAATATGTGTGAGATATAGAAAGGATAAACAAACATGGAAAAGATACAAAATCTTGCATCCAAAAGCAAAGTGTCAGAGGAACCAGTGTCAGAGGAAAAGATGATTGCTTAGATCTTCCCTTCCAATACATATTTAAATACAGTTTGCCCTTACATGTCCATAGCCATGATTGTCTATTGGCTGAATAGGCATCAGTTTGTGGTGGCAAAGTTTAAGGGAAGGTATGCTAGCCTTAAAACAAAGGCTATTCCAAAAATCAAATTTTGGATCAGCAGGAGGTACAACTATCAGACAATGTGGCCTAGGAGTGCCATATACCTTTTTGAGTTGGCACTATCCACAGCAATTACTTTTTTACCCAAGAACTTTATTGAAAAATTCAGAAAAACATAAAATCAGAAGAAATACATTTCAACTAAGACTTTAGTTAAAAGTATACAGAAAACATGAGATCATCTTAGTATTTTTTTTGAAAATTTTTTTTTATTAGTTTTACAAAATTTTAAGGAAAAGGGTGATGGGTATGGTTACAAATTTTTACAGCTACATCACGCAGGAAATGGTGTTCCCCCCAATTCTCATAACTTTTACATAATGGTAAACAAGATGTTATTGCTTAACTAGATTTTGACAGCTTATTTTTACATTGTATATTTCAATAGTTTCAATCATTTATTTTGTGTCAAACAAAAAGATTCCTTATATCAGCAATTGCACTATTTTTCTAACTTATTTCTGTGATCTGAGTTTTCTCATTGCTGCCTTCTCCCCCCCCCGCCTGCCAGCAAAGCCTCGGCACCTCCCATATCTTGTGTGGTGTCATCCACTTTATCTAGGAGGGCTTTGTTTTTTTCCATGAAGGCCTCCGCCTCCATAGTTGTGTTAATTCTTAAAATTTTGTAAAACTAATAAAAAAAATTTTTTCAAAAAAAATAATATCAGCATACCTTCTGGCAGAAGCCACCGGAACCAGAATCCTTTATCAAATAATTTTTTTGCTAATAGTGCATATTTTTTTCTTTTATCTCTTACTTTCTTTGGGATTTGTTTCAGGATGGCTATCTCTCTGTCCTTGTATTTTAACGTTTACTCCCTTTGTGCCCCCAGAATCTCATCTCTTGTAGCCTTTCTAAGAAATTTAATGTGAACTTCTCTTGGAACATTGTGTGTTTTAGCATAAGCTGAATTAACTCTATAAATCAGGCCAATATCCCATCCTAACTGCTGTTTGTCTTTTTTAATATATTCAGCTAACATTTTTGTCATGATCTCCCTCAAGTCTTCATTGTCAGTCTCAATTACGTTTTGAAATCTAAGGAAAAAAGACATCCTTTCAAATTCCATTTTTATCATGTAGCTCTCAAGTTCTAAATTTCCTCTCTGGACCCCCCTCACCTCCCCCCTCATCTCAGCCATTCCCTCCTCCAGAACTTCCAGTCTCTGTTTGTTTTGTGCCGTTTGGTTTTGATTCTCTCTGAGCTGTTCATTCATTTCTCTCAATTGGCTTTTCAGTTCATCCTGCCCCTTTAAGATCTTTTGAAGCAGCTGATGGGTTGATTCCTCCTCAGGGGCTTTAGGTTGTAGAAGCGATGCTAGTGACTATTGTCCGATTGGACTGGATGTTGAAGATGTTGGAGCAAAACCAGCAAAGCCTGGTTTCCCAGGTGGTGGTCTCTTCGGAGCCATTATAAAAAAAAAAGAACTCAGAGGTGTCTATGGCCATACAATGAGATGGCGACTGTGGAAGGGCACAACCAAGAGAGACCACGAGGTAGGCAGGCCAGACAGGAATAGAGACCCTTTCTATCATTCAAATCCAGTCAATTAAATGAGTTATTCAAGTCCAAGATACTATGTAGCAAGAGATATTTCTGAGAGTCACGGAGGCAAAAGTACAATGCCAGCAATTTTTATAGGCGGAGTCAAATTTCAAAGAGCATAAAGACAACGGAAGTGTGCCATCTTGCTTCGCCAACACCGGGGATCAGAAAGCAACAAGCCAAAAGTTTTCAAAGTTTTTAAAGAAGTCAGATCATTCACTTTTCTTTCACAATTGCAATAAAACATTCATTTGCTTGCTTATAACGAGTGTGATTCCTTTTAAAACTCTCTCTCTCCTCCGAGAGAGCAGATAAATCCAAAGCCACTTTTCCGAGGGGGGGGGAAGTCCCCCTCCCTCCAATCACACTTCCCAGGAGGGGATTGAAAGTCTTTTAGAAAGCTGACAATCTTTCATTTAAATATCAAAGTGTGAATCAGGGAGGGTTCCCATCTCACCGCACTGCAGCTATAGCCTTCAAATTGTCAAGATCATCCAGCTGCCTCGACACGAAAGCGCGCGGGAGCGTGAAAGCTCCGTCGTGCACCCCCTTTCGCTTCTCGGCTCCTGGGGCAATGCCAGGAGCCCCCCCCCATGGCAACCACCGATCCAGGGGACCCCCAGCGAGCAGCCCATAAGGCAGGGTGCCCCTTCAAGACACCCTGTGCCCCCCCCAGCCGAGGGGAGCCCAACAAGAAAGTGCAGGGCGGACAAACAAGTCCGTTGCTCTCAACAACCGGAAGCAGAAAGTCGAGATCATCTTAGTATTAATGAAGAATAAATCTTCAATGTTTAAAAAAAATTGAAGAGTCAAAGTCATACGTTTAATGGCTTGCAAGTTTAAGGCAATTCTCAAAGATTCCCCTTTCTAATAAAGGAGAATATTTTAGCTCAGAATTCAAATAAGGGGTTCTTGGTGCTCTCTGAGCTTGGTTGTATTCATGCTGATGTTTTATTACCCGAACTAGGAAACATCATCAGTGCAGGGTAATGAAATAACCAAGCTCGGAAAGGACAAAAGACCCCTTTGTTCCCCTTTCTATTATGAAATGTACTTCTTTTACTTAAAATAGTTCTAGATGCTTTTGTATGTAATGAAAGGAATGCAATACTAATTTATCCAACATTCAACAAAAATAGGGAAAAAAAATAAAACATCCATCCAAAATATTGCAGCAAAGCAGAGTTTTGAAGAGCTATATCATGGAAAGTTCAACTGATATCATCATCAGCACATTGATTTACCTATTTCTTTCCTTCCTTCCTTCCTTCCTTCCTTCCTTCCTTCCTTCCTTCCTTCCTTCCTTCCTTCCTTCTTTCTTTCTGGCCGGCCAGCCAGCTGGCCAGCTGAATAGTATTGCCACCCATTGGTGGCTAACAATGAATAAAAGTGAGATAAAAGTGAGAGGAATGGATCTATCACACTTTGATGTGAATGCTAAGAAAAGTTTCTTTTCATGTCAGGAGATATATTTCCCCTGGACTGAAACTGAATCAAGTCACTTTGATTTTTTGAAGTGCTACGGAGACCATGTGAGTCAGTTCACTTAGGCCTCTAAACATTAAACATGCATGCAATCCATGGTCCTCAGATGTTGTTAACTGCCCCTTCAGCAGCTATATATCACTTAACACTGAGACTTCTGATTTAGGAGCATCTGAAGGGTCATGAGCTGCCCACATCTCATTAAAACTGAACTTCAGATGAAACAATCCAGCTCTTTCAGCAAAAGCTTTGGCAAACAATTGCCTTTTTAGCAGCCATTCGTAGGAATTACAGAGCAATATTCAGATTAAGCTCACGATAGTTGATTGCTTGACGTAATGAACACATGACATTTCCTTGTTTTTCTGCGTTTAGAAGGGCAGCACAACTTTTAGTAGTAAACTAATAGTGTAAGATTGGTATACTGTATATATGGGTAGAACTAAAAAATAAAGACCATAGGAAGAAGTTTGTCAAATTAAATTATTACAAGTTGGATAATAACATTTATGTTATGATGTTACAATATATCATGTTATATTATTTGTCAGATTTATATGGCTCCACATATACAAATTGACACTGAATAGTGTACAATAAAACCAGCAATTAAATTATTCTATAAAACTGATTAAAACAATTAAAATAGATAAAGCAAGATTACAAAATACTGCACATAATGTGTGGGTTGTCTTTACCAGAAAATCCCCAGGCTTGCTGAAAAAGCCATCTTTTGAAGGATTTCCAAAAACCCATAAAGGTTGGGACTAGCTTCATGCCAGATGGAAACTTTTTCATAGACAGGACCCACTGCATGCCCCTTCTGTCAGACATAATGTGATGGGTAAGGTACCATGTTTTCCCCAAAATAAGAAAGGTCTTATTTTCTTTTGACCCCTGAAATAAGCAGTTGGCCTTATTTTCAGGGCGCTTATTATTTTTGAGGTGCAGGAGGTGACGAGCGTGGTCACCTCATGGCTGCTGCTGTGTTGCAATATTTTCAGGGAGGGCTTATTTTCATCGGAGGTCTTATTGTAGTGCATGCGCTCAAAAGCCCAATTGGACTTATTATCCAGGGAGGTCTTATTTTCAGGAAAACAGGATAACATAATGTGTGGATCACCTTGGGCAGCAAAGGGAAGAGATTCTGCCTAGTAAACAGTCATACAAGAGAGCAGGATTCAACCTAATTGATCATGAGGCAAAAATGACAGTGGGAATTTGTGCCTTCAGTTTTGCAGGATTCTGTTAATCTAGCTTTACAATATAGTATATTTAGTTCATCTGTTTATGTCTTCTATCTGGTTCACCTGGGAGGGATAACAAGACAATGTACTTGAGAAGAGGTGTTCCCTTAGATAATGTGCCCAATGCCATGTAAAGGTCAAAGCCATCACCTTGAACTGGACAGAACAAGCTGGACTGAACTGAACAAGCAAACTGGAAACCAATGCATCTTACAGAATGGAATACAATGTGTTTCCTTCTAGGCGAACACATAACTGCCCATGAGTCTGCATTTTACACCATTGGAAGCTTCCAGTTATTCTGTAAGGGTAGCCCCAAGTAGAACATGTTACTGTAATCCATTCCGGAGGAGATAACAAAGGCAAGTGTAACTGTGAGTAGAGTTTCATAATCCAGGAATGGACACAACTGTCACACAACACGAAGTTGTGCAAAGGCCATCCAACCATGACTGTCACTTGTTCCTTAAACAAGAGTTATGAGTCCACAAAAACTTCTATTTGGCATACAAGATGTATTTGGGGAAACACCATACATCCTGCACCAAAGTTGGTAAAGTTTCAAATTAAGAAGGCTCTAAAATCCAATGCCTGTTAATTAGTTTACTAAAGGTATCTAACTCTGCAATACCAGTAAAATGAGCATCTTATAACAGTTAAAAGAAAAGATAATGAAAACATCAACTAAAGTGCCAATGGTAAATAATAGCTTAGAACTAACAAAAAACAAATACAACAACAAACCATAGATTATATCTCACTTAAACCTCCCAGCCTTCCACTAAAAACCCCAATTTCAACTAGCTTCTGGAAAGCTACTATACAGATACCAATGTTTCTTCCAAAGGAACTGAAGGACCAGAACCATAGTCAGAAAAACAGTGCTTTCTGACTTCATTCCTCCTTGTTCCTGAAAATAGGGCACTATAAATAGCATCTCCTGGGATGCTATTAGAGAAGACAGTCCTGAATGTATCAAGGTGCCAATCCAGAAAGCCAACACTCTGAATTGTACCCAGAAAATGATTGGTTTGCAAGACTGATGCAATTATGGTCATGATTTTGTACATGGACTAAATGTGGGCAATTGAATATTGAAGAACTTTCTATATATTTTTTCTTCTTCTTCTTTGAATTTTTACAAGAGAAACATGGGATTCTTCACACAATATTCTTAGTATCCACACAATATTCTTTCTGGACTACATGTGTAACATATTTATTCTCAGCCATCTCATATCAGTCATCAATAGGCACATAGACATTAACAACATCCATAGACAATGCAAAAGAGGCAATCAACCAGCCCAAAAGAGAACAAAAAGACCCCAGGACTTCTCCACCAGTAATTAGCACCCAGCTCAGTATATATTAACTCCAAGATTAACTCTAAAAATCAGGTAAACAATATCCTAGTTGAGAAACTGCCAAAGAGCCAACAGTAAACAACCCAACCAAAGAATCTCTAAGACCACCCATCCACACAGACAGGCAAGTTACCAGAATCTAAACTGACAGAAAACCACACATTCCTTACTAGCACTGATGATGTTACCTAGTTTGGGTAATGAAACATCTGCAAGAAAACAACCAAGCTCAGAGAGCACCAAGGACCCCTCAAATATTATTCTGTATACATTCTGCTGTAGCCCAGGAGAAGAGCCTACTGAATCATGCTTTGTCTACATTGCACACTTATCCATGGTTGGCTAATTGGCTTATTTAGTTTTGGGAAGTTTACTTAATATGCTGAACTATCAACTAATCATGGATCTGAGTTCCTACAACATATTTGATAAAATGTGTTTAGGAAACCATCAATATCTAACAAGGCAAAGATCTCAAATCCAGAATCTTGGTTAAGATTTTGGAGATATGCAGAAGATCTGTTGACTGAAGACAATGAACACTTCTGCCTCTTTTCCTCTGACCTTTATTCATGCTTCTATATTTGCAGTTGAAGTAAAAGGACTCTCTTTGTTCTTGAACTATTTTTTCAGGACCAAATGTTATCTCAAATGGAAGCTAGACAAATTATTTATAGCTAATCATTTATTCTTAATGTTTCTACCCCAGCATGGTAGGTAGCCTGCAGTCATATAAGATTCAGAATCACTAAGCAATTACAAAAAGTCAAACAAGCTCATTTCCTGTAAAATTTAAAAAAAACCTCCCTAGATATGTACAAAATAATCTTGACAATATTAAAAGCAGATAAATCAAATCCAGCAATCTAAAATGAGGAAATAAAAATTAAAATGAACTATTACTTATAGGTCCTTAAGTAGCTTTCTACCCAGCTGGTTTTAAGGAGGAAGACATGGACCCCGTCCACATCCCAATCCACATAAATCTAATTCAATCTTCACCAAATGAATCTTCAAGAAGATATTTGTATTGATGAATGTTATGCTAAGTTATCCTTTTTTAATGATAATCAAATTCTACATACATAAATCATCTCACATTACTTGAGAGCATCATGTAATTTGTCTGTGAGCCTATTCATTGTGTTTCATAAACCACAGTTTGTTCTTTATACATATAATAATTTACATGCCTCCTCCCTGGACTCTCAATAGCTCAAAATAACATAAGGAAACATCAGCAATCATAAAACAAAATTTGTGTCTCAAAACTATGTTTCTATGTTAGCCCATTCCAGCTACTTGCTACTTCTTTCCTGAAGACCCATTGGAGGAGGACCATAAGAGAAAAGCCATTGACTGCTTTCTGCAAGGACAACAGGAAAAAGGTGACTCTCATCTTGTGGCAATGAGGACATTATCACCAAAAAAAAAAGTCATGAGAAACAGTCTAGGACTGCCCACTCAATTTAGGGAAAGTGGATGGGCAAAGAAAAACAACACATAAACAAATCTGACAGTTGCAAAAAGAATGGGGAGATGTAAACAAGGCAGTCCTCTCTGAAGAAGAGACCTTTTGATCTATTACACATGGTGGAAATGAGAAAAATAGGCAAGGGTTAAATATTGCTTTGTTTTAAAAAGAGAATAGTTATGGCTCTCCACTTACTTCAATGTATTTTACTTATCTGAGATTATTGAACATCTTGTGAGATTTTGTCTGTGGGGTGAAGCCTGAATCAGACTCTATCTAAGTCAGATGATCCTGAATGTAATGAGAACTTGAGTCATAAAAGGCATTAAAGGTAGTAACCAGTAACCTAGAATGGAACTGAAAACCAACAGTTAATTAGTTCAGTTCCCGTAAGATTAGTGTTATTCAGTTATATGGTCTTGATTAATCAGCAGGTAGGCAAGGGCAATCAGAACCCATTTTAACTTCTGAATTGCCTTCAGAAGCAATTCCACCAAAACTAAATTGCAGTAATGCACATACAAGGTACAAGGGTATTAGTTACTGTTACCAACTTCTGTTCCAGAAAAGGCTATAGTCTACAACTGGCACACAAGTTGAAACCGAGCAAAGTCGTCTTCGCTATGGTCTTGATATGCTATTTAAGCAGGAGCTGCAAGTCCAAAAGGACATCCAGGTTTCAGAGGTATTGCCACCTTATCCACAGATAAAGATGGAGGAAATCTGGCACCCACTTCTAGAACCCAAGATAAATGTGGAGAAATGTAAGCATACATATTTTTTTTCTTACTGGGATTCATCCTAAATGTGTTCTGTTCCACAAAATACTTCATTGTCTCTAGGCTCTGGTTCAAGATTTCCAGTACACCTTTTCTCTTCATCCTGAGCAGAGAGATATAAGCTAGGTAGCATCAGCATAGTACTGCTATCCTATCCTAAAATAATGGATAATCTCTCCTAATGAATTTGCATATATGTAGTAAACAAAATATAGAAGAAAGTTAAGCTGTTAGACATCATATATTAAAGAGCCCAAGAATTTGGTCTTGCTTTCCCCAAACCAATTGGTATGTTGTTGTTAGCCTGTTGTCTCTGCAAAGAATATAATAGAATAAAATATCTGAGTTGGAAGGGACCTTGGAGGTCTTCTAGTTCAACCCCCTACATAGGCAGGAAATCCTACACCACTTCAAACAAATGGTTATCCAACATCTTGTTTAAAAACTTCCAGTGTTGGAGCATTCACAACTTCTGGAGGCAAGTTGTTCCACTGATTCATTGTTCTGACTGTCAGGAAATTTCTCCTTAGTTCTAAGTTGCTTCTCTCCTTGATTAGTTTCAACCAATTGCTTCTTGTCCTGCCCTCAGGTGCTTTGAACTCCCTCTTCTTTGTGGCATCTAGACATATCCAGTTCCTGCAACCGTTCTTCATATGTTGTAGCCGCCACTCCCCTAATCATCTTTGTGCTCTTCTCTGCACTCTATTCTAGTTTATAAAATCAGGAACACTAGTTCTATCTTTATTGTAAGGTCACTTTAACAGAATCTTGCAAGACTGTGTGCATTTCTGCTCTCCTTTTCTCTGGAAAATGATGCAGGTCTTTTCTGAAGTGTTTCCCATGCTCTTCTTCCTTCTGTGGCCTGAGATACCTTTTACATACCAGTAGTCCAGTCCGCAGCTTTCCCTCCTATCTCCCAAGATTATCCTCACATGCCATTAAACCATCTAATCCTCATTCTAGCCCTAACCACAGCAAAACAGGGCCCCATCAACTTCTTGGGATAAAGAGAATCCCAAAGGATACCATGATCAAGGATCTCAAATGAAAGCAAGAGGGGTGCATCCCTCCACTTAAGTCCTGCTGCAAATCACCTACAAAAGCTTCCATCCCATGCCTGATTCTGAAACCAGGCTAGGCAAGATCCAGGTAATCCACTTCATACACGGTCCCCTGTAATTGCTGCCCCACTAACTTCTCCTGGGAAGAAAAGTTTGAAATGCACTGATCCAAAATTATTGGGCCAAGTCATTTTGGACAACTATCTCAGCTTGGATCAATTCTACTGTAGGTCACCTCAAAATACATCATTTTTGTTACCTTATGCCCAGCCAAAATCTAGCTCCAAGTTGAGTATCAGTCATTTTGTCTTTGAATTGCTTTGTAAATAAATAACACAGCCTACTGAAAGATCACTACTCTCCAGTATGGCATAAATAACAAAATCTGTGACACTGTAAATGGACAGTTATGGTTTAGTAGGCTGTATAAAACAAAGCACTGGTGGCTTGTATAATAAATTGCAGTTAAACAAGCCAGTATACAGATATTTCCCATCCATCTGACTAACATTACCAACAAGAGCTAATTTTCCATTGATGTGTGTGTACATAAAAAAGAGGAAGATCATATAGACGGTCTGTTTTTATTTCTTTAAAATATCATATTGACCTTCGCCTTCTTGATTTGTTCAAAGGCTAGTATTAATTGGATTGTTGCAAGGAATAGAACACAGAGTAACTGAAGAGAAGGTCTGCCAGGCAAACCTAAAACCTGACTGCAGTCCTTTTCAATGAGGTTAACTATTGTTTTTACTAAACCATGACAACATTATAGCAGAATTAATTTCTTGTATATTATAATAATATAATAATTTAAGCAAATAGTCAAAACTCAAGCATTCTGGTTCTCCATGCAAAATTAAACGTCATTTGGAACTCTAAATGTCTTCTCGGTATCTGAACATAGCTGATATATTAATCACAAATAGATACAGTTAGGCTTCTGTGATAACAACTACTCTTTGTGTGTTGGATCAGATTTAGTGAAATCAGTCTAAGAAAGGAGAGATACAGTAGTTTATTCTACTGGTGCAGATGCCCTTTTCACGGCAACTATGCCATTGTTCTGTATTCCAAAACCAAAGAATAAAATGACTTGAATGAAAAGTCAGGACTTTTGATTAGCTTTTTGACTTAACGTGCAGGCTGTTTTAATTAAATATACAGCATTATTTTATTAAACATGCAGCATTAACCACATAGAGTATTCAGGAACTATACTGGATAATGACCTATGGTGGATGAATGGAAAGGCAAAAGTGGAGCTCAGCTGTTCTGAGACATCTTGGCAACAACACTATGAAAACAAGAAATAGGGGTCTCTCACATAGTCAAAGGCACACTACAAGTGTCAGAAATCTCTTATTTAATGGTTCCTTTGTTTGTATGTGAGAAGAACTAGGATGCCAGTACAAATGTTGGACCAATTTTCCCCTCCAAAGTGCAGAAAGAACCAACTGTAGAGGAAAATAATAATTACTGAGATCACAAACAGTATTGGGAAGAACATAATCCTCTTCTTTTGTGCAGGAATCCCAAGGAAAAAATAATGTTTGAATAATTCACTTTTGATGTAAATTGTGGACCTATTGTGGGTATACAGCATTTAAGGGGACTTTTTATAGCAGTTAGATGTCTGAGTAGGCTGCCTGAGGCTGTACTGAGTCAGACATCATATATTTCACCCATACAACAAAAGTGAATAGCCAAAATTCAGTTTAAGACTTTCCTTGGGCATCTATTTGGTATAAATACATCAGCCTACAAGCTAATAGTCTTACAGGTCAAAATAACCTTAAGAGAAGAAAAAATGATAATTTCACTCAAATATCAACATGTCTTATGACACTTTTGTAGGTATTGCTGATTGCATTTACTTACTTACTTACTTACTTAGAGAGGGCTGTAAATTACTGTGAAGTGGTATATAAGTCTAAGTGCTATTACTATTACTTATTTACTTACTTACCAGGACTTGAATATAAAACTGGAACAAGTTCAGAGAAGGCACAATGATGATCAGGATTAGAAATTAAGTCTTTTAAAAACAATTTTAGAAGACTGAGTGGACATACTATTCAAACACCTGAATGAAGTCTCTTATTTCAGATTTTAGAGCATTGGGATAATCCATTTTAAGTTACAGGAAAGCAATTCATCTTATTGTTTGACAATATATTTAGAAATTATCTTTCCATATATATGAACAGTTAGATGATGGAATCAATTACTCAGAAAAGTGATGAATTCTTCTTGGTACACTCAGGTGAAAGCTGGACAGATATGGATTTTGGATGCTTTAATCGGGATTCATGTACTGAAGCACAGAGCTGAATTCAGGGCTTTTAATAATACTTTAGTGATTTTACGTTGCAGGTAAGGGAAAACTAGATTTGCAGCTTTCATTCACACTTTTGAAACAACAAAAATTTAAATCAATTGGAAACTTAAATTATCTACATATTGATTTTAAAAAACAGTAGAAAACAACATTGTCCTTTTGTTTTTTTGCCACAATCATCTTGAGGGGCTCCAAAGACTGCAAAAATGGGAGGAAAATTTTATCAAAAAACTTTTCTACAGAGAGAATAAATAAACTTGGTGAAAAAGAAATGATGCATGGATAATCAAGTAAGCCAGCAGGTAGATTATGGTCAAATCATCTCAGAGATCTCACATGAGGCATAAATGATCAGGGCAATTTTTCATATTTTGGACATTATTGAAATCCTAGCCTTATTGAGAAGTCTATCATATTGGAGAAGGTATAAAGAAAGAAAAGAAAAGGGAGCAAAATAGAAAGACTCAATTACATTTGCTTAGAGTCATTAGGAGTTGGATGGCATATAAATTTAATAAAATTATGATTACAGCTGAATAGATACCATTGCATGATATATATAGAGTCACTAAGGACTGAACCAAACTACTGATGAAACATAATCAGTTTTTTTTAAATATTGCATCATGTGTCTCAAAGATTTCAATATTTCATTCCCACTATTTTAGAGCCAATTGGAATTAAGATAGCCAGCAGAAATATCAACCACCTCAGATATGCAGATTATACCACTCTAATGGCAGAAAGTGAAGAGGAACTAAAGAGCCTCTTGACACAGGTGAAGGAGAGAGTGGAAAAGTTGGCTTGAAATTCAACATTAAGAAAACTAAGATCATGGCATCCGGCCCTCTCAATTCCTGGCAAATAGATGGGGAAGAAATGGAGGTACTGACAGATGTTATTTTCCTGGGCTTCAAAATCACTACAGATGGGGACTACAGCCAAGGAATTAAAAGATGCTTGCTCCTGGGGAAGAAAGCTATGGTAAATCTAGACAGCATACGAAAAAGTAGAGACATCACCCCTCCAACAAAAGTGTGTACAGTCAAGACTATGGTTTTCCAGTTCAATGTATGGCTGTGAAAGTTGGACTATAAGCAAAGCCTTTGAAGTATGGTGCTGGAGAAGACTCCTGCAAGTCCCTTAGACTGCAAGGTGATCAAACCAGTCAGTCCTAGAGGAGATCAACCCTGACTGCTCTTTAGAAGGCCAAATCCTGAAGATGAAACTCAAATACTTTGGCCACCTAATGAGAAGGAAGGACTCAATGGAGAAGGGTCTACTGCTGGTAACAATTGAGGGCAAAAGAAGAAGGGGATGGCAGAGAATGAGGTGGCTGGATGGCATCAGTGAAGCAGTTGGCGTGAGCTTAAATGGACTCTGAAGTATGGTAGAGGACAGAAAAGACTGGAGGAACGTTGTCCATGAGGTCATTATGGGTCGGACACCACTTTGTGACTAACAACAAATTTTGGAGGCAGGGAGAAGAATTTTTAAACATTTCAAGGAACTAAAAGAACAGAAACTGCATGTGTCTTCTGTATAATTTATTTATTTTTGCTCATTTATACAAAACTTTACTTTAAATAAATAATACTTTAAATTTTCTTCTGGACAATTTTGAAAGGGAAATAGAAAAGAAGTCTTTACTTCGATAATATTTAATTAAAAAAGCTTCTTTTGTTTTCTTTGGATAGCCCAAGCATTACAATCTGTTAATATTTCATTTACAGTATCTTTGGATATGGATCTGAAGTGCCACATACCCCAACTGTGAATTATATGTTCACTATTGTGTTCATAAATGGTTATATTCATACAACACATTTAAACTTAAAACTAAATTAACCCGTTTTTTGGTTTGGAGTTAACATTAAATAATATGGTTTCATACAACGTACTAAACTGAAAAAAGAAACTATAAAGTTAACTCTATCCAAACTGGCATGTTGTCCTTTATCTGACCTGGTTAAATTCCAGTAAGCAACACAAACCATCTTAAGTACTTTAAGTACTTTTTAAGGAAGCAGGTGCTAACACTTGAGCAAAACTAAAATCATAGAAAAGAGAAATAGAGATGAAAAAATGCAAGAATCTTTAAAGTTCTATTCTAAGATTAATTGCTTCTTCTGCAACTGTTATTAAAGAGAGAATAAAGAATTTAGCAGTTTTTATTTACTAAATTTTTACACTACGCATCATACCTAAATGACTCTGGCATATATACAGTTATAATGGATTTCTTACTTCACCCCAATAAATCTTGTTTATTAGAAAGTTCTTGCTCAGTTCCCCCAATTTTGAAATACTTTGACAAGTAGAGATGGTCTTGTCTACTTAATTAATAATCAAGGCTGTCACTTTGCTGCTTCAAATTTTCTTCTTCTTTGCCATCTTCCAAGCAAGTAAGAGCCAAATTACAATCCCTATGGCTTAGCACAGAAACATTTTGTTCAGTAGAAGTGTTACAACATTCCTTTTTTGAAGTGAAGAGGTTGTTTTTAACATGTATACATGATTGGTTCCATCACAAAAACTGTTGCTTTATTTGGTTGGCAATTTTTTGTCAGTGGCATTGATTTTGAAAGCAAAAGAAAGGGGGTCTTAAATAAAAATATGTAGTTAGAAAGGCTCTATAAACTTTATTCAAGTCAAAAAAAGACAATTAAAATTGTGCACTGTCAAAAAAGAATATGTCTAATCAAAGCACTTGTCTGGATTGAATTGATACCTTTTGCTTTGTTAGCTGGTTTGAAAGACATGATTTATGATTTAAAATATTTTTTTAAAGCCTCCATCTCTCCCTCCTGTTTTTGTCCTCCTCCCTCCGCCCCCCCCTCGACCTTGGAAGCTTTGTGCCAGTAAACTCTGAAAGCTCTTTGCTGAAGGTGTTGCTAAGGTGATGTGGGATAGAAATAGAGTAGCATTTCATTATTGACTTGTTTACAAAGGAATATGAATGAAAATATCATGTCATAGCAAGGAGACATTATGCTTTTAATTAACCATTTCAGATCTGGGATGTGCAGACCTATGCCAAAGGACATTTCTTCCAACAGTACAAAGAATAATTTTACCCCAAGATTTCCAAAAGACCTTCATTTGTTGTGTAGAATAATGTAATTCTGTGGGATATTGTCCGTTATCTATAGGTCATGTAAATAATTTTTGCCCCAGAAAAAAAATGCAGTGGCCGTTCAGTGTCAGAATTTTGCCTGAGTCACCAAAGCTTTGGCTTCTTTTAAAAAGGGGGAAATGCCATCTTTCTAGCTGTATTGTAAAGCATACAACAGAAATATATTTAGAAGTAGCTATATCACATTTAGCATTCAACAGAGCAATGGAGAGAGAGAAAAAACACTGACACATGTTAAATATTTTTAGATCTTGATTTAGGCTCTAAAAATACTTTCCTGAAATTAACGGAAATACTCCACCAATTTTGTATGAGCATTTCAAATTTTCTGTTTTTTCTTAATATCCTTCCTTCAAGGAAGAAATAATTTCAAGGAAGGAAATATATGCCCAGGTAGCCTCTGGGAGTCAGGCAGTTTGTTTGTTTGTTTGTTTATTGAATTTGTCAAACAAAAACAAGAATAAAAGAAAAAATACAATTTTAAAAATACTATTATTATTATTATTGCATCAACAGAATTGTATCACAGCAGCCAGTTGTTTCGCCGGATTTGGCATTAATTACTAGTCGGGCCCCACCCAGGGGCCTAGGACGCCGTAACGTATTTTCGTAATATGTGTGCGGATCCAAGCAGTGCGGCCTTTTGCATTTGACTGATGGTGATTTTGTCAATTTTTAACTGTTTTAAATGTAATTCCAGTGCTTTTGGAATAGCACCCAGTGTGCCGATTACCACTGGAATTACCACTGCTGGTTTGTGCCATAATAGTTGAATTTCGATTTTTAAGTCCTGGTATTTCGCGATTTTTTCATATTCCTTCTCGGCGACCCTGCTATCACCTGGTATTGCGATGTCTATGATTATAACCTTATTTTTCTCAACCAGTGTGATGTCTGGTGTATTATGCCCAAGTATTTTATCCGTTTGTATGCGAAAATCCCACAAGATCTTGACCATCTGACCCTCGACGACTTTTTCAGGCTTATGTTCCCACCAGTTTGTTGCTGTTTTAATATTATAATTTTTGCACAAATTCCAGTGGATCATTTGTGCCACTGAATTGTGCCGCATTTTATAGTCAGTCTGCGCGATTTTTTTACAGCAGCTGAGTATGTGGTCAACAGTTTCATCAGCCTCTGCAAAGTCTACATTTGGCATCATCAGAGGATTTTTCGATTTTGGCCTTAATGGCATTTGTGCGGATAGCTTGTTCTTGCGCAGCCAGGATTAGTGACTCTGTTTCTTTCTTTAATGTACCTGCTGTTAACCATAACCAAGTTTTTTCACTGTCCACTTTATCTTTTATGTTTTCCAGAAATTGGCCATGCAATGCTTTGTTCTGCCAACTCTCCATTCTTAATTTTATCACATCTTTTCTGTATTCTTGTTTCGTCTGTTGGGCCTTCAATAGATTTTTGTTCTTTACTTTGATTAATAGATGTTCTTGACTTTCTTTTAAATAATCAGCTAGTGCATGTTTTTCTTCTTCAACTATTTGCTTCACTTGTAATAATCCTCTGCCACCTGATTTTCGGGGTAGGTATAGTCTATCAATATCACCACGTGGATGTAAACTGTAGTGCATTGTCATTAGTTTCCTGGTTTTTTGGTCCAAAACGTCCAAATCAGCTTGTGTCCAGTTAACTATACCAGCTGTGTATCTTATAATTGGTATTGCCCAGGTGTTTATGGCCTTGATTGTATTTCCACCATTCAATTTAGATTTCAAAATTTTCCTAACTCTGTTGGTGTACTCTCCCCTGACAATAGTTTTTACTTCACCATGCTTGATGTTATCCAACTGCAGAATGCCCAAGTATTTGTAGGCTTCATTTTCGTTGCATTTAATTAGTTGGCCATTGGGCATTTCAATTCCCTCATATGTAGTGATTTTGCCCCTTTTTATGGATACAGTGGCACATTTTTTTGTGCCAAACTGCATTGAAATATCGGTGCTGAATACTCGGACTGTGTTTGTCAATGATTGGATTTCTATTTCTGATTTTCCATAGAGTGTCAAATCATCCATATATAATAAATGCGAAATTTTTTCGTCTTCTTTGGCTGTTTGATAGCCTAATTTCATTTTTTTAAGATTACTGATAGTGGGATCATATTATTATTATTATTATTATTATTATTATTATTATTATTATTATTATTATTATTATTATTATTATTATTATTATTATTATTATTATTATTATTATTATTCAATTGTATCGCAGCGGCCAGTTATTTCGCCAGATTTGGCATTGATTACTAGTCGGGCCCGACCCAGGGGCCTAGGACGTCGTAACGTATTTTCGTAATATGTGTGCAGATCCAAGCAGTGCAGCTTTTTGCATTTGACTGATGGTGATTTTGTCAAGTTTTAACTGTTTTAAATGTTGTTGTTGTTGTTGTTGTTATTATTATTATTATTATTATTATTATTATTATTATTATTAATTAGCTTTATTCATTAAACATGAAACTCAGCCAACTGAACATTCAAAAATGCATTACAAATACTAGTGACTGGTGCTAATGGTTGATACAGTTTGTTGCCAGCATCCCAGGGATCAACCAAGTACCTTCTTAAAATATAAGATGTTCTGAGTAGTGCAGTTTTTTGCAGTTCCGCTGGTGTTATTACAGGAAGCTGCAATTTGTTGATGTATCTTGTAAAATTCTTGGGCATGGTGCCAAGTGCCCCTATGACAATGGGTATCACTGTTACATGCTTCATCCATAGCCGTGTAGTTTCGATGGCCAGGTCGCAATATTTTATTATTTTTTCTAGTTCTTTTTCTTCAATTCTGACATCTCCTGGAACAGCAATATCAATAAACTGTACACTTCGGCCCTCTACAACTATGATATCTGGCGTGTTGTGCTCCAAATGTCAATCTGTTTGGATTCGAAAGTCCCACAAGATCTTCACCTTCTCATTTTCAATAACTTTTTCCACTTTATGTTCCCATAACTTTCTGGATAAAAGTAAATCATATTTTTTACATAATGACCAGTGGATTAATTAGCAACTCGTTCATGTCTAGCTTTGTAATCAGTTTGTGCGATTTTGCGGCATTCACATATTAAATGTGAAACAGTTTCGACTTTGTTATTGCAAAGTCGTCAGTTTGGGTTGTCAGTAGATTTTTGTATCTTCGCTTTCATGGCATTAGTTTGTAGTGCTTGTTCTTGAGCAACCAAAAGTATTAAACCCTCCATTTCTTTCTTGATGGTTCCCATCCTAAGCCATGTCCATGTCAAGTTGTCATCACATTTTCCTTCAATGTTTTTATTATTATTATTGTTGGTCACCCAATCAACCAGATGTTTAGAGTGGATTTGGTGGTGCCATTATTACTACTATTATTACTACCCTATTTCAGGATAATAGAGCCATGGATATTAGAGCCGTGGTGGCATAGGTGTTAGAATGCAGTACTGCAGGCTATTTGTGCTGACTGCCAGCTGCCTGCAATTTGGCAGTTTGAATCTCACCAGGCTCAAGGTTGACTCAGCCTTCCATCCTTCTGAGATGGGTAAAATGAGGACCCAGCTTGTTGAGGGCAATAGGCTGACTCTGTAAACCACTTAGAGAGGGCTGTAAACCACTGTGAAGGGGTATGCTAAGTGCTAGTGCTTTTGCTCTAAGATTAAATCCTGATGAGGATTTAAAATTTGCTCTGTACCCATTTTTTTTTCTATTCAAAATTCTGTGTTTATCAAACCACAGACTCTCACATTCTGAAAATGCTTTCTTATGTAACAAATCAAGAAATATCTGCAGTATGACTGCATTTTTACAAAGGAACAGAAATGTGAATAATAAGCACTATTGTAATCTGAATGTGTTGGTGAGAGCTTCAAACCAAATAATGGAAACTAGTCTCAATTTCTAGCAAGCAGTTAAACTTTGGTGATGAGCCCTCATTCCATGAAATGTTTTGAAATAAATTTTAACATATGCTGACCTCAAAGAACAGTTCAAATGGCTGTGCTTATATGTGAAGGAAGGAAATTATATCTTGTTTAACATGCTAATATCTCATTCTTACTCACTCCTTCATTTCCTTCTTTAAAATTGTGCCTGTCAGGAGAGTGTCTCCCATTGATTACATACTGATTCTCCAATTTATCATCTTGTCAGCTTCAGAAACTAGGGGAAATTTCCTAAAGGACCTCTTAAATCATAAAATCACTACTTGCCAGGGGGTGGCAAACATGCTGGTTTTTTTCCCTTTCTCTAGTCTGTGGACATATTCATACAACAAGCCTTTCCAACTTCTATTCTTATTCTAATATGAAATGTATCCAAATTTTGACAACCTGTGTGTATATTTCTTTCCCTGAATTTTTTTTCCAGCCTTGAACAAGCATATTAAGAGAACGGAAAAAATTTGAAATACTATCCATATATAAATTCTTATCCAGATATGACAAAGAGACAAAACAAACAAAAACTGTAAGATTAAATGGATGCGAAGAAGTAGCAGCAACACAACACTGGGTAGAATTATGAACTAAATCTATAAAATTCACTCCAAGCTATAACTTAAAAGAAAATTGGTACTATTGGTTGTAGATTGTATACCATCAATGCTATCTAAGATAGATAAATCATATAGTAATGAATGTTGGAAATGCCATGAAACACAAGGACCATTTTATCACATGTGATAAATATGTAAAAAAAACCTCAAAAGTATTGAAAGCATATTCATAGTGCAATTCAGAAAGTTTTAGCAGAAGCCCCAAAAGTCGAAAAAGTTGAAAACCAAATGGCCTTTTTCTGTCTTCCTTTTTAAAAATCGTATTATAACCATTCTCAGATTTGCTTTGTTCATCTTTTTTTTAACATGCCCAAATAATATTAAGCATTTATACAGTGGAGATCTTAATAGTAAATAATTGGCTTAAGTCAGAAATCTTTATATGTATACTATAGTGTATGTATTACAAAAAAAATTGATTCTTAGTGTTTTTTAAATGTTATATTGAAATTTGGATGAAAAAGCGAAATAACCCTTTGCTCTTTAACATTGATATTTGGAATAATAATTAATACTGATATAATATTTCTTTCTTCTTTTACTTTCAATGGTCTAAGTCAGGGATGTCAAACTCACATCGTCATGTTGTTGTCACAGGAACAGAGGTGGGTTTCTGTTGGTTTGCCCAGTCTCAGGCGAACCGGTACCGGCAGTGGCGGGAGGCTCTGCCCACCTGCCCAAACACTTCTGCGCATGCACAGAAGTGTTGCATGTGCACACACGAGCAAACCAGTAGTAAAATTAATTGAAATCCACTACTGCACATGACGTATCGTGACTTTTTCCTCTTTGCTAAAATGGGGGTGGGGTTGCCCAGCGTGTCACTCATCTGGCCCGCGGGCCATGAGGCTGACCTCCCCCCCCGATCTAAGTAATCTAAACACTGAAATATCAGTAAATATTGGTCAGTAATATACAAATGCCACTGTATGAAAATAAGGTAATACATTATGTATATTTCACAACAAATAATACAAATACTATTATATATAAAAAGAAAAAAAAATATTTCCACCTGTGTAGTAGCCCAGATGAAGCAAGCAAGGATGAATACACCAGGATTACTATAATTAGCAATGGGAAAACTGTGTCAGTTCCTTCTTCTTGCAGTTTTAAAGAGAAATTGCTTTAAGACCGAAGGTCACAATTGAAGAAGGTGATGTAAAAAAGCTTTGTGTGATTGCAAACCTCTGGTCAAGAAACTCTTTGATCCCCAGGAGATTCATCTCCTGACAAACTGAGATTGTCCCTTTATTTAGAAACCCCCTACAAGTGGGCATTTTTGTGATAGAGAATAATAGTTAGAAATTTTAATGGGTTTATTCTGTATAATTTAGTCTATGTGTATGGTTCAAGACGTATCATTTTGCCTAGGCCACTATGCATATGATCAGATTGCCTCCATTGTGCAAGGTCTTTGTTATGTAAATTGATGGCTATCATATCATCAAATAACTCTCAATTTATTATTACTATGAGCAATTCCTCTCACATAGACTTATATTGTGGACTATTGTGAAGAAATATGGGGGAATCTTTCTTGGGTTTTAGTCAATGGAAAGGAAATGAATTTATGCCTTTTCATTCCTGATACCTTCCTTCTTTATTCAAAATAACCACAACATTTCTTCTTTTTAAAAAAATCTAGTTCTTCATTTTTACATACCGTATGTGCTCTATGTTGAGACCATCAAATCCAATCCCTGTCTCATTCAAGAATCCAGATTTTAAGCTCTGCAACAGATGACTCTCAATCTCTGCTTAATCTTATCCAGTAAACCTTCCTTGGTAAATAGTTCCATTGTTAACATGGTTTTATTGTTAATATATTTTTTCTGTTAACATTTATCTGTTATCTACGTTCTAATTACTTAAATGCATTGTTCTGTATTTTATTCCATATGATGCTGGTATTATATAACTATTTATTTGTTATTACTTTGGTACAACATTCTTTCAGGCAGTTGAAGAATCTTCTCAACATTAAACTGTTCCAATTGCTTCAATACATCTTCACAGGATTGATGGAACTATCACTTCATCATTTTTTATTCCCTTCTAGTTTGTCTAAATGCTGTTTAATGTCTGGAACTCAAAACTGAACATGTATTCAAGATAGGATCTTGCCAGCAGAAAATAAAACAGAACAATTACTTTACATAAAAATACCATACACAGCTTAAAACTGCATTTTTGACAGAAATATGCCACTGCTGATTCAAACTCAACTATTATTCCAGCAATCTTTTTTCTTCAAGATTCGTATTCTTTATTCTAGTCGTGTGTGCATGTATTAAGGGTCCATAATGCACGTTTTCAGGAAACGATGACAAAAAGGTTAGCCTTCACTGGTCTACAGTCTACAACACATCTATCCCTATGTTTTATTTTATTCTGAAGATGGAACATTAAATCTTCCAAGGTCATAAACTTGGATAGTGCATGAATATCATAAATGTGGCTATTTATAGTCTCTTAAGGTGGATTCCAGACCATTAGAAAAATCCTTTGGTCCCATGTTCAGAATAAACAACATAAAACATTCAGTGTCTGTTGTAACTTGATAAGTAGTTCTCAGTTAACAGAAAGGTTGTCATAATTCACAAAAGATAAATCCTTGAGGAATGTTATTTTTTGTTGGGTTTGCCTTGTATTAATTTTGGTGAAAACTAAGAAGATGATCTGTACCAATACTGAGACTGCATGACAGATTTACTGCCCCTTTCCACTTTTATTTGGTTGGGGATTTTGTTTCAATTTCTATACTTTATTTATTTGGTTGTCACGGATAGACATATTAGTTTGGACAGACTTCACACCTTTATCTTCTCAAGTAGCCAGACAATAAAAGTGGCAGCTTTTCTCCAGAGAGAAATAATAGCAGATATACCCTCTTGAGATTTCTTTGAGTTCTCTAACAGAGGTAACACATTCAGGTCTGATTGTCATGACTTTTTAGGCTGCGTTAATTACAAATGTGATATATCAGTTGGACCTTGGTTGAAACTGTGGTCAATGTGTTCTACTTTAACTATAATTTTAATTTACAGCTTGATGTAAATTTACTCATCTTATTGTAGACTCCTCATGACAACTATTACCAGAATGACAGATACCTAAGTTAACTCTTTCTTCCAGTTTCTGAATACAAAAGCCCAGAATGCCAGTAAAATAAGGCTGTGGGTTCTCCATCATTGGAGGTTTTCAAAAATAGACCAGACAACCATTTGACTGAGGTGGTATAAGGTTCCTGTCTTGAGAAGGGACTAGAAGACCTCTGAGCTCCCTTCCAGGCTTATGATTCTGTTCTTTCCCCCATTGTTTTAATTTTCAGTCTCTCTCACAGACACAGAGTTTGTAGAAGTAGCTGAAATGTTGACATAAACTATGATTTCAGTTTTTGTTTTCTTTTATAGCTAGGAGAAGGCTACAATAGCAATAGCACTTAGACTTACATACTGCTTCACACTGCTTTCACAGCCCTCTCTAAGCAGTTTACAGAGTCAGCATATTGCCTTCAACAATCTGGCTCCTCATTTTACCCACCTCGGAATGATGGAAGGCTGAGTCAAACTTGAACCTGGTGAGATTCGATCTGCCAAATTACAGGCAAGTAGCCTGCAGTATTGCATTCTAACCACTGTGCCACTGCAGCCCCCAAAGAAGAAAACCCAAGAGTTCCCACCGCAAAGGAAGAATAGATATTGATTACGATGACCCTTCATGATAACCATGACTGGGTGTTTTTATGTTTGTATGGCATTATGTACATAAAAAGGGGTGGGATTTTGAACATGCCGTCACACCCACCATCTTGCTTTATTGACCCATCCAGCAAGTGCCACTGTATTTCTATAAATGACCATGCTCCTTCCAGCCAAAATGTAGCTCTTTATATCAAATAAACAGACTCCTGCCAGACTAAAACTTTTACTATTCTCATCCCAATGGATATTCTAAGGAATGGCTGTTCTAATTCTGTCTCCTATCCAGCTCCAAGGTGTGTTGCTTGTTGTCTCACACCACTCCTTGGAATGTGCTTTCTCCTTCCAGGGAAACTATTACTTTATTGAAGTCTATCACACCATTTCTCTCTCTCCATGGGTACCAATCCTCATATAGGATTACATTCAACGGATCAACCCTTTCCCCACCCCTAACCTGAGCAAGGATTCAGAAAGAATGGAGTAGGACAGAATCTTCTGTCTCAGACCTCTCAGACCTAAAAAGACCACAATAGCTTCCCAAATTAGACTTCAGCCTTCTCACTTTTAAGTCTGTAACAACAAAACAAGTCTTTCCACATTCAAAATGACATCAGGTAGTTCATCTGGGATGCCCTTTCTCTCCAAAACCCTCACTTCCTGTAATGACACACTAAGCAAAAAGAGCAGTGTTAAAAAACTGAAACTATTACAAAGTAAATTTACTGGTGACAAATTATGCCACAAATGTGGGATCATATTGGTTTGTGATATATCATAGCTCAGTGTTGTGACTATGAATAGTTCAGTGTTTATCTGCAAAACACAAATTAGCTTTGTTTTCACTAAGGGAACTGGCTTCAGATGTTGATGGTTGCTTTGGCAGATGAACATAATTTAAATTATGGCTTGACTTCAAATGTTTGCATGACTAGTTTCATGTGTCCTAAAGGGCTCTGGATTTGTTGTCCCCATTCCAATCTCATTTTGAAACCAGAGGAATTTAGCCATCCTAATGACATAAGCTGCAATCTTGAAAGGTGTTACTGTGTAGAGTTGCTTGATAGACAGGACAAATAGACTTTAAAAAACTTTCAAAAGCTTTTAAAGCACCATGATTCTCTAAGACCAGGGCAAGGCCCCTGAAACACCAAAGAATTCTATATTCAACCCAAAATACATTTGTATAAAATACTAACAATCCTGTTTGTTTCCTCTCCCAAAGATCTTCTAGGATGCTGGTGCTAATGCTAATGCTAGGTAAAGAGTAAGAGAGAAAAGAGAGATAATGTGAAGTGGGAATGGGAGGGAGGGAGGGAGAGAGAGCATCAGGAGAAACTAGGAGGAGAATCAGGCATGTAGGATACGTTCCTTTCTAAGGAAAGTTGGAATGCCGTGTGTGTGTGTGTGTGTGTGTGTGTGCGTGTGTGTGCGTGTGTGTGTGTGTGTATGTGTGTGTGTTTCTCTCCTTTTACTGTTTTGGGTATTGAGGAGATAGAAAGTTCTGGTTCTTGCTCTTCTGGCAGCCTCAACCATTGTTAACCGATGTTAACAATGCCTAATCATGCCAGTGTTATTTCCAATAATCTTGGAAATTTTAAGACATGTGGATTTCAGCTCTCAGAATTCCCTACACAGTCATTAAAGTCCACACATTTTGAAGTTACCAAGGCTGAAGAACACTGCATTAAGTGCATTTCTGAAGATATCGACACAAATAGGAATATAGGAAGAGAAATCTTTTTTGGAAGATTTCTGTAGAACAAGGGTGTCAAACTCACATCATCACGGTGGCCTCACATGACGTATCAGGACTCCCGCCCCCCCTTTGCTAAACTGGGTTTGGACATAGCCAGCAAGTGACACATCCTATCCGTGGACTGGGAGTTTGACAGCCCTGCTATAGAAGAATGCAACAGCAACTTTGTAGTAGAGCATGTTTTGAATTCTCTGATATTACTCCCTCTTTGTACCTTTATACGTTTTCAAGCCTATTTTTGTTCCATTAGTTTTAAGTTTGACAAGCTATTTCATCCATCAGCTGTGAGGAAAGGATACTGAAGTAGATACTTCAGAAAGGCAGAACAAACTAGTTGCACATATTACATGCCAGTATTTTATAAGGAGTCTTTTTAAAAAAACAAACCTGAGCAAGAATAAGAATCCTATCATATAATTCCCTATTTATATTCTTCAGTAGCATAGTTCCAGAAGAGAGGTACCATGCAATTCTGCTGAATATTTGGATTGGCTCTAAATATAAACCATTTTAAAATTTATTTTCTTTAAATAATATCTGAATGAATGATAGATGCTGGAGGGTTTTTTTTTTAGTTCCTTTTGTAGCATATTTTATAATTGAATGGCGGTAACCTACCAAGTTGATAGAACTGATATTTCAACTATTTTCATCTTGTTCTCATTTTCTGCCCTTAAAATATCAAACAATTTTCTTTGTGCATATTAGAAGATCAGAAAGGTGGAAGTTTCCATGGCTACCATAAAGAAACTAAGGCTTTGTATCATTATAGTGTGAGATCTCTCCCTCCCTCAACCCCCTCTTCTCTCTCTGTCATGGGGGAAGGTTTTGTTCAGATAAGAGCCCAAGCCTGCCAATCATCTTTTACAATGAAATATGTCAAGAGTCACTTACCAGCACAGGTTCCCCCATCACACACACACACTTTTTTTTGCATTTTTGTTCAGACATTGTGGCATTCATATATGCTAGCTTATTTTCCCCAACTGGCCAGATAATTCCAGTTGTACCGATGTGTACAACTGTTGCAAACGTGTGTCTAAACTATGCTGTAAACTCTTCAAATGTGAAGCCAGTGTAGATTGATTACCCACTGTTCTGTGGAAGAACATTTTGCAGCATTACTAAAAAAAAAAAATACCATGCTGCAGGACTCCATCTGTGACCCAAATGCACGTATACATGACTAGAGAGCTCCTGCTTGTTGGAATAATGCCTAGTTGTTAAGTACATATCTTTTCCAAATGCTGTACTATTGTTAGCCTTACACTCAGTTAACTTTAAAGTTTGCCACAAGTTAATGGTACTTCTGAAAATATTTTTTTCTCCATTTGGTTTTCAGCAATCTCTACTGCTGGCAGCTGAAATGAATGAATGGGTTTGTCTCCGTTTCTAAGTACAATGCATGACATCATATAGAAAACACAGGTTTTAGTCCAGTAAGGTATGTTTGATCCATTTCTTTCCTGCTCAATAATATTCTAAGTAGTAACTTGTAGGATAACAGGCAGGCCACAAAGCCGGAATGCAGAGGATATCCTTTTCCTTCTTTTCTTGAAAGTTAAAAAGGATCAGGAAAATAAGCAAAGGGGAGAACAGTTGAAGGTTTTTATTCTGGGACTAAAAGTTTAATTTGGAGAGACTTTTATTTATTTGATTGGTTTTTTACCCCACCTTTTGGGGGGGGATCAGTTCGAGGTGGTATCAGAGGTGGATTCCTACTGGTTTGGCTCGGTTCGGCCAAACCAGAAGTGGAAGGTTGGCTGGGTCGCAGAACCAGCAGTGACTCAGACTGGCCATGCCTCTGAAATAGTTCTCCAGTCTCCGTAGCATTTTGGGGAGTATTTTTTAATGTTCTGCGCATGCACAGACCTATTGCAGGCAACTGTGCATGCACATGAAGCGCACGTCCACCAAACCGGCAGTATCACCAGCGGCAACCCACCCCTGGGTGGTATACGTACCTAATCTAGGACAGCTCTGAACTTCAATCTGGTATCAAGATGGATTGAATATAATTTCCAAGGGGACATTTTTGAAATTTAACATTGATAAATAAAATGTGCATATTATCTTTACTTCCCAAGTCACCACTACCATGGAAAATCTTCAGAATCCAAGCCTAGAGCTTCAAAATCTATATGTTTTCTTTAAATGCCTCTGTGTAACAGATTAAAAGAGACCCATAATGTTTACTGTGCTTCTAAGATCATTGATTAGAATACGTTATATACATCGATACAATTTAGTTCTAATTAAACTTTAGAAAGGCTTGAAGGCCAGCTAACTGCTCACCTACTGTACATATTCCTCTGAAGAGAGTCAGTGTTTTGTAGGAATATATATTCTGTGTTCTCCAATGGCTTCAATGAATCTCATCAAAACCACGAATATCATCAGGACTGGTGTGGATTATTAATGCCTCCAGTTAACTAGGTGGGCCAAGCTTGGCATTTTCCATATAAATATTTCCCCCTCTCTGTTACTATCAGCTAAATTTCTACTAAATGAATTTCTAACCTCCATATTATTTTACATGTATTATTTACTGCTTTCTTCACGTTTTAATTGGTTGGAGGAATCAACAGAAATAGACTTTGGGGAGGAATTGTATGTAAGCCACATTTACTGCTTAGGTTTTGAATAGAGAGAACATGGGATTAATTATATGTGAAGCTATGAAGATAGATGATAGATAGATAGATAGATAGATAGATAGATAGATAGATAGATAGATCGATAGATATTGTGTGTGTGTTTGTGTGTGTGTATGTATGTATGTATGTATGTGTGTGTATATATATGTATGTGTGTGTATATATATGTATGTGTGTGTATATATATGTATGTATGTATGTATGTATGTATGTGTGTGTGTGTGTGTTACAACCCCTGGTATGCCCAATGAGAGCTAAATAGTTGAAATAGATCTATACTAGTCTCCCTTTATTTATTTATCAGCACAAATACAACACAAATTATATATATTTATATATATATATATATATATATATATATATATATATATATATATATATATATATATATATATATATATATATATATATATATATATATATATATATATATATATATATATATATATATATATATATATATATATATATATATCAGTTGAGCCAGGGAAATAAGTATATATTTGTGTTACAACCCCTGGTATGACTAAATATGGGAGGAAGGTCACTACTCCCTCGTTCTGTCCTTCGGCTTCATCACAGAAGACTGGCTCAACTGATAAGGAGGCGATCCTGTGGCTTAGTGGCTAAGGCTCCTGCCTGAGATATATAACAGCACAGGTTCAAATCCCAGTAAGGGTATGGCTAGCTGATGAGAGCTAATAAGCTCGAAATAGATCTATACTAGTCTCCCTTTATTTATTTATCAGTACAAATACAACACAAATATAAAAGGCAACATTAAAAATAAGAATATGGTTTTCTGCCTGCATGGTCTTCTGTGATGAAGCCGAAGGACAGAAAGAGGGAGTAGTGACCTTCCTCCCATATTTAGTCATACCAGGGGTTGTAACACAAATATATATATATATATATATATATATATATATATATATATATATATATATATATATATATATATATATATATATATATATATATATATATATATATATATATATATATATATATATATATATATATATATATATATATATATATGTTTTCGTAGATTTTCACGGGTGTAGGTATGCTGGTTTTGTTGTATTCGGGTCTTTTCCTGTGTAAGGTTGAGATTGTCTTTTTAAGCCCACAGCTTGAAGATGGCAGGTGAGATCCTGCCGAAACGTTGCAAACACAATCTCAACCTTACACGGGAAAAGACCCGAATACAACAAAACCAGCATATATATATATATATATATATGTATGTATGTATGTATGTATGTATGTATGTATGTATGTATGTATGTATGTATGTATGTGTATATATATATATATATATATATATATATACACACATACACACACACACACACATACATACATACATACATACATACATACCTATTGAGCTGCATATTATTATTTTTAGGTTTCTTTTCTGACTCTGATAGAAAAGTGAAAGTTTGCCACCTTGAGTTATTTATAAAAATAATAAAAGCTGTATTTAGCACTTAGCCTTATATACCGCTTCACAGTACTTTTACAGTCCTCTCTAAGTGGTTTACAGAGTCAGCATATGGCCCCCAACAATCTGGGCCCTCATTTTACCCACCTTGGAGGGATGAGTCAACCTTGAGCCAGTGGGACTTGAACTGCCAAACTGCTGGCAATCAGCAATCAGCAGAAGTAACCTGCAGTACTGCACTCTAACCACTGTGCCACCCCGGCTCATATTAAAATTTTAAAAATCAAACAAATATTAAGCTTGAGGCGCCTTTTTAAAACGTTCTGGTATGATGCAATGAGCTAGACATAAGTCAGACCTTCTTCCAAATCAAGCTGCTGCATCAACATTAGCAGTAGAATTCTGATGAGAATTCTAACATTCCAAAGAAACAACTTTCTTGCATTGTTGTATTGTATTGTAGTATTGTATAGAGAGATTTCTTCTTATTCTTATCATAATACAGATTTTTTTGAGATGTTAGGACCATGTGTAAATAGTGCCATTGTCCCAGAACCATTTTGCACAGGTTACACTGTTAGTTACATTTTTATTGGGCTTCAATATATGTTGTCCACAGAAAAATATAATGTTTCTTAATTAATTAACCTTCTGACAATTCTTTCAAGTAATGATAATAATGCTATCTACCAATCTGGGTGCCATCATTGTCTATTCAATTCTAGGACAAAATTGTTTCAATCCATTTTTTTCCATAGGCTCAATTGTTTTATTCAACAACATGTTTGTTGAATTGTAAGAATTTTATGCATTTATTCACCCATTTATTTATTTTTTAGCAAAGCTCTTCTAAGATCTGTGTTTGATTTTCATCAAACAGCATTATTAGAAAGCTGGAGGGCTTTTTACTGACTCTCTTTTGGAAGGTGTTTGCGGGCATGAATAAAATATGAGTTTAATTTTGAATGTTAAAAATATTTGGTTCAAAGAATAAAGCCTATGCCTTTTGAGAGCTTAATTTTTTTAAAATGGCAATAGATGCATAGAAAAGACAAGAATACTGATGGAGAGACTGGATATGAAATGTCAGTTTCAGAATATTTGTTTTTTCAAAAGCAAGTGAACAACTCTCTAAGATGTTTTTATAATGGATATATAATATTTTAATTCCCAGGAGGCATTGGGAAATATAAAGTCTAGGAAAGACAAAGAGCTGGCTAATCCTTAATATACTGGATTAACAAAATTATTGAGATAATAGATAGAAAAAGATGATCCTGCTACTATAGGATTTCAGGAATGTTGTTGTATAGCTGTAGATAACACTATGCTGAAAACATATCATTTTTTTAAAAAAATATTCATTTAGTCTAATGGAGAAAATATAATTTCAGTTTGGTCTCATCTGAATTATGATGACAAATGTTTAAAAATCAAAATTAAACACTTGTGCGCATCTGACTACCATAGTGATGACATATACTAATTTATACATATAAATGCAAATCGGAAAATAATTTAAATAGAAATACAATGCCTCACTGTAGCATGGAATAATGTGACCATGGGAGCTCTATGCTGAGCATACTTAGGCTCTTATTCTGTAGAACTGAAGAGCACTTGTTCTCCTTTCTTTTAATTATTCTTCTGTAAAACCAATTTGTACCAGGCAGCCTTTGAAATAAAAAATAAAAAGTAACACACAGTTACAGTTTTAAATATTTTCTGTTCAGTTTCTTCTATCTCCTGAATCCATATTTAATTTCCTAAGATATATTCAACTGTCACAAGTTGTGGATGCATGTTTGTTTTAATGCAATCCCCACTAACCACTAAGGTGACTAAACAATTGTAGGTTAACTATCTTAACCTAAAGCAAAAATCAAAATCAGTATCTGGCTTTGAGAGGCACACTATGTTGCTTCTGAGTTTCTGCTATGCCAGACCTCTATATGCAACATAAGAATAGAATGTCTACTAAAAAATGGATATCTGAATGGGTCACACTGCTAGTAAATCAGTAGATCAAACTGAATGCTTGGTCTTGAATAGCTCCAGTTTTAACAGGGTAGTGCCTGGAGGAACTGAAAGGTGGGGAAATCACAAAAGGTCAATCATATATCAAAGTCCTGACCCTTTTCAAAATGTATTCCATGCATGTAAAAAATGATTTTATCATGCAATCACATCTTGAGATTTTGGAGAACCCTAACTGATCGTGAATTTGAGTACTGTGTCTGATTCCCTGGGGATCTCCCAGCAAGATCTCTTTAGCATCTTAAAGCATTCACTTTAAACAATACTTTTTTTTCCTCGATAAAGGAAGGGGCACTTTCTCTTTCTCTCCCAGCATCTGAATTAGAACAGAAAGGAACAGCTTTACTTTACTATCTGTATTAAGAAATTATTAACCATACACATATACAAAGCTATTATATAAGTACAAAAATAACTACAAACAGAAACTATTGAACAGTGATTTTTGCCTCTGTGTGTCTAAGAAGCTTATTGAGATCCCATTCAGTCTCTTTCTCATCCAACATTTAGAACAATATCCTTATAGGATATGGACATTTCAGAAGTGCCATGTACACTATTTAAATAAGTCACCTCTCTTATATACCATGCAGTGGTGGGTTTCAAAATTTTTTACAACCTGACTGGAAGGAGCTGACGTCGCGACGATACGGACGATACAGCTGATACTTTTACCGCTGGGTGGTCCATCTGGACCTAAATCGTCCCGAAGAGATGGTGACAGAGAAGAGTACTTCTTGCCGATCTCAGGAACATTGCAAAGTCCCTGATTGATCCAAGAGAATCTCTTCTAGTCAGCGATAGAAGCACAGCCCCAAACTGCTGAAGGCGGGACATGTCCACAACCGAGGAAAGCAGAAAGAGAAAGTGTGTCCATCTGGTGAAGAAATTTTATTTTTACAAAAGAGACTGCCCCAAAAAGATTAAAACCAAATTAAACTTGTAAAGAAAATAAAATAAGCGGTGAATTTAAACTATTTTGGACAGTGTGTTATTCTTTTTTTAAATTGTCTTCTATGGATGGAAGTTTTGCAAACACTTCCTACTTTTTAAAGTGAAAGTATTGGCTTTACTTCTACTACTTTTTTTTAACCTATGGATTAAATCTTTTTTTTTATTTTCATAATACTGGCTTGGATGGGGTTTTTCCTTTTTATTTTATTCCATTTAAGAGCCTTGTTTCTTTTAAGCTTGGAATATAAAGAGGATATAAAAGGAATATAAAGAGAGCAGTAACATCAGAGGGAAACGAAGTTACGCTGCCTCTTGGAGATTGGAGGCTGAGTTCTGGAAAAAAAATTTCTCTCTCTTTTTGATCCTGTTGACCTTGCATTTCAAAGGTTTTAGCTTGCAAAGAGATAAGATGGGTTGTTTATGCAGATGCCCTTTGGATGTCTCTTGGGCAGCGAGAGAGAAGTGAAAAACAGAGCTTTGTTTTCCAACTAGAGTGGCAGTGTTTATAAATTGGATAATGACACAATACCAAGAAGAAACCATAAGATTACAAAAGGTTATGTTTGAAATTCAAAAATTATTAGAAACATCAGAGAGAATTGAGAAGAAATTGGAAAATATAGATGGTAATATAGCAACATTTGATGAAATTGAAGATAGCCAGCTAATGGAAAAAGTGGAGGTTAGAGTCTCAAAAACCCAAGGGAAAAATGAACAAAGAGGCAAGATAACTGTGGATATTGACAGTGATCTGAGTATGGTTGGAAATGGAAAGAATGGAACATGGAAAGGGAAGAGAGATGGAAAGAAGCTCTACCCCAGATTTCAAGGTATAGAAGGAGAAAAAAGAGAAGAATTGATGGATTTAAGGAAAGGAACTTTAACAAAAGCATTACTGATAACCAAAGATAAGGTGATTAAAGAAGCTGATGAAGGGTTCCGAGAATTTACAAGACATGCAACAAGCAACAAGGTGTGAAGTCCACACAATGTTGTTTAAGGAAATTACCAGAAGATTAATCCCACATAAGGCAGAAGAAATAAGACTGTACTACTACTGGAAAGACACAGGTTGATGAATGAAAACTATTAACAAAATACTAACTAAATAGTTAAAATTATAGCATTATGTTAAAAATGAAGTGATAATGGGTATAGCTAGATAGATAATTGATAAAGATATAATGTATACATATGTATTGGTTTGACAAGAGAAAACTTGGTATACATTTTTAAATGGTGACCATGAAAGGAAGTTTTGAAACTTAGTTATGTATGAAAGCCTATAATATTGAAATTGGATTGATCATGGATATAGTTAGATAAATAATTGATAATGATATAATGTATACATATATATTGGTTCGACAAGAGGAATTTTGGTATAAATTTTGAATGGTGACCATGAAAGGAAGTTTTGAAATTTAGTTATGTATGAAAGCCTATAATATTGAAATTGGATATAAATTGTAAACAGTGATTAAGAAAGGAGGTTTAGAAACTTTGTTATCAAACATAATTAATTTTTATTTAGAATGTTTCACAAAGATAGAATGTTGTTGGATGATATTGAAAATAGACAATGGAATGCCATTATGTGGTTTTGCATTGAATTTTGGAATATTTGTTATAAAGGGATGTTAAAACAACTATAGTCATATGAAGGATGAGGTATGATGATAGTAATATGTATAAATATATTTGATGTAAAATATATAATTTGATATGGATTTTAGGTGATGACTATGGAAGGGTTGCACGAAAGCTCTTTGTAACCAATTGACACACTTTTTATAATTTATAATGGAATATGTTTTTATGGTGGTTGTGTCTTGTTTGTTTGTGTTTATTCAAAAATAAAAAAGTATTAAATTTTAACAACCTATTCTGTAGGTATGGCCTGTTTTGTGGGAGTGGCTTGGTGGTCATGTGACTGGGTGGGACTGGCTTGGTGATCATGCAACTGGGTGGAAGTAGTTTGGTCATGTGACTGCGTGGGAGTGGCCAAGTCGATGTCACTGAATTCTTTGCCCCAAAGAATGACCTACAAAAAGAAGATATAAAAAAGAAAATTTATTATTTTGTGCAGTTACTACTTAAATAAAAATAAAATAAGTACACAAAACAATAAAACAGCAACTTACAAAGGAAATATGGCTGTCCTTGCCAGTCTTCAACATTACTGACCACCTTACAAAGACACTTTCAACCCCTCTGCCTCTTCCTGGATTCACTCAGACATTTTTAAAACTCACAGCCTGTGTACACGCACACACTCCCAGCCCCTCTGCTTCTTCCCTCTTCCTGGATTCACTCAGGCATTTTTAAAAGAGTGAAAGAGTGTGTGCGTGTGCACAGGCTGTGGGTTTTTAAAAAGTCTTGTGTATGCACAGGCTATGAGTTTTAAAAATGTCTGAGTGAATCCAGGAAGAGGGAAGAGGCAGAGGGGCTGGAAGTGTGTGTGCTGTGCACAGGCTGTGAATTTTAAAAATGCCTTGTGTGTGCACCGGCTGTGAGTTTTAAAAATGTCTGAGTGAATCCAAGAAGAGTGAAGAGGTGGAGGGGCTGGAAGTGTGTACTCCTATAGTATCTTCCAGCCGCTCTGACTCTTCCCTCTTCCCCAACATCCTCCCCGCCCCCCACTCCAGCCACTCACCAGTTCTTTCTTCTTCTGGTTCTTCTTCTGAGAACTTTTTGGCAGCATGGTAAGGATGGGCGGGGCGAGTGAAAGAGCGAACAAGGGAAGGGAGCGTTCCAGTATGGGGCCTCCTGACCAATGGGTACAGGCAAGCACACTAAATTTCACCATCCGGTATGGCCATATTGGTCCGTACCGGTTAAAACCCACCCCTGATACCATGAAAGAATCTCAGTGACACTGTTCACTTTTTCTGTCTCTCTCTTGATTCTTCAGTCCTTTATGGATCTCTTCTACCTTGGCTTATCTGAATCCCATTTCCTTTCCACAGCCTTCCCTGAAGCATATCAACTTGGTGCTCCTCATGAATGATATTTGCCAACCCCTTTCCTTAATCATCCAAACCACCTACATAACCTTGTACCACCAAGACTAACTTTTATCTTGTTAGCTACAGGGGTTAAAATACAAATTGGGTAAGGAGAATAACAATAACAATAGCATTAGACTTATATTCCACCCTATAGTGCTTTACACTACACACTTTGAACAGTTTACAATGCCAACCTATTGCTCCCAACACTCTGGGACCTGATTTTACCAACCTTGGAAGGATAGAAAGTTGAGACAACCTTGAGTCCTGTTAGGATCGAATTCCAGGCTGGGGGCAGAGTTAGCCTGAAATACTGCATTCTAACCATTGTGCCACCAGGGCTCCAAGTGACTAGATTAATTTCCTTGCTTCTCACAACAAACATTTTGCCAATTTATACTAGGTGATCTACTTCCCAACCCTACTGTAACTTATGAAATGACATTATTTCGAGTGTCAGATTTTCTTTAATTCTCCTCCATGTATTGTTGTCATTGTATTTTACCAATTACACAGAACCATTCCACTCCTGGGAAAGGAGAGAAGGCAAAAGAAATAAAACTGCATTTAATTTTGAACCGGGACTATTACTTCACAGAAACATTCTAACAGCACTTGACTTTTTCCCTCCTCTCAATAATTTTATCTTTCTATATCAAGAATTCAATAATTATGCATAACTAGCTGATAACCTGGTATTGCCCGGGTATTTATTTATAGGGGGGAAATTACAGACCAAACGTAATTTCTAATGTTGGATTTTTCCACTTATCAGAGGGAGCCCCTTTGTGGAATAGTGTGAAGCTATTCCTATGGCAACTCCACTGTGCTGTACAGTAGAAGCCATTTTAAGGCACAACAGGCTGTATCTTAACAGAACACACACCCCGAAGGGTGTTAGGGGGTGTCTTACCCCCATGGTATTTTTTTCCAGAGAGTAAGTCTTCTGTGGACCAAGTTTGGTTGAAATTGCTTGAGGCAATCCAGAGTTATACTGGAACATACAAAACACACACCCACACAGACAGAACCATTTATATAGATATAGATATTAAGCCCAGGTTTTTGGCAGTTCTTATCTGTAGGATTCTGTGACATCAGTGGAAATCAAGCAATAATTAAGAAAACTTCAGTAAACAAAATAATCAACTGCCCTTCTGTATCTGCATCAGGTTGTCTGTTTTGTTTTTTTTCTTTTGCATTGAATTATTTTGTAAATTGGAAAAACTACATTTGGCATAACTGTGTTTTAATTTGACACTTCCATTGTAGTTGTGCAATCATTGTACTTGTCCCTAGAACATTATCTTAATAGGTAAGGAAAGAATAGGAAGCAATTACACATCACTCCATGCAGCCACATTTTGTCATTTAGGTATGGGATGAAGAACTTCATTTAAATTTAGACTCTTCTGAAAATAGAACAACAGCAGCAGAAATAATGGCAACAACAGGATTGATAAAAATTGAAATGATTTTCCTTGGTTCCAAATAAAAAAGCACGCTAAAAGGCAGTGAAGAATCTGTAGGAAGAAAGAGGAGGAGGAGATGGTGGAAGGGGTGATAAAGAGAAGACTACCAAATTTGTGTTTAGCTGACAGCAAAAACTCATTTTCTCTAAATCCACAAAATATTTATGTAACCTTTTCACTAACCTTTATTTTATATGTGTGGAACACAGTGCATTTTACTTTATTAAAATATATAGCAGAAAATATACAATGATTCAAAGGCTTCTCCCATGTGGTTGCTTTGGAATGGTTAATTGTAAAGTGCTCCATTTGTGATGCTTGATGGCGGGGACTTGCTCTGATTGACAGTAAGGGATATCCCACATTCTGCAGGAAGCTATCTTCTGAAGTGCTTTGCTATCAGAAAGTGGCAATAGAAGCAGGCTGATGCTATGCTAGAGAGACAACCTGAGTTCTCTAGCTGTTAAAGAGGTCATCATGTTAGGTAGAAGCCATCTTGTTTTCTCTATTGGTGGTAGAATTCAGGAGAATAGTATGGTAATGTGTGCAGTTGTTCCAGCTATTGTGAAAATGCTGTGATGATTTCCATCTAGAGCATTCATAGAATGCTGATCGCAGAGGAATAGTCTGTCAACTGATTTTTTTTGGTTGGTAGGGTTGATTAATTGTTGGTATGAAGCCCTTTGAGGCTGGCAAACTCAGCAAACAAGAACCGTTTTGATTTTAATAATAACCATTATACCTAGTATGGCAATGTAGCAATTTCCCCCACACAATTTATAGTGAGATTAAGTGTACTGTAATCAAGGTAGAATTACTCTATAGAAACAGGCTAAACCTTTTCTCAATGAACAAGTCTGAAATTGAAGAACCAAATTCAGGGTTCTTTAGGATACTCAATGAATGTGGGTTGAACTGGAGGAACTTGTTCTCTCTTTCTCTCCTCTCTCTCTCTCTCTCTCTCTCTCTCTCTCTCTCTCTCTCTTTCTCTCTCTCTCTCTCTCTCTCTCTCTCCCTCCCTCCCTCCCTCCCTCCCTCTCTGTCATACTTTCATTATGGTGGACATAAATAACATCGCTAAGAACTGAATGCCCCACAGAATTAGACTTTGTGCACACTAGACAGTGGTGGGTTCCAGATCCCATTGCAACCGGTATGGTGCAATGGGCTCGGCGTCCACCAAATGAACCCGTGCAGCATGAGTGCACACATGCGCAGCGTGAGCATGTGTACTTACCACTTGCAATGCTCTGTGACACCTCCGTGGCTCTCCAGCTGCTCTGCAGAGTGTCGCACAGGCGCCATAAGCTCTGTGCACATGCGCGGAAGCCCTGATAAGTCAAATACAGGTAAGGAGCATAGGCAGGCGGGCAGGTGAGCCCTTCGGAGCACTGAACCAGAACGGTACCTGGTGCTCCCAGCAAGCACCAGTATGCCCGTACTGGGGAATACCACCTGCAACCCACCACTGATACTACAGGACCAAACCTCAAGCTTAAAAATAAAGAATGTACAATTTTAAAAATATAGCAACCAAAATATTAATTGTACAACATTAGAAAGCTCTAGACAGCTAAATTTTGAGATGTGTATTAACAAGTTCTCTTCAATTGCCACATTAAAGAAAATCACAGAATGTTAAATAAAGAGACATCAGACTCAGGGAGCACAATTTTATCAAATTTGGATGGATTTTATTATTTACCTCAACAGCAATATACTGTATTGTGGCATACTTAACATACAAGATAAATTTGTACAGATGCAATACCTCTTTCTTTATTTACATGGTAGTAGCCCTTTTTTTGTGTATTTTCTACATTTTGTACTTCATATGGATCTTGGATTTATGTTACTGTAAACCTACATTAGCAATGTTCATTAATCATAGTTAAATAAAAGCAATAAATAAATAAAGCCTATCAAAACTAAATAGCTATGGGTTTTACTAATAGCCTGTGGCAATGGTGCACATAGTCAAAGGTGACCAATGGTATGCTTTTATCCACTGCTTCATGAACACAATGGCTCCCAATAACTGCTTTGTTGGGAACAATATGCCGACTCTGCAAACAACTTAGAGAGGGCTGTAAAGTACTGTGAAGTGGAATATAAGTCTAAATGCTATTGCTATTTCAAGATCAGGTTACCACTTACCAAGCTGTTTGTGGCACTGTACCAGATATTTGTGGGAACTGTCTGCCTTCTATCATTTCAGCTCACCACCTAAGATCAGGCACAGCATAAACAGTGTCATCTGATTGGATCCAGGATATGTGACTTTGCTGTCCTTTCCTATGGAGCATCACTCCTCCAAAGTTCTGGATGACACTAATCCTTCTGGTTTTTTGCAATCTTTTGAAGAACACTTCCTCCCCCCCTCCCCCCTAGGGCATTAAACCAAGATGCTAGGTGAACTGTTTTTAGGAGATTCATTTGATATGAACTTGGAGGCGATTTGGGTTATTGTATTGCTTTCAAATTGTTACGTGTTGCTTTTAATTCTGATATTAGCAATCCTGAGCCATATTTCCAAGTTAGTCAACCATACAAAATGAATAGAAAAAGAATAATTATGAACAGGGATGTTAGGTGTTTTACATTTAAATGACTTTGTCACTTATCTAATTTTTCTAAACATCTGGGTTTTTGACTGTTTTATACAGTTATGTCATATGTTATGCAGTACAAGGCTACTGTTCGGAATCTTGAGGAAAAAGCAAATTCACTTTTTCTGCCTGTTTTAGCATTGAAATGCAGCCACCCCAAGCTAGGAAATATTGCCTTAACACCTGCCTCCCAAATGTGCTGTTCCATTTTACTAGCCCTTTCTGGATCATTTACATTCCTCTCTTAAACCATTTCATATGCAAATAAGGTCTTTGTTTCATATTCCATCTAATTACACAGCCTTGTACTGTGTCCACTTCTGTAAATCTGCCATTATATTGGAAGCCAATTGTTTATGTGACATAATCCTGGCTTCTTACATGGCCTAGAAATATTTTTTGACAAAAAAGGAACAAATTGGATTACATATGCAGGAGTTCTATTATAATTTATAGGAACACCATTCCAAATTGCCTTTCCTGGCAGCGTATCAGTGGACTCTCACTTTAATCAGAGAATAATTGCACTCTGATTTGCTCTCCCTGTGCATCATTAACTATATCAAAGGAATTCATGGTGCAGTTGGGACAGACCTTTTGCATGGCTAACAACAAAATTAAGTAATGCACATGTTAGAGTTGCATCAGAAGTGATATTTAATCTTTGCACTTTTTTATTCTATTGCCTGCATTATAAGTAAAAATTTATTATGGAGAAAATTTCCTATTGTGCACATTTTTATAGGCAATTAAATTCTGGGCAAGCAAATCTTTTCCAAAGTTGGTGGATCTTCAAGGATTGTGAGTCTGGAAAATTTTTGTGTACAGTATGCCAGGGGACCACTCTTATAGAAAGGAACTTCCAGGGAAGAAATGACAAACTGAAGACAGCTCTACAGAGAGCAGAGCCAACAATCACAGTGGAATGAAGAACTGGCTAAGCGATCGCGTCTTTGGGACACATATTTGAATAAGAAGATGCCCACTTGGGATTGCGCCCAACTGTTCCAGAACGATGAAAAGAAGGACTAGGGAAGACATGATAGCAATGTTCCAATATCTCAGGGGTTGCCACAAAGAAGAGGGAGTTAAACTAACCTCCAAAGCACTCAAGGGCAGGACAAGAAGCAATGGGTGGAAACTAATCAAGGAGAGAAGCAACTTAGAACTAAGGAGAAATTTCCTGACAGTTAGAAGAATTAATCAATGGAACAACTTGCCTCCAGAAGTTGTGAATGCTCCACACTAGAAGTTTTTAAGAAGATGTAGGATAACCATTTGTCTGAAGTGGTATAGGGTTTCCTGCCTAAGCAGGTGGTTGGTCTAGAAGATCTCCAAGGTCCCTTCCAACTCTATTCTATTCTATGAAGATGGCCTTCTTGAAGAGATCACAAAGGTGGCCAGAAGAGTTGGCGTTCTGGGCCCGCTTACCCAGCTGGTCATTAGGGCAGAGAACCGGTTGTTAAATTATTTGAATCCCACCACTGGCTCTATTCACCACATGAAATCACTGCTTTGAGATGAGCAGCTATAAAAATTGTATAAATAAATAAATTTAGCAAAGCAATTGAAGGGGTGGGAGTCAGCTGCAATGACTTTAGTAAGTTAATAAAATTAAAATTATGCTTTGCATCTCTCTC